>NC_053026.1:580990036-581155697 GCF_003073215.2 Triticum urartu
GTGTGTGTGTGTGTGTTCAGGTGTAACAAGAGGCTGAACGCGGCGACAGGGCAGCATACTCGAGAAAAATTGGAGTCCTCACCACAGTCCAGCCGTACCAATGTCGGATTAGGCGTGAGAGAATGAAATGAGGCATGAGAGGATAGAGAAAACAATCAGAAGGGTTGTAGCCAGAATCAAGAGTAAGACAGTAACATGAGAAGGCCAGCAAAGCTAATACTACAGGGGTTTTAGCTAATGGCACTCCCGTGTAAAGAGAATGGCTCACTGGCCCAGTACTGGCAGAGCTTGAGCATAATTCAAGAGGGGGCCATTACTCGAAGGGAACCAAATTAATAGCATTTTCTTCGATGGATGGAAAAATTAAGGGGGGAGGGGGGGATGGGCCCTGTTGGTCTACACTAAGCTCCACCATGGCCAGCACTCAGTTAGACGATATAAAAGTATATGCCATGGTTTTTAAGGCGTCTGCGTTAGGACGCTTAGGCGCCCTGGCAGCGCCTTGGAAATCTGCCCGCTTTAGGCGCTTAGTCTGCCTTAGTGCTCAGGTGCCCGCTTAGGCGTCAGAGCAGGGGTAGAACGCCTTAGGACACTTTACTGCCTTAAAAACCATGGTATACGCTATCTCAAACAAAAGGATTCTAACAGAAACAGCCAGAGATGTGACCTGATTGACCCAAAGTAAACCAAAGAAATTTTGCCAACAGAGAAGTATGTGCTAATAAAGCTTCATAGACGCTTGTCCCCCCTACAGAAATTAGAGGACAATATAGTTTTATGCTTTACAACAGCAATCAAAATAATATGGTTCCAAGAATTCACTTCAAAATAGCACCATGCTAGTGGCGACAGAAGGCTGCTGAAAGAATTACAGTCCCATTTGTACAGATAATGGACAATCCCATGTAAAGAGCAAAAGATCCAATAAGGAGAAATAGAGGACTCTAGACTCTTAAGGAAAACTTGATGGCAGAAGGACCAAAGCTTATACTCACTCATTTCGCTCTGTATGTAGTCCATATTGGAATCTCTAAAAAGGACTTATATTTACGAACGGAGGGAGTCCATATTGGAATCTCTACACAACTGAAGCAGCTACAACTCAAACACTGGAACAGCCCAACGGAGAAAGATGTCATTTGAATATTAAGGGAGCTTCTTGTAGCCAGTTACCTGTTCGCCTTTTGAAGGTATTTGGAGAAGACAGTTGAAAGTTGGGTGGTATTAGAGAACTTGTCTTCTACATTCACATCAGTACATGACTGCAGATCCGCATGGTTCATGTCAACCATGATCATCCACTCCTTGCCAGCAAATTCCTTCGCCCTCAGCAGGCAGCACAGAACACCCGGGTCATCCATGCTGATGACTGGGAACTCAGGAAGACGCCGAGGTAAGCCCAGACCTTGGTAACGAGGTTGTGCCCAGAGACAATCCAGGTTGATCTCACAATGCACCTCCCACTCGAAATTGGAGTTCAACGTCCAAATGGTGATTTTGCGGGTTAGCTGCTTCTGCCGCCGTTTGCTTCTCTTAGGAGCAATCCCTCGCCAGCCACTGTGGACTGTCTGATGAAAGTCATTGTCAATATGGACATAGCGCATCATGCCTTGGCTGATGGACACACTTCGGAACCTCCCTGGGAAGTACCTCGGGAACCGTGCGTCATCAGGGTATTTGATTCCTCCAGGAAAAGGCACGAAGTGGAGCACCTGGGAGTCCACATTTTTGGAGAAGTCGCATAGCACAACGCCGCTGAAGTAGTCCACCCAGCAAAGGAAACGGCCATCGAAAGCAAACACATCATCGGTAAACCAGAGGTCAGGGAGCTTATCAGCAAGCACCTCGGTGATGATTCTCCAATCGTTGGCGCCGGAGTTGAAGACACAGAGTTCAGCACTAGCGCCCTCTTTCTTGAGGTGGACATCGAGGTCGGCAACGATGTAGCAGTGCTCCGCTTTGAGCTGCAGAATGCCGGTGGTGAACTGACGAGCCAGGAACCGCTTTGTGCTGCGCCGAGGAAGCTGCTGCACCGGGGGGGGGGGGAGGAGCAGAGGCCGTGTAGACGAACAGATCTGGCGGAGCGTCCCTGTAGCGAATCCGGTCGGGGATCGAGATGTCGAAGAGGACAAGGTTCTTGTCGACTGCCCGGACGAAGGCAAGGAGTTCTTCTGAGCCTTGTCTCTCCGGCCAATGGAGGTTGAAGTAGGAGGACCCTGGAGGAGCTGCGAGGGTGAAGGAGACGAAGCAGGAGTGGCCGCTGTCAATCTTGACTGGAGCGGCGGTCTTGTTCTTGTTGACGGCCTCACCAGCAGCGTCTAGGTCGTCGTGGCACCGTTTGCGGAAGATGCGTTCCAGCATCACCCAATCGGGGAAGACGACGGTCTCCTCCTCCGGCTTTGGGGCGCCTCCGGTGGCCATGGCGATCGCGATCGGAAATAAAGCCGCCGCCGCCGCCGCCGCCCTAACCCTAACCCTAGTTTTTGGTGGAGGAACTAGTGGAGGGGGAGGAAGGAAGGGCGACAGACTCAATATTATACCGTCTCATTGGGCCACAGACGCTAGAAGGGCGATAAACTAGAAGGGGCGGCTCATTGGGCCAGGAACTCAGTCGCACGCACAAGCGAACGAAGCGGGCCGTCTCGTTGATGTCCCTCCTTTCTGAAAGAAGTCTATTTTTCACCCTCAAATGTAGCCTGAGGGACAAATACCCCCTGAACTCAAATTTGGTATGATCTTAACCCCCAATTCCTTAAAACCGGGTAAATCTCCCCCTTAGGTGGTTTTGCATCAATTTTAGGCGGTTTTGGGGCCAGAAAGTGTGACATGGCATGATCAAAACTCTATCTGCTCGCCTCCTGATGCACGTCGTCTGCCATGCGATGGGCCGGCCGACTTCACCTTCTAGCAGGTTCCTTTAAACGGTATTTTTTTTAACCAAATTTCCAAAAAAAATTCTGTTTGCTTTTTTTGTTTCGGTTTCTTTTCTGATTCTGATTCAGTTTCATTTTTTTTCTTATATTTTTATTTTATCATTTTGTTTTTATTTTATATCCTTTGTTTTCAAAAAATGTTTAAAATTCCAAATTTTGGTAATGATTTTAGAAAAAGTCAAGGTTTTTAAATTTTGTTCACAACTCAAACAAATTCGGCGTATATCACACAAATGTTCATTGTGTATTGAAATAATGTTCAACGTATATCACAAAAATGTTCAATGTGTAGTTAAAAATTGTTCAGAGTATATTACAAAAAAATTCAACATATATTAAAATTTTGTTCTGGGTATATCACAAAAATATTCACTGTGGAGTTCAAAATCGTTGTGCGTATATTATATGTATTTAAAAATTGTTTTGCATGTATTACAAAATGTTCGATGTATATTTTCAAAAAAATATTTTTTTAGGAATTTCAAAAATTTTGTTCATCTTTTCAATAATTGCTCAAGTTTCAAAAGTTTGTTCGAATTTCAAAATGTGTTCACATTTTTTGGAAAAAAATGTTCATGGTTTTAAAAATGTATTTGCGTCTGTCAATTTTTGTGCAGAATTTTCCATTTATTTTATTGAATTATTCGTGAAAACTTGAAAGATGTTCGATACTTTAAACTCTTGCACTGCATACAAATCACTAGCTTTTGCCAGCTTGATTGGTCAGGTTCTTCACTTCACGAGCGGAGCGTCACGAGGTCGATCTCTAGCTGGCTCGGGTCTTTTAGGCCATTTTTTTACGTGCTCGAGTACTTAACCTCTAAATGGGCTAGCCCACATGTGTGTACCTTAAGCTTGATGCTAGTGGGCGGCGGCCCAATATTGAGCCACCTGGCTCACCCGCTCGCTTGCTTTCACCAGCTAGGTTTTCTCTTTGTTCGTCTATCTAAAAGAAGCTACTCCCTCCATCCCATAATATAAGATCGTTTTGCAACCAAAGACGGCTTGCCAAACAATGTTATATTATGGGATGGAGCAAGTAGTTTTCTTCTGATTTATTTTCGGTAGTTGGTCGAAAAATTCCTTTCGGTTTTTTTATAGTACTTTCAAAATAATTGTGAGATGAAAAATGTCGAAAGATTTGAAAACAAATCAAAAATATAGAGAAAAGTTTGTGAATTTAAAAAAAGTTCACAGAATTGAATAAATGTTCCTCAATTAGTGGATTTTAAAAAGTTCAAGCATTTGAAAAAAGTTCGTGGATTTGAATAAATGTTCATGATTGTGGATCTTAAAAATGTCATGAATTTTAAAAAAGTTTTTGAATTTTAAAAATATTCATGAAATTTGGAAAATTCACGAATTTTAAAATTTTAAAAGTACTCTAAATGGGCTAGCCCACATGTGTGTACCTTAAGCTTGATGCTAGTGGGCGGCGGCCCAATATTGAGCCACCTGGCTCACCCGCTCGCTTGCTTTCACCAGCTAGGTTTTCTCTTTGTTTGTCTATTTAAAAGAAGCTACTCCCTCCATCCCATAATATAAGATCGTTTTGCAACCAAAGACGGCTTACCAAACAATGTTATATTATGGGATGGAGCAAGTAGTTTTCTTCTGATTTTTTTTCGGTAGTTGGTCAAAAAATTCCTTTCGTTTTTTTTGTAGTACTTTCAAAATAATTGTAAGATGAAAAATGTCGAAAGATTTGAAAACAAATCAAAAATATAGAGAAAAGTTTGTGAATTTAAAAAAAGTTCACAGAATTGAATAAATGTTCCTCAATTAGTGGATTTTAAAAAGTTCATGATTGTGGATTTGAATAAATGTTCATGATTGTGGATCTTAAAAATGTCATGAATTTTAAAAAAGTTGTTGAATTTTAAAAATATTCATGAAATTTGGAAAATCAAGAATTTTAAAATTTTAAAAGTTGAGACTTTGAAAAAAGTTCACCAGATTGAAAAAGATCATAAATTTTAAAACAATGTCATGGGCTTGAGAAAAGTTCACGGATGTGAAAACAAGTTCATGAACTCTTAAAACTTCACAAGTTCAAAAAAGTATGCAGGATTTAGAAAAAGTTCATGGATTTTAAAAAGAGTTCACAAACTTCAAAAAGTTAAAGGGTTCAAAAAAATTGTGAATTTGAAAAAAGTTCACGAATTTCAATCATGATTTTGAAAATTGTTCGTGGGTTTGAAACAAGTTAACAAACTCAAAAAATCATGTATTTGACAAAAAGTTCGCAAACTTGTAAAAGTTCAAGGGTTCAAAAATAGTTCATGGATTTAAAAAAACATCGATTTTGAAAAGAAAACCGTTGATTTTGGAAGTATGAAAAAAGTTCGCGAAGTTGAAAAAAACTTAATGGATTTCAAAGAAAATAACCATAGATTTGGAAAAAAATTCATCGATTTTGAAACAAAAGTTCACGAATTTTAAAAATGTTTTTCATTTGAAAATAGTTTGCGCGTTTGTAAAAGAAAAGGAAAAAGAATTTGAAAATAGTTCATGAATTTGACCAAAAATGGATTTGAAAAAAGTTCACATAATCAAAAAAACTCACAAATTGTAAAAACAAAACATGGATTTGGACAATATTTGTGAATTAATAAAAGATAGAAAAGAAAGAAATTAGAAAGAGAAATGAAAAAAATGAAGAAAAATCGACCAAAGAGAAAAAAAACTAGGAACGCACTGCTTTTATTTTTAGCGTTACATTTACCTTACGAGAAGTGGAAAGGGAAGCAAGTTTGCACAAAAAAGAACTTTTCGAGTTGGTTACCGTGGCTTGAACTAACGCTGGGGCCAGAAAGTGTGACATGGCATGATCAAAACTCTATTTGCTCGCCTCCTGATGCACGTCGTCTGCCATGGCGCCGCCTCCTGTTTGCGTCGTCGTTGTTGCTGTTCCTCTCACTCTACGCGCTCCTCGAGGGCACCGGCGACGGCGACACGATCTCCATGGCCTACGAACAGATCGTCGCGCAGTGGGACGGGCTGCCGGCGCCCCGATGCTTTGCGACTCGTCGTTCCTCTCCCGCCGGCTGCCGCTCCAATTTTTAGCTGCGGCGGGGTGGGTTGTCCTCGTCGCGCAGTGCATGCAGCCGCTCCAGTAGGTGTTGTACCGTCCGCTCATGTTTGACCTGGCCACCACGCCCGTTCCATGCTGGCTAGCCGGCTCGCTACTCTCGCTCGCTCTGCGCAGGTGGTGGACGGCGGGCGCGGGTGCTTGCTCGCCGCGGGCGCCAGCTAAAACCTAGTTATCGCGTGCTCCAGGAAGATATGGGACCCCGACACGCCGTCCGTGCCGTGGGGGCCGCTCCCTCGGCTGCGGGACTGGGCGGTGAACTGGCACGCCGGAGACGCCGCCTGCTCGGGCTGGGAGATCCGTATGGTCAACCTACGCGGCAGCGGTGCTAAGGAGGCTGTGGCGTTCGACCCCGTGGCCTGCAAGTGGGAGGACATGCTCGCTAGGTGGAAGGGCCCTGCTACAGCGTTCCAGGGCGACGGTGACATGATCTTCGCCGTGGACGAGGAGCACGGCGCGCCCAACGCTTACGGGGGATCTGGACGAAAAGCCAAACTATAGACTAAGAAGAAAAGTGGGTTGAGGATTTGGACGGCAACAACTTCTACAGCAGCATCCTCGTTGCCATGGTCTACAACGATGTCCATTGCGAATGAAGAAAAAAGAATGGAGCAAGGATGAACTGGTTTGATGCAAAGAAAAACTGGTCTGGTGCCATGTCAAGAGTCAAACACCTAATCATCTTCCAAAACCACCTAAAATCTGACAAGTCGACAGTAAAACCACTGAAGGGGGTTATATATCTGGTTTTGAAGATTTTGGGGTGGAAATTGTACCAAATTCGAGTTCAGGGAGATATTTGTCCCTCAGGACGCATTTGAGGGTGAAAAACGAACTTTTTTCTTATATCTATATCTATATCTATATCTACCCTTGTCTCATAAAAGAATCTATATCTACCCCTCAAAAAAATCTATATCTTATACCTATTCTTATATCCTATCCTATACCTAATACCTATACCTACCCCTCAAAAAAATCTATATCTTATACCTATTCCTATATCCTATCCTATACCTAATCTATACCTACTAATTCCGCAAAAAAATCTTTATCTTTACCTAATAATAAAACAAGGTGTGTTTCACCAATTTTTTCAGAAAACAATTCCTTATTTAACATTATCTTAAATTCCGTTCCTTATTTGATATTGAGAAACTTTTTTCCCTATCTAACAACGAGTCTAAATTTTATGCCTTTTATGACACTTTCATCCATTTTAAGCCTAAATAGTACCGGAAAAAATTCTTTTACCCTTCATGTGATATGTGTGTAGGACAGTAGCACACACGCAACATCGGTACGAGCGCAGTAGCACACACATAGCAGCACATACATATACGGCAACACACAACACACATATACGCACACAGCAGCACACACACATGCACGCAGCAGCACTCACACGCAGCAGCAGCACACACGGCAGCACAGACGCACGCAGCACACATGCACGCAACAACACGCGCGTGTGCACACACACACGCGCACATACATAACCAGTAGCAAACACACACACGTACACACACAGTAGCAAACACACACAACAGCACACATGCACGCAACAATGCGCGCGCACACACACACGCTCAGCAGTAGCACACACGCACGCGCAAACATACCACTTGAGGGCAAAAGGGTCATTTCAGGTGTCATTTAGGCTCAAAATAAACAGAAATGTTATAAAAGGCATAAAATTTAGACTCGTTGTTAGATAGGGAAAAAACTATTTGTCGATGTCAAACAAGGCATGAAATTTAGATATGGTGTTAAATAAGGAATTCTCTCTTTTTTCATCCATTCACTGTGGAAAAAGATTTTTTTATCTGAGGTGGTACTAAATTTTTATGTGTTCATCTGCTAAAAAAAAGGCTTTTCCAGAATTTCGTACATGGGCCGCGCGCTGTGGCCCAGCAACGCCAGCAGACTTATTTCTCTGCACACGCAGCTGGAAAAATTCTCTTTTCCGCATAGAGCGACAAATAGTTGGAGCTTTGCACAGGGCAACCAATAATATGCTGGCTTATTTTTCTTTGTTTATGTGTTTTACTTCTATTTTTATTCTCCTTCCCCTATCTTTTTTTCCCTACCAAGCTTACTTTTCTTATAGAATTTATTTCATAAATTCAAAATTCTCAAAAAAGTTCAGTATTTCTGAAAAAAAATCAAATTATAGAAAATGTTCAGAATTCCAATTTTTTTGCTATTTTTAAAAAATATTCGGAACTTGAAAAAGTTTCACATTTTTACAAAAACTTTTTACCGTTTTACAAAATTGTTCGAGATTTCTACAAGGAAAATGGAATTTTCTAAAATTCGAAAAACACTCTTGTTTTAGTGAATTTTTCACAATTCAAAATAATGTTAAAAGATACACATTTTCAAAAACAATATGAATTTTCAACACATGTTCCCATTCTAAAAAAATGTTCACAAATTCCAATAATGTTCATGTTTTTATAAAAGAAGTTGGTGTTTTCAAAAAATGTTTGTGAATTTTAAAAGATGATCCTGTTTCTAATTTTGTTCGTGTTTTTCTGTAAGCATGCATAATTTTGAAAAAAATAGGATTTAAATAATGTTTCATGTTTCCTACAATATTCAAAAACTTCATACATTAAAATCTCTCGATTGAAAGGAAAAGTATATTGAATAATTCATGGGCCTTCTCTGGCGTACGATGACATAACAAAATTCTTAAATGCCTCGACCAATGAATCGAAATGTAACGGATTGATTACTTCACACTCGACAAAACCGAGAAGCTAGATTTTCCGTTTTGACGTACATACTCAATTTTGCTTGCACATATACTAACTTTAAATGCATAATATATTTTTTTCCGTTGCAAAGCACGGGCATATGTGCTAGTAATATTAAAAGGAGGGGGCTTTCATAGTTCTCCGTATGTCGCCTTTTTCTATCCGTTGATTTTATGTTAATCATAAAAATCAATGGCTGAGATTTGAAATCTCTCCTATCTAAGAAAAAGGAACGATCTGTGATGAACAACCGCCTGCGCACATATTGATCGATCTCTATGTAGGATCAATAGCTCGGACCAGCAGTCGCGTGAAAAAGCCCAGCCCAGCCTATACAAGTGAAAATAAAAAAATGACATATCTCGTGGTTCTCCTTTTGTCACATACTCTATTAAAATAGGATTTAGGAAGGCTCCAGCGCAAATTAAGCAGATTCATCGAGAATTAAAGGAACGACACTTGGAAGCTACATTATTCAAATGAAGATTACATCGAATATGCAAGTCTCATCTCACTGCAAGCATGCATCATGGCACTTGAGGGCTAATGCAAAGTTATTTTAACTCGCCTCATTGAAGACCCAACCCATCACATAGTGATGAGCCGGCCCTTGGGAGCTACTAATTGCTCCTGTCAAAGGTAACCCGAAACTTGGGAGCTACATCATTTGGTGTTATTTTTTGAAGTACATGTAAAGTCCCATCTTAGTACTCCCTCCGTTTGTTTATATAACCTGTATTATTTTTAACACGATGACTAAGGCACACAATTATAGACAAAGTAGTGCAAAATTACCCATGGTAAATTTGTTGTTTAGTGGAAAGTAAATCAATTAGTCCAGAAAAGTAAGAAATACATGCAATCACCAGAGAGATACTTTTTTTCTTTTGCTACAAGAAGAGATACACACAATTAGAAAAGAGATACTTTCCTTTTCTGGAGGGCTAATAAAGGAATTATGTCGAATTAGAAAAAATGCACCTTACATTATCAACGTTTATCAAAAAACAAATACACCTAATATAAAGAAATGGAGGGAGTATTATCTTACTGAGTCGGCCCTTGGGGGCTACACATTGCTGCTCAGATCTACATGATCATATCTATAAAGTCCCTGCTCATTATTGCATAATGGCCCGACACTTGGAGGCTACACATGAGAAGTTCAAAATGTTCAATTTATGATTGGCGAGTTACATGGACAGTCCAGATTTCTCCAAAGTTACAGTATTTATATTGAAGCAAGTCTTGAGTTGTTACTACGCTCCCTTCTTAAGACTTGGAGGCTACAGGTGATATGCATATAAGGCAGGCACACTTTCAAGCTTGGTGTTAGCAACAATTATGACCCGGTGCTATCAATATTTATAATCTGGCAATTTTGGCAGTCATAACTCAGCAAGCTCTACATCTTCAAGCCAGCTGAAAATCATATGAGTATTTCAAAACCAATATTTTTGTCAAGCTATAGCATTGGAAGCCGAGTCAAATGGATTATTATTTATAATACTTTTCTGCAAGAAGCCAATGTCAGCAAATTGACTATGAAGCTGGCCTATTGACCCAGACTTTTCAGAAGAAGTGCCCGGATTTTTTGCATTGGCAAAATTTGAACATATTGTTGGGTAACGTAGCAATAATTCAAAATTTTCCTACGTGTCACCATGATCAATCTATGGAGTCATCTAGCAACGAGAGAGGAGTGGATCTACATACCATTGTAGATCGCGCGCGGAAGCGTTCAAGAGAACGGGGTTGATGGAGTCGTACTCGTCGTGATCCAAATCACCGATGATCCTAGCGCCGAACGGACGGCACCTCCACGTTCAACACACGCACGGAGCAGCGACGTCTCCTCCTTCTTGATCCAGCAAGGGGGGAGGAGAGGTTGATGGAGATCCAGCAGCACGACGGCGTGGTGGTGGAAGTAGCGGGATTCCAACAGGGCTTCGCCAAGCGTTGCGGGAGGAGGGAGATGTGTCATGGGAGGGAGAGGGAGGCGCCAGGGCTTAGGTGTGGCTGCCCTCCCTTCCCCCACTATATATAGGGCCAAGGGAGAGGGGGGGGGGCGCAACCTTGGCCCTTCCTCCAAGGAGGGGTGCGGCCAGGGAGGAGTCCATCCTCCCCAGGGCACCTAGGAGGTGCCTTCCCCCTTTAGGACTCTTCCTTTCCCTTATCTCTTGGTGCATGGGCCTCTTGGGGCTGGTGTCCTTGGCCCATATAGGCCAAGGCGCACACCCCTACAGCCCATGTGGCCCCCGGGGTAGGTTGACCCCCTTGGTGGACCCCCTGACCCCTTTCGGCACTCCCGGTACAATACCGATAATGCGCGAAACTTTTTCGGCGACCAAAACAAGACTTCCCATATATAAATCTTTACCTCCGGACCATTCCGGAACTCCTCGTGACGTCCGGGATCTCATCCGGGACTCTGAACAACTTTCGGGTTACCGCATACTAATATCTCTATAACCCTAGCGTCACCGAACCTTAAGTGTGTAGACCCTACGGGTTCGGGAGACATGCAGACATGACTGAGATGACTCTCCGGTCAATAACCATCAGCGGGATCTGGATACCCATGTTGGCTCCCACATGTTCCACGATGATCTCATCGGATGAACCACAATGTCAAGGACTTAATCAATCCCGTATACAATTCCCTTTGTCTAGCGGTACGATACTTGCCCGAGATTCGATCGTCGGTATCACGATACCTTGTTCAATCTCGTTACCGGCAAGTCTCTTTACTCGTTTCATAACACATCATCCCGTGATCAACTCCTTGATCACATTGTGCACATTATGATGATGTCCTACCGAGTGGGCCCAGAGATACCTCTCCGTTTACACGGAGTGACAAATCCCAGTCTCGATTCGTGCCAACCCAACAGACACTTTCGGAGATACCTGTAGTGTACCTTTATAGCCACCCAGTTACGTTGTGACGTTTGGCACACCCAAAGCACTCCTACGGTATCCGGGAGTTGCACAATCTCATGGTCTAAGGAAATGATACTTGACATTAGAAAAGCTTTAGCATACGAACTACATGATCTTGTGCTAGGCTTAGGATTGGGTCTTTGTCCATCACATCATTCTCCTAATGATGTGATCCCGTTATCAGATCCCGTTATCAACGACATCCAATGTCCATGGTCAGGAAACCGTAACCATCTATTGATCAACGAGCTAGTCAACTAGAGGCTTACTAGGGACATGGTGTTGTTTATGTATCCACACATGTATCTGAGTTTCCTATCAATACAATTATAGCATGGATAATAAACGATTATCATGAACAAGGAAATATAATAATAACCAATTTATTATTGCCTCTAGGGCATATTTCCAACAGTCTCCCACTTGCACTAGAGTCAATAATCTAGTTCACATCGCAATGTGATTAACATTCACAGGTCACATCGCCATGTGACTAACACCCAAGAGTTTACTAGAGTCAGTAGTCTAGTTCACATCACTATGTGATTAACACTCAATGATTTTTAGGTTTGATCATGTTGCTTGTGAGAGAGGTTTTAGTCAACGGGTCTGAACCTTTCAGATCCGTGTGTGCTTTACAAATCTCTATGTCATCTCCTAGATGCAGCTATCACGCTCTATTTGGAGCTAATCCAAATAACTGTTCTACTTGGAGCTATTCTAAATTGTTGCTCCATTATACGTATCCGGTATCTCTACTCAGAGCTATCCGGATAGGTGTTAAGCTTGCATCGACGTAACTCTTTACGACGAACTCTTTTACCACCTCCATAATCGAGAAAATTCCTTAGTCCACTAGTTACTAAGGATAATTTGACCGCTGTCCTGTGATCCATTCATGGATCACTCTTGTACCCCTTGACTGACTCATGGCAAGGCACACTTCAGGTGCGGTACACAGCATAGCATACTGTAGAGCCTACGTCTTAAGCATAGGGGACGACCTTTGTCCTTTCTCTCTATTCTGCCGCGGTCGAGCTTTAAGTCTTAACTTCATACCTTACAACTCAGGTAAGAACTCCTTCTTTGACTGATCCATCTTGAACACCTTCAAGATCACGTCAAGGCATGTGCTCATTTGAAAGTACTATTAAGCGTTTTGATCTATCCTTATAGATCTTGATGCTCAATGCTCAAGTAGCTTAATCCAGGCTTTCCATTGAAAAACACTTTCCAAATAACCCTATATGCTTCCCAGAAATTCTACGTCATTTCCGATCAACAACATATATTCATCAGAAATTCTATAGTGCTCGCACTCACTTCTTTGGAAATACCAGTTTCTCATAAACTTTGTATACACCCAAAATCTTTGATCATCTCATCAAAGCATACATTCCAACTCCGAGATGCTTACTCCAGTCCTCAGAAGGATTGCTGGAGCTTTGCATACTTATTAGCATCTTTCAGGATTGACAAAACCTCCCGGTTGTATCACATACAACTTTTCCTCAAGAAAATCGTCGAGGAAACAATGTTTTGACATCCTATCTGCAAGATTTCATAAATAATGCAGTAATCGCTAATATAATTCCAACAGACTCTTAGCATCGCTACGAGCGAGAAAGTCTCACCGTAGTCAACTCCTTGAACTTGTCGGAAAACATCTTAACGACAAGTCGAGCTTTCTTAATGGTAATACTTACCATCATTGTCCGTCTTCCTTTTAAAATCCATCTGTACTTAACAGCCTTACGACCATCAAGTAGTTCTTCCAAAGTCTACACTTTGTTTTCATACATGGATCCTCTCTCGGATTATATGGCCCCAAGCCATTTATCGGAATCCAGGCCCACCATCGCTTCTCCATAGCTCGTAGGTTCATTGTTGTCTAGCAACATGACTCCCAAGACAGGATTACGTACCACTCTGAAGTAGTACGCATCCTTGTCATCCCACGAGGTTTGGGAGTGACTTGATCCGAAGTCTCATGATCAATATCATAAGCTTCCACTTCAATTGGTGTAGGTGCCACAGGAACAACTCTTTGTGTCCTGCTATACACTAGTTGAAGTGACGGTTCAATAACCTCATCAAGTCTCCACCATCCTCCCACTCAATTCTTTCAAGAGAAACTTTTCCTCGAGAAAGGACCCGATTCAAGAAACAATCCCTTATTGCTTTCGGATCTGAGACAGGAGGTATACCCAACTGTTTTGGGTTGTCCTATGAAGATGCATTTATCCGCTTTGGGTTCGAGCTTATCAGCCTGAAACTTTTCACATAAGCGTCGTAGCCCCAAACTTTTAAGAAATGACAGCTTAGGTTTCTCTAAACCATAGTTCATACGGTGTCATCTCATCGGAATTACGTGGTGCCCTGTTTAAAGTGAATGTGGTTGTCTCTAATGCCTAACCCATAAACTATCGTGGTAATTCGATAAGAGACATCATGGTATGCATCATATCCAATAGGGTGCAGTTATGATGTTAGGACACACCATCACACTATGGTGTTCCAGGCTGTATTAGTTGTGAAACAATTTCCACAATGTCTTAATTCTGTGCCAAACTCGTAATTCAGATATTCATCTCTATGATCATATCATAGATCTTTTATCCTCTTGTCACGACGATCTTTCAACTTCACCCTGAAATTACTTGAACCTTTCAATAATTCAGACTCGTGATTCATCAAGTAAATATACTCAACATCTACTCAAATCATCTGTGAAGTAAGAACATAACGATATCCACTACATGCCTCAGCACTCATTGGACTGCACACATCAAAATGTATTACTTCCAACAAGTTGCTTTCTAGTTCCATTTTACTGAAAACGAGGCTTTCAGTCATCTTGCCCATGTGGTATGATTTGCATGTCTCAAGTGATTCAAAATCAAGTGAGTCCAAACGCTCCATTTGCATGGAGTTTCTTCATGCATATACACCAATAGACATGGTTCGCATGTCTCAAACCTTTCAAAAACGAGTGAGTCCAAAGATCCATCAACATGGAGCTTCTTCATGCGTTTTATACCGATATGACTTAAGTGGCAGTGCCACAAGTAGGTGGTACTATCTTATATCTTTTGGCATGAACATGTGTGTCACTACGATCGAGATTCAATAAACCATTCATTTTAGGTGTAAGACCATTGAAGGTATTATTCAAATAAACAGAGTAACCATTATTCTCCTTAAATGAATAACCGTATTGCGATAGACATAATCCAATCATGTCTATGCTCAACGCAAACACCAAACTCGATGGTAGAGGGAGCGTGCGATGCTTGATCATATCAACATTGAGAACACTTCCAACACATATCGTCAGCTTACCTTTAGCTAGTCTCCATTTATTCCGTAGCTTTTATTTCGAGTTACTAACACTTAGCAACCGAACCGGTATCTAATACCCTTGTGCTACTAGGAGTACTAGTAAAGTACACATTAACATAATGTATATCCAATATACTTCTATCGACCTTGCCAGCCTTCTAATCTACCAAGTATCTAGGGTAATTCTGCTCCAGTGGTTTGTTCCCCTTATTACAGAAGCACTTAGTCTCGGGTTTGGGTTCAACCTTGGGTTTCTTCACTAGAGCAGCAGCTGAATTGCCGTTTCATGAAGTATCCCTTCTTGCCCTTGCCCTTCTTGAAACTAGTGGTTTCACCAACCATCAACAATTGATGCTCCTTCTTGATTTCTACTTTTGCGGTGTCAAACATCGCGAACATCTCAAGGATCATCATACATGTCCCCGATATATTATAGTTCATCACGAAGCTCTAGCAGCTTGGTGGTAATGACTTCGGAGAAACATCACTATCTCATCTGGAAGATCAACTCCCACTTGATTCAAGCGATTGTTGTACTCAGACAATCTGAGCACAAGCTCAACAATTGAGCTTTTCTCCCTTAGTATGTAGGCTAGAAGAACCGTCGGAGGTCTTATACCTCTTGACGTGGGCACGAGCCTGAAATCCCAATTTCAGCCCTCGAAAACATCTCATATGTTTCGCGACATTTTCAAAAACATCTTTGGTGCCTCAATTCTAAACCATTTAACTGAACTATCACGTAGTTATCAAAACGTGTATGTCAGATGTTCGCAACATCCACAGACGACGTTCGAGGTTCAACAAACCGAGCGGTGCATTAAGGACATAAGCCTTCTAAGAAGCAATGAGGACAATCCTCAGTTTACGGACCTAGTCCGCATAATTGCTACTATCAACTTTCAACTAATTTTTCTCTAGGAACATGATTAAACAGTAGAACTAAAGCATGAGATATGACATAATTTGCAAAATCCTTTTGACTATGTTCAGGATAATTAAGTTCATCTTATGAACTCCCACTCAGATAGACATCCCTCTAGTCATCTAAGTGATTACATGATCCGAGTGAGCTAGGCCGTGTCCGATTAACACGTGAGACGGACTAGTCAACGTCGGTGAACATCTTCATGTTGATCGTATCTTCTATACGACTCATGCTCGACCTTTCGGTCTCTGTGTTCCGAGGCCATGTCTTCACATGCTAGGCTCGTCAAGTTAACCCTAAGTGTTTTTGCATGTGTAAAACTTCTTACACCCGTTGTATGTGAACGAAAGGATCTATCACACCCGATTAACACGTGGTGCTTCGAAGCGACGAACTGTAGCAACAGTGCACAGTTAGGGGACAACACTTCTTGAAATTTTTTATGAGGGATCATCTTATTTACTACCGTCGTTCTAAGCAAATAAGATGTATAAACATGATAAACATCACATGCAATCAAATAGTGACATGATATGGCCAATATCATGTAGCTCCTTTGATCTCCATCTTGGGGCTCCATGATCATCTATTACAAGAACATGATTAATCTCATACATTACATATATCATTCATCACATCCTTTTGGCCATATCACATCACATAGCATACCCTGCAAAAACAAGTTAGACGTCCTCTAATTGTTGTTTGCATGTTTTACGTGGCTGCTATGGGTTTCTAGCAAGAACGTTTCTTACCTACGCAAAACCACAACGTGATATGCCAATTGCTATTTACCCTTCATAAGGACCCTTTTCATCGAATCCGATCCGACTAAAGTAGGAGAGACAGACACCCGCTAGCCACCTTATGCAACTAGTGCATGTTTGTCGGTGGAACCGGTCTCACGTAAGAGTACGTGTAAGGTTGGTCCGGGCCGCTTCATCCCACGATGCCGCCGAATCAAGATAAGACTAGTAACGGCAAGCATATTGAACAAAATCAACGCCCACAACTACTTTGTGTTCTACTCGTGCATAGAATCTACGCAATAGACCAAGCTCATGATGCCACTGTTGGGGAACGTAGCAGAAATTCAAAATTTTCCTACGTGTCACCAAGATCTATCTATGGAGAGACTAGCAACGAGGGGAAGGAGAGTGCATCTACATACCTTTGTAGATCGCTAAGCGGAAGCGTTCAAGAGAACGGGGTTGATGGAGTCGTACTCGTCGTGATTCAAATCACCGATGATCCTAGCGCCGAACGGACGGCACCTCCGCGTTCAACACACGTACGGAGCAGCGACGTCTCCTCCTTCTTGATCCAGCAAGGAGGAGGGAGAGGTTGATGGAGATCCAGCAGCACGACGGCGTGGTGGAAGTAGCGGGATTCCAACAGGGCTTCGCTAAGCGCTGCGGGAGGAGGTAGATGTGTCACGGGAGGGAGAGGGAGGCGCCAGGCCTTAGATTGGTTTGCTCCTCCTTTTTCCCCACTATATATAGGGCCAAGGGAGAGGGGGAGGCGCAGCCCTTGCCCCTTCCTCCAAGGAAGGGTGCGGCCAAGGGTGGGGAGGAGTCCATCCTCCCCAAGGCACCTCGGAGGTGCCTTCCCCTTTTAGGACTCTCCCCTTTTCCCATCTCTTGGCGCATGGGCCTCTTGGGGATGGTGCCCTTGGCCCATATAGGCCAAGGCACACCCCCTACAGCCCATGTGGCCCCCGGGGCAGGTGGCCCCACCCGGTGGGCCCCCGGGACCCTTCCGGTGGTCCCGGTACAATACCGATGACACCGAAACTTGTCCCGATGGCCGAAATAGCACTTCCTATATATAATTCTTTACCTCCGGACCATTCCGGAACTCCTCGTGACGTCCGGGATCTCATCCGGGACTCCGAACAACATTCGGGTTACCGCATACTAATATCTCTACAACCCTAGCGTCACCGAACCTTAAGTGTGTAGACCCTACGGGTTCGGGAGACATGCAGACATGACCGAGATGACTCTCCGGTCAATAACCAACAGCGGGATCTGGATACCCATGATGGCTCCCACATGTTCCACGATGATCTCATCGGATGAACCACGATGTCAAGGACTTAATCAATCCCGTATACAATTCCCTTTGTCTATCGGTATGTTACTTGCCCGAGATTCGATCGTCGGTATCCATATACCTTGTTCAATCTCGTTACCGGCAAGTCTCTTTACTCGTTCCGTAACACATCATCCCGTGATCAACTCTTTGGTCACATTGCGCATATGATGATGTCCTACCGAGTGGGCCCAGAGATACCTCTCCGCTTACACGGAGTGACAAATCCCAGTCTCGATTCGTGCCAACCCAACAGACACTTTCGGAGATACCTGTAATGCACCTTTATAGTCACCCAGTTACGTTGTGACGTTTGATACACCCAAAGCATTCCTACGGTATCCGGGAGTTGCACAATCTCATGGTCTAAGGAAATGATACTTGACATTAGAAAAGCTATAGCATATGAACTACACGATCTAGTGCTATGCTTAGGATTGGGTCTTGTCCATCACATGATTCTCCTAATGATGTGATCCCGTTATCAACGACATCCAATGTCCATGGTCAGGAAACCGTAACCATCTATTGATCAACGAGCTAGTCAACTAGAGGCTTACTAGGGACATGGTGTTGTCTATGTATCCACACATGTATCTGAGTTTCCTATCAATACAATTATAGCATGGATAATAAACGATTATCATGAACAAGGAAATATAATAATAACCAATTTATTATTGCCTATAGGGCATATTTCCAACAGTATTAATGCTCCATAACATGGAAGGTAACTCCTCGACCCAACAACCCGGCATCCTCTGCAAAGGAACCATAGCCGGGGTTTGATACCTCTTAAGATCTCTTGATTGGCTCTCTCAGCTTGACCATTAGACTGGGGGTGAGCTACTGACGATATGTCAAGCCGGATATGCTCACGTTGACAAAAATCTTCAATAGCTCCCTTTGAAAGGTTAGTACCAATGTCAGTTATAATGCTATGTGGAAAGCCAAAGCGGAAGATCACGTTCTTCATGAATTGAACCGCCGTCGTTGCATCACATTTGCTCACTGGCTCGGCCTCTACCCATTTAGTAAACTTGTCACTGCCACCAAGAGGTGGGTCTTCTTATCCTTGGATATTTTAAAGGGCCCCACCATATCAAGCCCCCAGACTGCAAATGGACAAGTAATTGGAATCATCCTTAACTCCTGAGCCAAAACATGAGCTCGACGTGCAAATTTCTGACAACCATCACACCTTCTGACCAAGTCCTCAGCATCAGCATGAGCCGTCAGCCAATAAAAACCGTGACGAAAAGCTTTGGCTACCAGAGATTTTGAACCGGCATGATGTCCACAGTCCCCTTCATGGATCTCACGGAGGATCTCATAGCCTTCTTCCGGAGACACACAATGCTAAAACGCCCCTGTAACACTACAATGATGCAACTCTCCGTTGACAATAGTCATTGACTTGGACCACTGGATTATCTGTCTGGCCAAAACCTCATCCTCAGGTAACTCGCCCCGGGTCATATACGCCAAATAGGGAACCGTCCAATCCGGGATAACATGAAGAGCTGCCACCAATTGAGCCTCTGGGTCAGGAATAGCCAAATCCTCCTCTGTGGGTAACTTGACCGACGGGTTATGAAGGACATCAAGAACAACGTTGGGTGGCACCGGTTTACGTTGAGAACCCAGCCGGCTTAAAGCGTCTACCGCTTCATTCTTCCTCCGGTCCACATGCTCAACCTGGTAACCCTTGAAATGACCAGCGATAATATCCACCTCCTATCGATAAGCCGCCATGAGTGGATCCTTAGAGTCCCAAGTACCTAATACTTGTTGAGCTACCAAATCTGAGTCACCAAAACACCTAACCCGTCTCAAGTTCATCTCCTTAGCCACTCGAAGACCATGGAGTAAAGCCTCATATTCAGCTGCATTGTTAGTGCAAGGAAACAATAAACGGAGGACATAACAAAATTTATCACCTCGAGGGGAAGCTAGCACAACTCCAGCCCCCGAGCCCTCCAATTGCCTGGACCCATCAAAGTGAAGAGTCCAATATGTGTTATCCGGCTTTTCCTCTGGTGTCTGCAATTCTGTCCAATCATTGATGAAATCCACAAGTGTCTGGGACTTGATTGCTGTCCGAGGCATATACTTTAACCCATGAGGTCCAAGCTCAATGGCCCACTTGGCAACCCAGCCAGTTGCCTCCCTGTTTTGAATTATATCCCCCAAAGGGGCAGAGCTGACCACAGTGATGGGGTGACCCTGAAAATACTGTTTAAGCTTCCGGCTTGCCATAAAAACTCCATACACCAGCTTCTGCCAATGTGGGTATCTTTGCTTGGACTCAATGAGTACCCCACTGATATAATAAACCGACCGTTAAACCGGATATTCTTTGCTTGCCTCCTTCCACTCTACCACAATAGCCACACTGACAGCCCGGGCATTAGCAGCCACATATAACAGCAATGGCTCTTTATCAATGGAAGCGGCAAGGACGGGAGGCTCGGCTAATTGTTTCTTCAAGTCCTCAAACGCCGCATCAGCTGCATCACTCCAGACAAAATTATCTGTCTTTTTCATCATCTGATACAGAGGGATAGCTTTCTCCCCCAACCGGCTGATAAACCGGCTCAATGCTGCAATACGACCTGCCAGACGTTGAACATCATTGATGCACACCGGTTTAGCCAGAGAAGTAATTGCCTTGATTTTTTTCGGGTTAGCCTCAATACCCCTGTTAGACACCAGAAAACCCAAGAGCTTGCTTGCCGGTACACCAAAAACACACTTGGCCGGATTAAGCATCATCTTATAGACCCGGAGATTATCAAAAGTTTCCTTTAAGTCATCTATTAATGTCTCCTCCTTTATGGACTTCACCACAATATCATCCACGCAAGAATGAACATTCCGCCCAATCTGATTATGAAGACAATTTTGCACACAACGCTGATAAGTCGCTTGGGCACTCTTGATCCCAAAAGGCATAGATACATAGCAGAAGGCTCCAAAGGGAGTTATAAAAGCTGTCTTCTCCTGGTCCTTAACTGCCATTTTGATCTGATGATAACCAGAATAAGCATCCAGAAAGCTCGGACGCTCACAACCCACCGTAGCATCAATGATTTGATCAATACGAGGGAGAGCAAAGGGATCAGCTGGACAAGCCTTGTTCAAATCTGTGTAATCCACACACATACGCCAAGTGCCGTTCTTCTTAAGTACTAGCACCGGGTTAGCTAACCACTCAGGGTGAACAACCTCCACAATAAACCCTGCTACCAAGAGCCGGGCTACCTCCTCACCAATAGCCTTACGCCTTTCTTCATTGAAGCGGCGGAGAAACTTCCTAGCCGATCTAAACTTAGGATCAATATTAAGAGTGTGCTCAGCGAGTTCCCTTGGTACACCTGGCATGTCAGAATGTTTCCATGCAAAGATGTTCCGGTTCTCACATATGAACTCGATGAGTGCGCTTTCCTATTTCGGATCCAGATTAGCACTGATGCTAAACTGCTTGGATGAATCGCCAGGAACAATATCAACTAACTTGGTTTCCTCAGCCGATTTAAACTTCAATGTTGGATCATGCTTTGTAGTTGGCTTTTTCAAAGAAGTCATATCCGCCGGATCAACATTGTCCTTATAAAATTTCAACTCCTCTGTTGCACAAACCGACTTAGCATAAGCCGCATCACCTTCCTCACATTCCAAGGCTATCTTTCGGCTCCCATGTACCGTGATGGTCCCCTTATGACCTGGCATCTTGAGCTGTAGATAAACATAACAGGGTCTTGCCATAAACTTAGCATAAGCCGGCCGTCCAGACAGAGCGTGATAAGGGCTTTGATCTTCACCACCTCAAAGGTCAATGTCTCTAATCAAGAGTCATACTCATCCCCAAACACAACTTCCAGAGCTATTTTACCAACTGGATATGCTGACTTACCAGGCACCACACCATGGAAAACAGTGTTTGATGGTTTAAGATTTTTATCCGTCAACCCCATACGACGGAAGGTTTCATAATAGAGGATATTGATGATGCTCCCTCCGTCCATGAGCACCTTGGTGAACTTATACCCTCCAACCTGAGGTGCAACCACCAATGCCAGATGACCCGGATTATCAACCCGGGGCGGATGATCCTCTTGACTCCACACAATGGGCTGCTCAGACCAGCGCAAGTAACGGGGTACTGCCGGTTCAACGGAGTTTACTGCCCTTTTATGAAGCTTCTGATCCCGCTTACACAAGCTTGTGGTGAAGACGTGGTATTGCCCGCTATTCAGCTGTTTCGGGTTACTCTGATAATGCTACCTCTTTTAGCACTGCGTTGGTTTTCCCCGAAGAGGAAGGGATGATGCAGCAAAGTAGCGTAAGTATTTCCCTCAGTTTTTGAGAACCAAGGTATCAATCCAGTAGGAGGCTACACGCAGGTCCCTCGTACCTGCACAAACAAATAAATCCTCGCAACCAACGCAAATAGGGGTTGTCAATCCCTATAGGGCCACTTACGAGAGTGAGATCTGATAGATATGATAAAGATAATATTTTTGGTATTTTTATGATAAAGATGCAAAGTAAAATAAAGGCAAAGCAAATAGCAAAGTAAATAACTAAGTAGCAGGAGATTGATATGATAAAGATAGACCCGGGGGCCATAGGTTTCACTAGTGGCTTCTCTCGAGAGCATAAGTATTCTACGGTGGGTGAACAAATTACTGTTGAGAAATTGACAGAATTGAGCATAGTTATGAGAATATCTAGGTATGATCATGTATATAGGCATCACGTCCGAGACAAGTAGACCGACTCCTGCCTGCATCTACTACTATTACTCCACTCATCGACCGCTATCCAGCATGCATCTAGAGTATTAAGTTAAAAACAGAGTAACGCCTTAAGCAAGATGACATGATGTAGAGGGATAGACTCATGCAATATGAATAAAACCCCATCTTGTTATCCTTGATGGCAACAATACAATACGTGCCTTGCTGCCCTTACTATCACCGGGAAAGGACACCGCAAGATTGAACCCAAAGCTAAGCACTTCTCCCATTGCAAGAAAGATCAATCAAGTAGGCCAAACCAAACTGATAATTCGAAGAGACTTTCAAAGATAACCAATCATACATAAAAGAATTCAGAGAAGATTCAAATATTATTCATAGATAGACTTGATCATAAACCCACAATTCATTGGTCTCAACAAACACACCGCAAAAAGAAGATTACATCGAATAGATCTCCACAAGAGAGGGGGAGAACATTGTATTGAGATCCAAAAAGAGAGAAGAAGCCATCTAGCTACTAACTATGGACCCGTAGGTCTGAAGTAAACTACTCACACTTCATCGGAGAGGCTATGGTGTTGATGTAGAAGCCCTCCGTGATCGATGCCCCCTCCGGCGGAGCTCCGGAACATGCCCCAAGATGGGATCTCGTGGATACAGAAAGTTGCGGCGGTGGAATTAGGGTTTTGGCTCCGTGTCTGATTGTTTGGGGGTACGTGGGTATATATAGGAGGAAGAAGTACGGCGGTGGAGCAATAGGGGGCCCACGAGGGTGGAGAGCGCGCCCCCTTGTTGGGGAACGTAGCAGAAATTCAAAATTTTTCCTACGTGTCACCAAGATCTATCTATGGAGAGACTAGCAACGAGGGGAAGGAGAGTGCATCTACATACCCTTGTAGATCGCTATGCGGAAGCGTTCAAGAGAACGGGGTTGAAGGAGTCGTACTCGTCGTGATCCAAGTCACCGATGATCCTAGCGCCGAACGGACGACACCTCCGCGTTCAACACACATACGGAGCAGCGACGTCTCCTCCTTCTTGATCCAGCAAGGGGGAAGGAGAGGTTGATGGAGATCCAGCAGCACGACGGCGTGGTGGTGGAAGTAGCGGGATTCCAACAGGGCTTCGCCAAGCGCTGCGGGAGGAGGGAGATGTGTCACGGGAGGGAGAGGGAGGCGCCAGGGCTTAGATGGGGCTGCCCTCCCTTCCCCCCACTATATATAGGGCCAAGGGAGAGGGGGGGCGCAGCCTTGGCCCTTCCTCCAAGGAAGGGTGCGGCTAGGGAGGAGTCCCTCCTCCCCAAGGCACCTAGGAGGTGCCTTCCCCCTTTAGGACTCTTCCTTTCCTTATCTCTTGGCGCATGGGCCTCTTGGGGCTGGTGCCCTTGGCCCATATAGGCCAAGGCGCACACACCTACAGCCCATGTGGCCTCCGGGGCAGGTGGCCCCACCCGGTGGACCCCCGGGACCCTTCCGGTGGTCCCGATACAATACCGGTGACCCCAAAACTTGTCCCGATGGCCGAAATAGCACTTCCTATATATAATTCTTTACCTCCGGACCATTCCGGAACTCCTCGTGACGTCCGGGATCTCATCCGGGACTCCGAACAACTTTCGGGTTACCGCATACTAATATCTCTATAACCCTAGCGTCACCGAACCTTAAGTGTGTAGACCCTACGGGTTCGGGAACCATGCAGACATGACCGAGACGTTCTCCGGTCAATAACCAACAACGGGATCTGGATACCCATGTTGGCTCCCACATGCTCCATGATGATCTCATCGGATGAACCACGATGTCAAGGACTTTAATCAATCCCGTATGCAATTCCTTTGTCTATCGGTATGATACTTGCCCGAGATTCGATCGTCGGTATCCCGATACCTTGTTCAATCTCGTTACCGGCAAGTCTCTTTACTCGTTCCGTAACACATCATCCCGTGATCAACTCCTTGATCACATTGTGCACATTATGATGATGTCCTACCGAGTGGGCCCAGAGATACCTCTCCGTCACACGGAGTGACAAATCCCAGTCTCGATTCATGCCAACCCAACAGACACTTTCGGAGATAGCCGTAGTGTACCTTTATAGCCACCCAGTTACGTTGTAACGTTTGGCACACCCAAAGTATTCCTACGGTATCCGGGAGTTGCACAGTCTCATGGTCTAAGGAAATGATACTTGACATTTAGAAAAGCTTTAGCATACGAACTACACGATCTTTGTGCTAGGCTTAGGATTGGGTCTTGTCCATCACATCATTCTCCTAATGATGTGATCCCGTTATCAACGACATCCAATGTCCATGGTCAGGAAACCGTAACCATCTATTGATCAACGAGCTAGTCAACTAGAGGCTTACTAGGGACATGGTGTTGTCTATGTATCCACACATGTATCTGAGTTTCCTATCAATACAATTCTAGCATGGATAATAAACGATTATCATGAACAAGGAAATATAATAATAATCAATTTATTATTGCCTCTAGGGCATATTTCCAACAGTCTCCCACTTGCACTAGAGTCAATAATCTAGTTCACATCGATACGTGATTAACACTCAAGGTCACATCCCCATGTGACTAACACCCAGAGAGTTTACTAGAGTCAATAATCTAGTTCACATTTACCACGTGTTTAACACTCGATGAGATCTGGGTTTGATCATGTTATGCTTGTGAGAGAGGTTATAGTCAACGGGTCTGAACCTTTCAGATCCGTGTGTGCTTTACAAATCTCTATGTCATCTCCTAGATGCAGCTACCACGCTCTATTTGGAGCTATTCCAAATAACTGTTCTACTATACGAATCCAGTTTACTACTCAGAATAATCTGGATTAGTGTCAAAGTTTGCATCGGCGTAACCCTTTACGACGAACTCTTTTACCACCTCCATAATCGAGAAAATTCCTTAGTCCACTAGTTACTAAGGATAACTTTGACCGTTGTCCTGTGATCCATTCTTGGATCACTCCTGTACCCCTTGACTGACTCATGGCAAGGCACACTTCAGGTGCGGTACACAGCATAGCATACTGTAGAGCCTATGTCTTAAGCATAGGGGACGACCTTCGTCCTTTCTCTCTATTCTGCCGTGGTCGAGCTTTAAGTCTTAACTTCATACCTTACAACTCAGGCAAGAACTCCTTCTTTGACTGATCCATCTTGAACACCTTCAAGATCACGTCAAGGTATGTGCTCATTTGAAAGTACCATTAAGCGTTTTGATCTATCCTTATAGATCTTGATGCTCAATGTTCAAGTAGCTTAATCCAGGCTTTCCATTGAAAAACGCTTTCCAAATAACCCTATATGATTTCCAGAAATTCTACATCGTTTCTGATCAACAATATGTCAACAACATATATTCGTCAGAAATTCTATAGTGCTCCCACTCACTTCTTTGGAAATACAAGTTTCTCATAAACTTTGTATACACCCAAAATCTTTGATCATTTCATCAAATCATACATTCCAACTCCGAGATGCTTACTCCAGTCCTTAGAAGGATCGCTGGAGCTTTGCATACTTATTAGCATCTTTCAGGATTGACAAAACCTTCCAATTGTATCACATACAACCTTTTCTCAAGAAAATCGTCGAGGAAACAATGTTTTGACATCCTATCTGCAAGATTTCATAAATAATGCAGTAATCGCTAACATAATTCCAACAGACTCTTAGCATCGCTACGGGTGAGAAAGTCTCATTGTAGTCAACTCCTTGAACTTGTCGGAAACCATCTTAACGACAAGTCGAGCTTTCTTAATGGTGATACTTACCATCATTTTTCGTCTTCCTTTTAAAATCCATATGTACCCAACAGCCTTACGACCATCAAGTAGTTCTTCCAAAGTCTACACTTTGTTTTCATACATGGATCCTCTCTCGGATTTTATGGCCTTGAGCCATTTATTGGAATCCAAGCCCACCATCGATTCTCCATAGCTTGTAGGTTCATTGTTGTCTAGCAACATGACTTCCAAGACAGGATTACGTACCACTCTGAAGTAGTACGCATCCTTGTCATCCTACGAGGTTTGGGAGTGGCTTGATCTGAAGTCTCATGATCACTATCATAAGCTTCCACTTCAATTGGTGTAGGTGCCACAGGAACAACTCTTTGTGCCCTGCTATACACTAGTTGTAGTGACGGTTCAATAACCTCATCAAGTCTCCACCATCCTCCCACTCAATTCTTTCGAGAGAAACTTTTCCTCGAGAAAGGACCCGATTCTAGAAACAATCCCTTATTGCTTTCGGTTCTGAGACAGGAGGTATACCCAACTATTTTGGGTGTCCTATGAAGATGCATTTATCCGCTTTGGGTTCGAGCTTATCAGCCTGAAACTTTTTCGCATAAGCGTCGCAGCCCCAAACTTTTAAGAAATGACAGCTTAGGTTTCTCTAAACCATAGTTCATACGGTGTCATCTCATCGGAATTACGTGGTGCCCTATTTAAAGTGAATGCGGTTGTCTCTAATGCCTAACCCATAAACTATCATGGTAATTCGATAAGAGACATCATGGTATGCATCATATCCAATAGGGTGCAGTTATGATGTTCGGACACACCATCACACTATGGTGTTCCAGGCTGTATCAGTTGTGAAACAATTTCCACAATGTCTTAATTCTATGCCAAACTCGTAATTCAGATATTCATCTCTATGATCATATCATAGATATTTTATCCTCTTGTCACGACGATCTTTCAACTTCACCCTGAAATTACTTGAACCTTTCAATAATTCAGACTCGTGATTCATTAAGTAAATATACTCAACATCTACTCAAATCATCTGTGAAGTAAGAACATAACGATATCCACTACACGCCTCAGCACTCATTGGACTGCACACATCAAAATGTATTACTTCCAACAAGTTGCTTTCTAGTTCCATTTTACTGAAACCGAGGCTTTCAGTCATCTTGCCCATGTGGTATGATTTGCATGTCTCAAGTGATTCAAAATCAAGTGAGTCCAAACGGTCCATTTGCATGGAGTTTCTTCATGCATATACACCAATAGACATGGTTCGCATGTCTCAAACCTTTCAAAAACGAGTGAGCCCAAAGATCCATCAACATGGAGCTTCTTCATGCGTTTTATACCGATATGACTTACGTGGCAGTGCCACAAGTAGGTGGTACTATCATTACTATCTTTTGGCATGAACATGTGTATCACTATGATCAAGATTCAATAAACCATTCATTTTAGGTGTAAGGCCATTGAAGGTATTATTCAAATAAACAGAGTAACCATTATTCTCCTTAAATGAATAACCGTATTGCGATAGACATAATCCAATCATGTCTATGCTCAACGCAAACACCAATCTCGATGGTAGAGGGAGCGTACGATATTTGATCAACCTTGGAAATACTTCCAACACATATCGTCATCTCACCTTTAGCTAGTCTCCGTTTATTCCGTAGCTTTTATTTCGAGTTACTAACACTTAGCAACCGAACCGGTATCCAATGCCCTAGTGCTACTAGGAGTACTAGTAAAGTACACATCAACACAATGTATATCCAATATACTTCTATTGACCTTGCCAGCCTTCTAATCTACCAAGTATCTAGGGTAATTCTGCTCCAGTGGCTGTTCCCCTTATTACAGAAGCACTTAGTCTCGGGTTTGGGTTCAACCTTGGGTCTCTTCACTAGAGCAGCAGCTGAATTGCCGTTTCATGAAGTATCCCTTCTTGCCCTTGCCCTTCTTGAAACTAGTGGTTTCACCAACCATCAACAATTGATGCTCCTTCTTGATTTCTACTTTGGTGTCAAACATCGCGAATATCTCAAGGATCATCATATATGTCCCTGATATATTATAGTTCATCACGAAGCTCTAGCAGCTTGGTGGTAATGACTTCGAAGAAACATCACTATCTTATCTGGAAGATCAACTCCCACTCGATTCAAATGATTGTTGTACTCAGACAATCTGAGCACAAGCTCAACAATTGAGCTTTTCTCCCTTAGTTTGCAGGCTAAGAAAATCGTCGGAGGTCTTATACCTCTTGACGTGGGCATGAGCCTGAAATTCCAATTTCAGCCCTCGAAACATCTCATATGTTTCGTGACGTTTCAAAAACCGTCTTCGGTGCCTCAACTCTAAACCGTTTAACTGAACTATCATGTAGTTATCAAAACGTGTATGTCAGATGTTCGCAACATCCACAGACAACGTTCGAGGTTCAGCACACTGAGCGGTGCATTAAGGACATAAGCCTTCTAAGAAGCAATGAGGACAATCCTCAGTTTACGGACCTAGTCCGCATAATTGCTACTATCAACTTTTAACTAATTTTTCTCTAGGAACATATCTAAACAGTAGAACTAAAGCGCGAGCTACGACATAATTTGCAAAATCCTTTTTGACTAAGTTCAGGATAAACAAGTTCATCTTATGAACTCCCACTCAGATAGACATCCCTCCAGTCATCTAAGTGATTACATGATCCGAGTCAACTAGGCCGTGTCCGATCATCACGTGAGACGGACTAGTCAACATCGGTGAACATCTTCATGCTGATCGTATCTACCATACGACTCATGCTCGACCTTTCAGTCTTCTGTGTTCCGAGGCCATGTCTGTACACATGCTAGGCTCGTCAAGTCAACCTAAGTGTTTCGCGTGTGTAAATCTGTCTTACACCCGTTGTATGTGAACGTTAGAATCTATCACACCCGATCATCACGTGGTGCTTCGAAACAACGAACTGTCACAACGGTGCACAGTTAGGGGGAACACTTTCTTGAAATTATTATGAGGGATCATCTTATTTACTACCGTCGTTCTAAGTAAACAAGATGCAAAAACATGATAAACATCACATGCAATCAAATAGTGACATGATATGGCCATCATCACTTTGCTCCTCTTGATCTCCATCTTCGGGGCTCCATGATCATCATCGTCACCGGCATGACACCATGATCTCCATCATCCTGATCTCCATCATCGCGTCTTCATGAAGTTGTCTCGCCAACTATTACTTCTACTACTATGGCTAACGGTTAGCAATAAAGTAAAGTAATTACATGACGTTTATGTTGGCACGCAGGTCATAAATAAATAAAGACAACTCCTATGGCTCCTGCCGGTTGTCATACTCATCGACATGCAAGTCGTGATTCCTATTACAAGAACATGATCATCTCATACATCACATATATCATTCATCACATCCTTTGTCCATATCACATCACATAGCATACCCTGCAAAAACAAGTTAGACGTCCTCTAATTGTTGTTTGCATGTTTTACGTGGCTGCTATGGGTTTCTAGCAAGAACGTTTCTTACCTACGCAAAGACCACAACGTGATATGCCAATTGCTATTTACCCTTCATAAGGACCCTTTTCATCGAATCCGATCCGACTAAAGTGGGAGAGACAGACACCCGCCAGCCACCTTATGCAACTAGTGCATGTTAGTCGGTGGAACCGGTCTCACGTAAGCGTACGTGTAAGGTTGGTCCGGGCCGCTTCATCCCACAATGCCGCCGAATCAAGATTGGACTAGTAACGGTAAGCATATTGAACAAAATCAACGCCCACAACTACTTTGTGTTCTACTCGTGCATAGAATCTACGCAATAGACCTAGCTCATGATGCCACTGTTGGGGAACGTAGCAGAAATTCAAAAAATTTCCTACGTGTCACCAAGATCTATCTATGGAGAGACTAGCAACAAGGGGAAGGAGAGTGCATCTACATACCCTTGTAGATCGCTATGCGGAAGCGTTCAAGAGAACGGGGTTGAAGGAGTCGTACTCGTCGTGATCCAAGTCACCGATGATCCTAGCACCGAACGGACGGCACCTCCGCGTTCAACACACATACGGAGCAGCGACGTCTCCTCCTTCTTGATCCAGCAAGGGGTAAGGAGAGGTTGATGGAGATCCAGCAGCACGACGGCGTGGTGGTGGAAGTAGCGGGATTCCAACAGGGCTTCGTCAAGCGCTGCGGGAGGAGGGAGATGTGTCACGGGAGGGAGAGGGAGGCGCCAGGGCTTAGATGGGGCTGCCCTCCCTTCCCCCCACTATATATAGGGCCAAGGGAGAGGGGGGGTGCAGCCTTGGCCCTTCCTCCAAGGAAGGGTGCGGCTAGGGAGGAGTCCCTCCTCCCCAAGGCACCTAGGAGGTGCCTTCCCCCTTTAGGACTCTTCCTTTCCTTATCTCTTGGCGCATGGGCCTCTTGGGGCTGGTGCCCTTGGCCCATATAGGCCAAGGCGCACACCCCTACAGCCCATGTGGCCCCCGGGGCAGGTGGCCCCACCCGGTGGACCCCCGGGACCCTTCCGGTGGTCCCGGTACAATACCGGTGACCCCGAAACTTGTCCCGATGGCCGAAATAGCACTTCCTATATATAATTCTTTACCTCCGGACCATTCCGGAACTCCTCGTTACGTCCGGGATATCATCCGGGACTCCGAACAACTTTCGGGTTACTGCATACTAATATCTCTATAACCCTAGCGTCACCGAACCTTAAGTGTGTAGACCCTACGGGTTCGGGAACCATGCAGACATGACCGAGACGTTCTCCGGTCAATAACCAACAGCGGGATCTGGATACCCATGTTGGATCCCACATGCTCCACAATGATCTCATCGTATGAACCACGATGTCAAGGACTTTAATCAATCCCGTATGCAATTCCTTTGTCTATCGGTACGATAGTTGCCCGAGATTCGATCGTCGATATCTCGATACCTTGTTCAATCTCGTTACCGGCAAGTCTCTTTACTTGTTCCATAACACATCATCCCGTGATCAACTCCTTGATCACATTGTGCACATTATGATGATGTCCTACCGAGTGGGCCCAGAGATACCTCTCCGTCACACGGAGTGACAAATCCCAGTCTCGATTCGTGCCAACCCAACAGACACTTTCGGAGATACCCGTAGTGTACCTTTATAGCCACCCAGTTACGTTGTGACGTTTGGCACACCCAAAGTATTCCTATGGTATCCGGGAGTTGCACAATCTCATGGTCTAAGGAAATGATACTTGACATTTAGAAAAGCTTTAGCATACGAACTACACGATCTTTGTGCTAGGCTTAAGATTGGGTCTTGTCCATCACATCATTCTCCTAATGATGTGATCCCGTTATCAACGACATCCAATGTCCATGGTCAGGAAACCGTAACCATCTATTGATCAACGAGCTAGTCAACTAGAGGCTTACAAGGGACATGGTGTTGTCTATGTATCCACACATGTATCTGAGTTTCCTATCAATACAATTCTAGCATGGATAATAAACGATTATCATGAACAAGGAAATATAATAATAATCAATTTATTATTGCCTCTAGGGCATATTTCCAACACCCCTACCTCGTGGCCTCCTGTTAGTTGGCTTGATGTAGGGTCCAAGTCTCCTGAGTTGTATTCAACGAGAAAATCATGTTCCCGAAGGTTTCATTCCGTTTGGACTCCGTTTGATATTCCTTTTCTTCGAAACCCTAAAACAGGCAAAAAAACAGCAATTCTGGGCTGGGCCTCCGGTTAATAGGTTAGTCCCAAAAATAATATAAAAGTGGATAATAAAGCCCAATAATGTCCAAAATAGTAGACAATATAGCATGGAGCAATCAAAAATTATAGATACGTTGGAGACGTATCAAGCATCCCCAAGCTTAATTCCTGCTCGTCCTCGAGTAGGTAAATGATAAAAACAGAATTTTTAATGCGGAGTGCTACTTGGCATAATTTTAATGTAATTCTTCTTAATTGTGGTATGAATATTTAGATCCAAAAGATTCAAGACAAAAGTTCGTATTGACATAGAAAATAATAATACTTCAAGCATACTAACAAAGCAATTATGTCTTCTCAAAATAACATGGCTAAAGAAAGTTCTACAAAATCATATAGTCTGGCTATGCTCTATCTTCACCACACAAAATATTTAAATCATGCACAACTCCGATGACAAGCCAAGCAATTGTTTCATACTTTTGACATTCTCAAAACTTTTTCAATCTTCACGCAATACATGAGCGTGAGCCATGGATATAGCACTATAGGTGGAATAGAGTGGTGGTTGTGGAGAAGACAAAAAGGGGTAGTCCCACATCAACTAGGCGTATCAACGGGCTATGGAGATGCCGATCAATAGATATTAATGTGAGTGAGTAGGGATTGCCATGCAACGGATGCCCTAGACCTATAAGTATACGAAAGCTCAAAAAGAAACTAAGCGGGTGTGCATCCAACTTGCTTGCTCATGAAGACCTAGGGCAATTTTGAGGAAGCCCATCATTGGAATATACAAGCCAAGTTCTATAATGAAAAATTCCCACTAGTATATGAAAGTGATAACATGAGAGACTCTCTACTATGAAGATCATGGTGCTACTTTGAAGCACAAGTGTGGTAAAAGGATAGTAACAATGTCCCTTCTCTCTTTTTCTCTCATTTTTTTGATTTGGGCCTTTTCTCTTTTTTTATGGCCTCTTTTCTTTCTCTTTTTTTTCGTCCGGAGTCTCATCCCGACTTGTGGGGGAATCATAGTCTACATCATCCTTTCCTCACTTGGGACAATGCTCTAATAATTAGGATCATCGCACTTTTATTTTTCTTACAACTCAATAATTACAACTCGATACTTAGAACAAGATATGACTCTATATGAATGCCTCCGGCGGTGTACCGGGATATGCAATGATTCATGAGTGACAAGAAAGAATTATGAACGGTGGCTTTGCCACGAATACTATGTCAACTACATGATCATGCTAAGAAATATGACAATGATGGAATGTGTCATAAACGGAACGGTGGAAAGTTGCATGGCAATATATCTCGGAATGGCTATGGAAATGCCATAATAGGTAGGTATGGTGGCTGTTTTGAGGAAGGTATATGGTAGGTGTATGATACCGGCGAAAGGTGCACGGTATTAGAGAGGCTAGCAAAGGTGGAAGGGTGAGAGTGCGTATAATCCATGGACTCAACATTAGTCATAAAGAACTCATATACTTATTGCAAAAATCTACAGGTTATCAAAGCAAAGTATCACGCGCATGCTCCTAGGGGGATAGATTGGTAGGAAAAGACCATCGCTCGTCCCCGACCGCCACTCATAAGGAAGACAATCAATAAATAAATCATGCTGCGACTTCATCACATAACGGTTCACCATACGTGCATGCTACGGGAATCACAAGCTTCAACACAAGTATTTCTCAAATTCACAACTACTCAACTAGCATGACTTTAATATCACCATCTCCATGTCTCAAAACAATTATCAAGTATCAAACTTATCATAGTATTCAACACACTCATAAGAGAATTTTTATTATTAATCTTGCATACCAAGCATATTAGGATTTTAAGCAAATTACCATGCTATTTAAGACTCTCAAAATAATCTAAGTGAAGCATGAGAGATCAATAGTTTCTATAAAACAAATCCACCACCGTGCTCTAAAAGATATAAGTGAAGCACTAGAGTAAAATTATATAACTCAAAAGATATAAGCGAAGCACATAGAGTATTCTAACAAATTCCAAATCATATATGGCTCTCTCAAAAGGTGTGTACAGCAAGGATGATTGTGGTAAAATAATAAGCAAAGACTCAAATAATACAAGACGCTCCAAGCAAAACACATATCATGTGGTAAATAAAAATATAGCTCCAAGTAAAGTTACCGATAGAAGTAGACGAAAGAGGGGATGCCTTCCGGGGCATCCCCAAGCTTTGGCTTTTAGGTGTCCTTAGATTATCTTGGGGGTTCCATGGGCATCCCCAAGCTTAGTCTCTTGCCACTCCTTGTTCCATAATCCATCAAATCTTTACCCAAAACTTGAAAACTTCACAACACAAAACTTAAAGTAGAAAATCTCGTGAGCTCCGTTAGCGAAAGAAAACAAAAGACCACTTCAAGGTAATGTAATTAACTCATTCATTATTTGTATGGGTGTTATACCTACTGTATTCCAACTTCTCTATGGTTTATAAACTAATTTACTAGCCATAGATTCATCAAAATAAGCAAACAACACACGAAAAACAGAATCTGTCAAAAACAGAACAGTCTGTAGTAATCTGTAGCTAGCGCAAGATCTGGAACCCCAAAAATTCTAAAATAAATTTCTGGACGTGAGGAATTTATCTATTAATCATCTTCAAAAAGAATTAACTAAATAGCACTTCCCAAATAAAAATGACAGTAGTTCTCGTGAGCGCTAAAGTTTCTGTTTTTTACAGCAAGTTCAACAAGACTTTCCCCAAGTCTTCCCAACGGTTCTACTTGGCACAAACACTAGTTAAACACAAAAAACACAACCAAAAAAGAGGCTAAATAATTTATTTATTACTAAGAAGGAGCAAAAAGCAAGGAATAAAAATAAAATTGGGTTGCTCCCCAACAAGCGCTATCGTTTAACGCCACTAGCTAGGCATAACAAGCAAGAATAGATCTAGGTATTGCCATCTTTGGTAGGCAATCCATAAGTGGATCTCATAATAGATTCATAAGGTAATTTTATTTTATTCCTAGGAAAGTGTTCCATGCCTTTCCTTAACGGAAATTGGAATCTAATATTTCCTTCCTTCATATCAATAATTGCACCAATCGTTCTAAGGAAAGGTCTACCAAGAATAATAGGACATGAAGGATTGTAATCTATGTCAAGAATAATAAAATCTACGGGCACATAATTCCTATTTGCAACAATAAGAACATCATTAATTCTTCCCATAGGTTTCTTAATAGTGGAATCCGCAAGGTGCAAGTTTAGAGAGCAATCATCAAAATCACGGAAACCTAACAAATCACACAAAGTCTTTGGAATCATGGAAACACTAGCACCCAAATCACATAAAGCATAGCATTCATGATCTTTAATTTTAATTTTAATAATTGGTTCCCACTCATCATAAAGTTTTCTAGGGATAGAAACTTCCAATTCAAGTTTTTCTTCATAAGATTGCATCAAGGCATCGACGATATGTTTAGTAAACGCTTTATTTTGACTATAAGCATGAGGAGAATTTAGCACAAATTGCAATAAGGAAATTCAATCAATTAAAGAGCAATTTTCATAGTTAAATTCCTTGACATCCATAATGGTGGGTTTAGCAACATCTAGGGTTTTAATTTCTTCAATCCCACTTTAATCAAATTTAGCATCAAGATCAACAAATTCCGAATTCTTAGAACGCCTTCTAGGTAAAGGTGGATCATATTCAGTCCCATAATTATCAAGATTCATATTGCAAAACAAAGATTTAATAGGGGACACATCAATAACTTTTAGATCTTCATCATTATTTTCATAGGAACTAGAAGAACACGCTTTTATAAAGGCATCTTTCTTAGCACGCATCCTAGCGGTTCTTTATTTGCACTCGTCAATGGAAATTCTCATGGCTTTGAGAGACTCATTGATATCATGCTTAGGTGGAATAGATCTAAGTTTCAAAGAATCAACATCAAGAGCAATTCTATCAACGTTCCTAGCCAAATCATCAATCTTAAGCAATTTTTCTTCAATGATAGCATTAAAATTCTTTTATGAAGTAATAAATTCTTTAATATTAGAATCAAAATCAGAGGGCATCTTATTATAATTTCCATAAGAATTGTTGTAGGAATTACCATAATTATTAGAGGGATTACTAGGATAAGGCCTAGGATTGAAATTTCCTCTATATGCGGTGTTACCAAAATTGTTCCTACCAACAAAATTCACATCCATAGATTCATTATTATTCTCAATCAAAGTAGACAAGGGCATATCATTAGGATCTGAAGAAACACTCTTATTAGCAAATAATTTCATAAGTTCATCCATCTTTCCACTCAAAACATTATTTTCTTCTATCGCATGCACCTTTTTATTAGTAGATCTTTCAGTGTGCCATTGAGAATAATTAACCATAATATTATCTAGGAGTTTAGTAGCTTCTCCTAAAGTGATTTCCATAAAAGTGCCTCCCGCGGCCGAATCCAAAAGATCTCTAGAAGAAAAATTCAATCAGGCATAAAAAATTTGTATAATCATCCACACATTTAAACCATGAGTAGGGCAATTACGTATCATTAATTTCATTCTCTCCCAAGCTTGTGCAACATGTTCATGATCAAGTTGCTTAAAGTTCATAATATCGTTTCTAAGAGAGATGATTTTAGCGAGAGGAAAATACTTAGAGATAAAAGCATCTTTGCACTTGTTCCATGAATCAATACTATTTTTAGGCAAAGACGAAAACCAAGCTTTAGCAGGATCTCTAAGCGAAAAAGGAAATAGCTGCAATTTAACAATATCATTATCCACATCTTTCTTCTTTTGCATGTCATACAAATCAACGAAGCTATTTAGATGGGTAGCGGCGTCTTCACTAGGAAGGCCGGAGAACGGATCTTTCATGACAAGATTCAGCAAAGCAGTATTAATTTCACAAGATTCAGCATCGGTAAGAGGAGCAATTGGAGTGCTAATAAAATCATTGTTGTTGGTATTGGTGAAGTCACACAATTTAGTATTATCTTGAGCCATCGCGACAAACAAGCAAACTAACACACAAGCAAACAAAAAGCAAGCGGACAAAAAGTGCAAATAGAGAGGGAGGATAGAGAGAGAGGGCGAATAAAACGGCAAGGGTGAATTGGGGGGAGAGGAAAACGAGAGGCAAATGGAAAATAATGTAATGCGGGAGATGAGGGTATGTGATGGGTACTTGGTATGTTGACTTTTGCGTAGACCTCCCCGGCAACGGCGCTAGAAATCCTTCTTGCTACCTCTTTTAGCACTGCGTTGGTTTTCCCCGAAGAGGAAGGGATGATGCAGCAAAGTAGCATAAGTATTTCCCTCAATTTTTGAGAACCAAGGTATCAATCCAGTAGGAGGCTACACGCAAGTCCCTCATACCTGCACAAACAAATAAATCCTCGCAACCAACACAAATAGGGGTTGTCAATCCCTATAGGGCCACTTACGAGAGTGAGATCTGATAGATATGATAAAGATAATATTTTTGGTATTTTTATGATAACGATGCAAAGCAAAATAAAGGCAAAGTTAATAGCAAAGTAAATAACTAAGTAGCAGGAGATTGATATGATAAAGATAGACCCGGGGGCCATAGGTTTCACTAGTGGCTTCTCTCGAGAGCATAAGTATTCTACGGTGGGTGAACAAATTACTGTTGAGAAATTGACAGAATTGAGCATATTTATGAGAATATCTAGGTATGATCATGTATATAGGCATCACGTCCGAGACAAGTAGACCGACTCCTGCCTGCATCTACTACTATTACTCCACTTATCGACTGCTATCCAGCATGCATCTAGAGTATTAAGTTAAAAACGGAGTAACGCCTTAAGCAAGATGACATGATGTAGAGGGATAGACTCATGCAATATGAAGAAAACCCCATCTTGTTATCCTCGATGGAAACAATACAATACGTGCCTTGCTGCCCTTACTGTCACCGGGAAAGGACACCGCAAGATTGAACCCAAAGCTAAGCACTTCTCCCATTGCAAGAAAGATCAATCTAGTAGGCCAAACCAAACTGATAATTCGAAGAGACTTGCAAAGATAACCAATCATACATAAAAGAATTCAGAGAAGATTCAAATATTATTCATAGATAGACTTGATCATAAACCAACAATTTATCGATCTCAACAAACACACCACAAAAAGAAGATTACATCGAATAGATCTCCACAAGAGAGGGGGAGAACATTGTATTGAGATCCAAAAAGAGAGAAGAAGCCATCTAGCTACTAACTATGGACCCGTAGGTCTGAAGTAAACTACTCACACTTCATCGGAGAGGCTATGGTGTTGATGTAGAAGCCCTCCGTGATCGGTGCCCCCTCCGGCGGAGCTCCGAAACAAGCCTCAAGATGGGATCTCATGGATACAGAAAGTTGCGGCGGTGGAATTAGGGTTTTGGCTCCGTGTCTGATCGTTTGGGGGTACGTGGGTATATATAGGAGGAAGAAGTACGTCGGTGGAGCAACAGGGGTCCCATGAGGGTGGAGGGCGCGCCTGGGGGGGGGGGGGGGGGGGGGGCTTTTTGAGGAGGGGGGGGGGGCGGGGGGGGGGGGGGGGGGGCAGGCGCGCCCCCTACCTCGTGGCCTCCTGTTAGTTAGCTTGACATAGGTGTCGGTGTCAAAACCGGCGGATCTCAGGTAGGGGGTCCCGAACTGTGCGTCTAGGCGGATGGTAACAGGAGACGAGGGACACAATGTTTTACCCAGGTTCGGGCCCTTCTTGATGGAGGTAAAACCCTACGTCCTGCTTGATTAATATTGATGATATGGGTAGTACAAGAGTAGATCTACCACGAGATCAAGGAGGCTAAACCCTAGAAGCTAGCCTATGGTATGATTGTTGTTCGTCCTACGGACTAAAACCCTCCGGTTTATATAGACACCGAGAGGGCTAGGGTTACACAGAGTCGGTTACAATGGTAGGAGATCTACATATCCGTATCGCCAAGCTTGCCTTCCACGCCAAGGAAAGTCCCTTCCGGACACGGGACGAAGTCTTCAATCTTGTATCTTCATAGTCCAGGAGTCCGGCCGAAGGTATAGTCCGGCTATCCGGACACCCCCTAATCCAGGACTCCCTCAGTAGCCCCCGAACCAGGCTTCAATGACGATGAGTCCGGCGCGCAAATTGTCTTCGGCATTGCAAGGCGGGTTCTCCAAATTCCGTGTACCTGTTAAATAATGTCCGGTTTCTTGTAGCGCTCCTTGTCTTCTACGCCCAATAATGGCCGTCTTCCATGTGTCAAACGAATACGAAAAGTCAGGGTGTTTTTTATATTTACACCCCTAGCCGCGTGAATGAGCCACCTATTTAAGGGGACGAGGATTTAGATCCAAACCACACCTTCTCCCCTCCGCGAGTATTCATCAGAGCGTATCCGACAGAGGTCCATTCTATCATGGCCGACCGCCGCAGTTCCTCCTCTCGCCCTTCCAGCCCTCAGCCTGGAGATTGGAAGAGGTGATCCATCCCGCACAGCGAGCTAGTGACGCTCCAGACCAAGGGATTTCTCCCCCCGGCCTATATGGTCCTGGTTCGAGCCGGACTTGCCACCTATAATGGCGGAGAGCAAGCGGAGAGCGCCCCCAATCCCTCCAAAGGAGAGCGGGTATGCCTTGTCCCTTACTTAATAAGAGGGCTCGGATTTCCAATTCATCTGTTTCTCCGGGGGCTCCTGGAGTTCTATGGCCTCCAGCTGCACAACCTCACGCCTGCCTCCATATTGCATATCACGGGCTTCGTGGCCCTTTGCGATCTGTTTTTGGGCCGCGAGGCTCATTTCGTGCTATGGAAAAGGCTATTCTGCCTCGTGCCCCGTTCTAAGAAGGGGTCAATGTATCAAGTGGGCGGAGCCGAAGTGTGGCGCATCGTCGGGACCGGATATCTATCCGGAACCCCAAAGAAGGCGTCCGAGGACTAGCCCTCGGAATGGTTTTATATAGAGGACGTCCCGCTGCCGGATCCTGTCCGGATCGGCCTCCCTGAGTTCGACAGTGCTCCCCTAAAGAAGCGCCTAAGCTGGCGTCCATGGAGCCCTCAGAGGGAAAGTGACAGGGACGTTCTTTACCTGATGGGCCGGATAAGATTGTAGCTCATTCCGGACTGACCATGATCGGGGTCATGGCCGCATGCATCCTGCGAGGGGTGCAGCCGCTTCAGTATAGAGGCCGCCCCATGTGGGACTTCAACGGGGAGGACGATGCCACCCGCTACGGCTGTAAGGGGCCGGATTCGGCTGCCGCTCTAATAAAGACCTTGTCCGCTTTGTACAAGGGAGAAGAGGAGGAATTTCTCCGCGTCAACCCACAGGGTGGATTTTCTATGTACAATCCCCCAAGTTGGGTAAGTGGACACTTTTACTTGCCCATCCATTTTATATTCCCATCGTTAAATATTCAGTCTAACGACTTCAACGCAGGAACTGCGCCATGCTGTTAAAGAAATAAACAGCCCTCCTCCACAACCCGAGGATCCGGGATGGTCCCTCGACCCGGCCTCTCAAGAGGATCCGGACTTATCTGTGGAGCTGATTGATGGGGTGTTTCATCAATTGAGCAAGGACAACGCCTTGGTGGCCATTACGGCTGACTACCCAGGGCTACTCCCAGCCTCACAGGTAATTGAGACCGAAGTCCCAGCACTTTGAAAAGGGATCTATCCTCGCGTGTTTTCGATTGCCGTATGACAACCGTGTTTTGCAGGGGAGGTCCTTGAGACGGGAGGCCGAGCCTGTGGCGACTAGCCAACGAGGGGTGGCAAGGCCCCGCGGGCTGAAAAGAAGTGTGGTCCGGACTGAGACGCCGGTGCAAAGGTATAGCGCGCCATCTTATTCCCAGGTGTTATTCCTTCAAGGCATATTAACGCTTGTGCTCTCTTCAGGACGAAGAGACCTCGCCGGACTATATCCGGAGGGGCTGCCAATCGCGCCTCCACCAGCTAGGCTCCAAAGCCTGGTCCGGAAGCGGAGGCGAACACAAGGCGCGCACCGGACGCTCCTCCGACAGTGGATGTGGACAGGTTGTCTGCCACCAATTCCAAGGTGGAGAGCGCCATGAACCACAGGCGTCGCCGGACAGTTCTTCGCGACGCTTGTTTCTCCCAAGAGGAATTGGATGCCTTCAATTCGGGAGATGCGTACCTCCGTGCCACTCAAAATGGTCTAGCCAGAGCCACGGAGCAGTATGTAAAAGACATACGGGTAAGAAAATTTTGGTAATTATATATATACCAGTAGCCCCCGAGACTTGAAACAGTTAGAATAACTGATTTAAGGATCATTTGTTATGCAGGTTCTTACAGAAAAGAATACCCTACTGTCCCAGGAGCTGGAAGAGTGCAAAGCCCAACTTGAGGCCGCACTAGCCGCGGCAGGGGAGCCCAAGGAGACCCCCTCTGGTAATATACGCTTCGAAAGATAAGTATTTTGCGAAGTGCGGCGTGGGTGCAAATCTGACAAATGAAATTGTAGATGGCGCCGGATTCAATCCGGAAGAGCAACAACTCCGACGCCAGCTGAAGGCTGGTGAGAGCGTGCCGACAAAGGTGAGGCCGGAGAAGAACAATCTCCAAGATGCCAACACCAAGCTGGGCGTTGAACTGAAGGATGTTCGTGCCCAGCTGTTGGACTCCGTGAAGGAGAATCTGCGGCTTCGACGCGGCATATATAGTAAGTGCTTAAACGAACTTTTGAAAAAAGAGTTCGGCAAGGAAGTCGACTAAAAGAGTAATGTCTGTAGGTATGCTAACAGGTCGTCCTGCAGAGGAAATGCCCGGTTCTACGGGTGACCTTCTTCCCGAGCTCTCACAACTGCACGAGCGAGTTCGGCAGGTGATGCAAAGCGTCGCCCAGGCCCTGTGGCCATCCGTCTCCATGCCCGAAGGCCTTGGAGAGCTTGTAGAGAAGCTGAAGGGAGCGCAGCGGCGCTTCCGATTGTGGAAGATGTCGGCCTGCCGTCAAGGCGCCAGGGAGGCCTGGGCCATGGTGAAGACGCGGTACACGAAGGCTGACCCAAACCACATGGCCGAGGTCGGACCCGTGGGGCCCGATGGGAAGGAGATCCCTGTGAGCTTAGTATACGGCCAAGTAGAATTGGCCGCAAAGTATTCCCAACAGAAATGTAAACTAGACAGCCTGTTAGATGGTATTGAAGAGGAATACAATCAGTCAGATTGACTATGTAATTATAATTGACATGTGTAATGCCTTCTAGCCGGATTGTAGATCGTTTGTCATGGCCGACCTTTTCGCTTCAACCTCGGGACCTGATGGTCCGGAGTGTGTCCGAATACCCTCGCGGTTATATAAGAACCGGGGTATGCATGGAGACCAGGCGTAGGGGTCATTAGTGCTTGAACAGACAAGTGCCCAACTAGTTATATTATATTACATGGTTAGTAAGAAACATCTTCCAGGGAGAATAGTTCCGTTAGGGGTTCCTTTCCCTGGGAGGCATGCCCTAAAGTGCATGTCCATTCTGCGAAAAGAGACGCAGGAAAAACATCTGGGGGCGTATAGATAAATAAAAAAAGATCATCTTTAGTTCACCGACCGAATATTCCCTTAAGAACGCTAGCTTTCGGCTTCACCCAGTCTGAGGTACACATCCGGCTGACCCAGCAGTAACAATCGCAGAGGTGCTCCCTTTACCACCTAGCCGAACAATCGGGAACGTAGGGGTAAGCACAGGAGCCAGGCAACCCAGCTTGGCCAAAACTTAAGTCATATCGATGCATATACTGGCGAATAAAAGGTACATGCAGAAGTGTGACGCATGTGTTGGGCATGAAAGCCCGTATAAGTTTCTGTTTAAAGAAGCCCACAGGTTTAATGAGCGCGGATAGCGCGTCACTGTATGAGCCTTTAAAGGCTATAGGAGAGAGAAAGAGGAGAAGGAGAGAAATGTAAGACAAAAAGTATATAAAAATGGACAGAGGAAGGAAACGAACACAGAGTCCGGCGCTAGGCATAGAATCTTCGGAGGCGGGCTGCGTTCCATGGGTTCGGCTCGAGTCGGTTATCCGATGCATCTCGTAGGCGGTACGCTCCACCAGTCAGGACTTGGTCAATTATGAAGGGACCTTCCCACTTGGGCTTGATTTTGTCCTTTTTCTTGTCCGGCAGACGTAGAACTAGTTCGCCAACGTTGTAATTTTTGGCCCGTACTTCTCCGCTTTGGTATCTTCGAGCCTGCTGTTGATAGAATGCGGAACGGGCTTTTGCCACGTCACGCTCTTCCTCCAAGGCGTCCAAATTGTCCTGCCGATCGAGCTCGGCTTCTCTTTCTTCGTACATGCGCACTTGAGGTGAGTCATGAATTATGTCGCAGGGCAGAACTGCCTTTGCGCCGTACACCATGAAGAATGGTGTGTATCCGGTGGTGCGATTCGGCGTGGTCCGCAGCCCCTAGAGTAAGGAGTCGAGCTCCTCTACCCAGTGCGTATTAGATTCCTTAAGGGACCGCACTAATCTGGGTTTGATGCCGCTCATGATAAGACCATTTTTACGTTCGACCTGGCCGTTAGTTTGTGGGTGATAGATGGAAGCATAATCGAGCTTGATGCCCATGCTTTTGCACCAGAGTTTTACCTCGTCGACCGTAAAGTTCGTGCCGTTATCAGCGATGATGCTGTGGGGGACGCCGTAACGGTGTACAACCCCGGATATAAAGTCTATCACTGGTCCGGATTCGGCCGTCTTAACAGGCTTGGCTTCTATCGATTTGGTGAACTTATCCACCATGACCAGTAAGTATTTTTTCTTGTGGGTTCCGCCTTTAAGGGGTCCAACCATGTCAAGCCCCAAGACCGCGAAGGGCCAAGTGATGGGGATAGTTTGGAGGGCGGTGGGTGGCATATGGCTTTGGTTTGCAAAAAGCTGGCAACCGACGCATCGTTGGACTAAGTCCTGGGCGTCTGCTCGGGCCGTCGGCCAATAAAAGCCTGTACGGAAGTCCTTGCTTACAAGGGACCGAGCTGCAGCGTGATGACCGCCGAGTCCGGCATGAATTTCAGCCAGGAGGTTCCGCCCTTTCTCTTCGGAGATGCACCTTTGAAGGACTCCGGTAGTGCTTTTCTTATAAAGCTCTCCCTCATGGACTTTATAGGCTTTAGATCACCGCACTATGCAGCGTGCCTCATTTTGGTCCTCGGGGAGTTCCTGCCTAGTAAGGTAGGCGAGGAATGGTTTTGTCCACAGAGCAATGACGGCCATTATTACCTGGGCTGAAAGTGTTATTTCATTGGCAGAGCCTCCAATTATGTCAGAGTGTTCGGTGTCGGGCAGTGCGGTTGGGTCCGGGCTGTTATTGCCGGGTTCCCCTTCCCATACTACGGATGGCTTGAACAGCCTTTCCAGGAAGATGTTGGGGGGGGGGACTACATCGCGTTTTGCACCGATGCGTGCCAGGACATCTGCCGCCTGATTATTTTCCCGGGCTATATGGTGAAATTCGAGCCCTTCGAACCGAGCTGACATTTTTAGGACGGCGTTGCGATAAGCTGACATTTTTGGATCCTTGGCATCAAAGTCTCCATTTATTTGGGATATTGCGAGGTTCGAGTCTCCGCGCACCTCTAGGCGTTGAATGCCCATGGATACTGCCATCTGGAGACCATGTAAAACGGCCTCGTATTCGGCTGCGTTGTTGGAGTCTGTGTACATTATCTGGAGTACGTATTGAACTGTGTCTCCTGTGGGGTACATCAAAACGACGCCAGCCCCTAGACCGGCCAACATTTTGGAGCCGTCGAAGTGCATGACCCAATTTGAATATGTGTCGTACTCTTTAGAGAGTTCGGCCTCCGTCCATTCTGCGACGAAGTCGGCCAAAACTTGCGACTTGATAGCTCGCCGTGGCTTGTAAGTTATGTCGAATGGGAGGAGCTCAATGGCCCATTTTGCAATCCGGCCCGTCGCGTCGCGGTTGTTTATAATATCGTTAAGTGGCACTTCCGAGGCTACTGTTATTGAACACTCTTGAAAGTAGTGTCGCAGCTTCCGGGATGCCATAAATACCGCGTACGCAATCTTTTGATAATGCGGGTACCGTGACTTGCACGGAGTAAGGACAGTGGACACATAGTAGATCGGCTTTTGAAGGGGGAATTTGTGTCTGTCCGTTTCTCTCGTTCGACGACGAGCACTGCGCTTACGACCTGATGGGTTGCTGCAATGTATAACAGCATTGGTTCGCCAATGTTTGGCGCGGCCAGGACTGGGTTTGTTGCCAGGATGGCTTTTATTTCGTCGAGTCCGGCCGTGGCTGCATCCGTCCACTCGAAGTGTTCGGTGCGCCGAAGGAGGCGGTAAAGGGGTAGGGCCTTTTCTCCTAAGCGGGAGATAAAGCGGCTTAGAGCTGCCACGCATCCGGTTAATTTTTGTATTTGTTTGAGGTCCTTCAGGATATCCAATTGTGACAGAGCTCGGATCTTGGCTGGATTTGCTTCAATTCCTCTACCGGATACAATGAAGCCCAAGAGCTTTCCGGCTGGAACGCCGAAAACGCATTTTTCCGGGTTGAGCTTGAGGTCATATTTTTAGTAAGAAAATTGTCGAACTAGTTTATTTAGGTATATGAGATTTGAACTAGTTCAATAATTAATATAACTAGTTTATTTAGGTATATGAGATTTGAACTAGTTCAATAATTAATATAACTAGTTTATTTTTAGTAAGAAAATTTAGGTATCTGAGATTTGATGATCTAATTAAAATATTATTTTTTAATGAGTTTTTCTGTTTATTTAATTTTTTATATATTTTGAGTTTATATAAATGTTAGATTAATGTCGAATGTTAGATGAATTAGATAGAAAAGTTAAATATATAGTAATGCCAATTGTTAGAGATGAATATAGTTAGATATATTAATGTCAAATGTTAGATGAATATATATTTGGCTAGATATTAATTAATGTTAGATAGTAATAGGTGTTTAATGTTTCACCTATATGAACATAGGAAATGTCATCTGACGACGAAAAAGATTTCATTATGTGCGAACACTGTGAAGACCAGCGCGGTCTGTGTGACAGAAATTTCCTTGTTGATGGTAGGCGCTTCAACATCAAGCTGGATGAGACATTCGAAGTTGATACAGTAAGTCACTTTGTCAATTATTATTTGAATGCAAAACTTATGCTTCATTTGCTTCAACTTATAATTTTAAGTTTTCACTATTCTACTAGCGCATCCCCTGCCATGCAAGAATTTTTGTCTTGGATAAGATAAGTTTTAGTGTTGTAGATGATATGGAGGTAAAGAGAGTTTACTTGAAGACGGAGCATGGGTATACTTTCAGCATCAAATTATATAATGGAGACACATACGCCCATTTTGAATGCAAAACTTGGCAAGCACTATGCAAAGCTTATGCATTTGAGCCTAATATGGTTATCACCTTTGATATTCGTCCGGAAGATGATATTGAAGGTAATATAGACATCTGGGTCAATGTGCAAACGCCTCCAGTTCTACCATTATGTGAGTTTTTCTCAACCATGCATGCATATGTTTATGTCTTTGATACAGTTTATTCAAAAATAGTTGACAACTAATTTGTATTGTCAGCTTATTTCGGTTCAAGCAAACATGTCCGATGCTTGGTAGACAGGACCTACTACTACCCGGGGCTCAACTAAACTGCGAGGAGATAAGTCATTATGTTTCATGGCTTGAGGATCTTAATACTGTCAAGACAAATTTTTTTCCTGAACTTAGAAATGTTAGTACTCAAAACGTGCGACCAATGGTGATCGTATTGAACTACGGTCACATCTATAATCGAAAGATGGTAAGATTTTAACTATTTGTCCTTAATTAGTGCATCTTTTGCATACATTATTTTTGAAGCTAAACTTTCATTGCTTAGTATATTAATTACTATACGATGTTCTTCAACAGGGACTTCCGATGATAGTTGTGCCTCAGTGGATCGAGACTAAAGGTGACATGTCAATGGTTAGCTTACGGCCAAGATATCCTACATTGCACATGAGTGCATTCAGGATTTCTGAAAGCGAAGAATGCTTAATAGTGAAAGATTGGAGCAAAATTGTTAACGATCGCAGAGAAGTACTAGGGGGCAGCAAGGAGAAGCGCAACCCAAGATTAGGAGACAGATTCATCTGCATGCTCCAGTATGATGAATCAGGAGAGCTATACATGTTCTATGCTATTCTACCTGAGAGGGAGCAGCAGGAGTAGCTACTAGTTCATGCTCTTAATTAATTAGTACTTGTCTCATGTCCGTGTCCTGAACTTCGATGTTGGTGATGATTATGTTGAACTTGATGATATCTTTGCTTCTGTTACAAAGTGAATGTTTCCTCTTTAAGCTAGCCAGTGTTGGTGATGATTAGATAGCTAGCGGTAATGACTATGATGATTAAATAGTGGTAATTAGACGACTACGATGATTTTTAGCTAGCTAGAGTTTATTTATTTATTAATATGCGATGATGATGATGATGATGACGACGACTACAACTCATTATAACGTAAAACAATCCTAAATTAAATTGATAACACAAATTTAATTGAAAAATACAAAATAAAACAAAAACCCACAAACATTTAGTACCGGTTGGTGTTACCAACTGGTACTAAAGGGCTCCTGGCCCCCGGAGCTAGCTCGTGCCACGTGGTTTCCCCTTTAGCACCGGTTCGTGCTGAACCGGTACTAAAGGGGGGGCTTTAGTGCCCACACTTTAGTGCCGGTTACTAAACCGACACTAAAGGGCCTTACGAACCGGTGCTATTGCCCGGTTCTGCACTAGTGATTAGGCTCCGAGGAGCCAAGTATGACAAACATGGGTCTCATGACCCAACATACAGAGCATACAAGTATCAACCGGAAGCATAAACATGTCTGAGTGCAGACAACTACAAATGAAAAAGGCTGAGAAGCCTGACTATCTACAAGACCCTCCCAAGGGTACAAGATCGTAGCTGAGGTAACAAGCTAAACATCGAAGTCCATGCGGAACTACTAGTGAGACTGGAGTCTCTCTACAAAACATAAAATAAGAAAACGTGAGTACAAATGTACCCAGCAAGACTTACATCAGAACTAACTACATATGCATCGGTATCAACAAAGGGGTGGTGGAGTTTGACAGCAGCAAGCCAGCTTTGACTCGGTGGCTATCCTGAACTACGACTGCAATTAACTCTTTGAGGTGGTGCACACGAGTCCACATATTCACCATACCAATACACCACTATGGATCCGCTCCCGTCTACCTACGAGAACGCCATCCATAGCAATCACGCTTATCTTGCGAGTTTTAGAGTATCCACTTCAAGTTATCTATGAACTGTACAGGCAACCCAGAAGTCCTTTACCGCGGACACGGCTATTCGAATAGATGATGTTAACCCTGCAGGGGTGTACTTCTTCACACATGCTCTCACCACTTATCGCCGTTTACACGACATGTACTCGGCAACCTTCAAGCGGAAGCCCAGCGAGGGTGTCGGCCATGGCCTGACTAACCACACAAATCCCTAGTCCGGGCTTATCGCCTATTCAGGTTCCATCCGAAGGGAGTCCGGCCGAGGTTTCCACTTACGGCCCCGAAAGTTGTGTGCAGGGTTCCCAAGACACCAAACGGGCGACCTGGTACACCGTGCCACGTGCCTACCGCCTCACAGCCCACCCCTCGGGTGAGTGTTGCGCACGGCCTCCAGCATACTACGAACACCAGAAACTACTTGCAACTCCTGGACAGATGACAGGGGCAGTTAATAAGTCGAGAGGGTCCATTGGTTTCGGGCCCAACACGTGGTAGTAGCTGTTCATGGATCACAAACACAGAACTCAGTTCCTGAGGACGGCTTCAATGAGACAACCCACCATGTACTCCTACATGGCCTCTCACTGATACCTCTACCAAATCATGTTCACACACTTAGCTCTCAATAGTAGGACATGTTCACACATTCCAGTTCATCCCCGATGAATCAGCCCTGACTCAACTCTAAGCAGTAGCAGGCATGACAAACAAGCATGTATGAGTAGGCACATCAGGGCTCAAACAACTCCTACTCATGCTAGTGGGTTTCATCTATTTGTTGTGGCAATGACAGGTCATGCAGAGGAGAGGGGTTCAACTACCGCAGCATGTAACAGTTGAATCGTTGTTGTCCTAATGCAGTAAAAGAGAGCAGGAGCGAGAGAGTGGGATTGTATCGAGATGAACAAGGGGGTGGGGTTGCTTGCCTGGCACTTCTGAAGATAGTATAGCTCTTCATCGGTGTCATCGATCACGTCGTCAGAAACATCGTCGACTAAGAGGGAACAACCACAGGCAAACACGAAAGGAACCACAATCAATGCAATGCACATTCATATGAATGATATGTCATATTAAGGTACTGAATTGACCTAGTGCAACAGTTAGTCATAATCATTTATTCCATAATCAAACCTATAGCAAATTCCAACTCCAAAACTAATTACCATTTATTCCATAATCATGAATTGTCCTATTCAGTGAGGTTAACTTGTTCAAACATGCATGAAAATTCCGTATTCAGATTCTTTGAATTTTTCTAATAATTTTTCATATATAAACTATATCATTTGGAGTTACGGTTTATTTTCTATGATTTTTAGAAGTTTAAACCATTTTTTGGATTTTATAATTTATTTCTGAAATATAAAATCGCCAGAAAATGATTATGAGGTCAGCATGATGTAAGCCTGGCGTCAGCAGGTCAACTGGGCTGGTCTGGGTCAAACCTGACCAGTGGGGCACACTGGTAAGTGACTCAGGGCTGGTTTGGGTGGATGACAGGTGGGACCGGTCAACGTTGACTTGGTCAAAATCAAAGCTGACATGTGGGGTCTGTTAGGATTAAACCATGTCTAGGTGTGATGACCAGCGTGTGTGTGTGTATGGTGCATGCTGCAGGCTAGGAAATTAGTTAGTTTGCATGGATAAGCTAGCTAGAGGTGTGGCTGCGTGCTGAGTCATGCATGCATGGGCTGTTGAGAGCAGCCGAGTCCTTCGCGTGATATCGTTGTGAGGGGTGGCCGGGCCGAGCGGATCACACCGTGCCAGAGTGTGTGTGCGTGCCGGGGCATAAAAGACCCCCTGTATTGCTGATTGCAGTGTGGTATGTGCCACCAAGCGTCGGTATGAGCAGCCATGTAGCCACTGTAAGGAAGAAAAGGATTGGGGCGTTCGTGCGCCCGTGGCGACGTTCGTGCACCGGCCGGAAAATCTTTTGTCCACTGTTCTTTTTCTTCCACCTCCGTTCGAGTGAGAGAAGAGATAGCTAGAGGGTTGCGGTTCCAACAATTGGTATCATGAACTGGTTCATCTTGGGCAGCGTTCTCCTTGTCAGAGGCGTGCCGGCGGTGGCGGAGTTCGCCGGCGGCTGCGCGATGCTCCGGGCCGTGTGTCGGTCTATGGAGGTGCGCGGCGTGGCGAGGAGGCCGCGGGGGGCTGCGGCGGCATGGTGGGGAGGCCGTGGAGGACCTGTGTGGTGGCGGCTTCAACGACATATAGCGGCATGGCGGCATGAAGGTGTTGCGCTGCGGTTGAGGCCGTAGCGGTGCAGGGCAATAGGCCGTGGCGGCGAGCCGGGCGCGACCGGTGTGTGTTATGGGTGCGCACTGGACGCGTCGGGCGCGTCGGGACCGCGGGCGCGCGTACGAGCATGCGGTTGACGTTGGGAGGAGGCGTATGTCGCCGTTGTGCTCGAGTCCGTGCTCGAGTTCGGCTACATCCTTCCGGCGTCTGTCGCTGGTGGCTGCCATGGCGGACGCGGAGGCGGCGCGCGGTGAGCGTCTGGTGCGGTCGGGCTCGTCGGGCGGGTTGGGGACGTGCGGGACGCATTGGTGCGGTCGGGCTCGTCGGGCGCGTCAAGTGCGCGCGGGACGTGCGGGACGTAGAGGGACACCAAGCGTGTGTCGCCGGCGGAGAAGGAGCTCGGTGTATGTCGCCGGGTCATGACGGAGCACGGTGCGACCGACGTCAGTGCGCCAGGTCGGGTCCGTGGCGGTGCGACCGGCGTCGGTGCGCCGGGTCGGGTCCGCGGGCTGGGTCACGGCTGTGGTGACCACAACGACGAGAGCTGCGATAACTCTGGCGATGGCAAGCCAAGTCATGGTTTAGGGGGAGTGTTAGGATTAAACCATGTCTAGGTGTGATGACCAGCGTGTGTGTGTGTATGGCGCATGCTGCAGGCTAGGAAATTAGTTAGTTTGCATGGATAAGTTAGCTAGAGGTGTGGCTGCGTGCTGAGTCATGCATGCATGGGCTGTTGAGAGCAACCGAGTCCTTCGCGTGATATCGTTGTGAGGGGTGGCCGGGCCGAGCGGATCACACCGTGCCAGAGTGTGTGTGTGTGTGTGCCGGGGCATAAAAGACCCCCTGTATTGCTGATTGCGGTGTGGTATGTGCCACCGAGCGTCGGTATGAGCCATGTGTAGCCATGTAGCTACTGTAAGGAAGAAAAGGATTGGGGCGTTCGTGCGCCGGCCGGAAAATCTTTTGTTCACTGTCCTTTTTCTTCCACCTTCGTTCGAGTGAGAGAAGAGGTAGCTAGAGGGTTGCGGTTCCAACAGGGTCCGCAAGATTAGCACTAATCTAAACAGGAATTAAACTAACCTAAACAGGCACAAGGGCCCACATAGCAGTGGCTCTGGGGTGTTCAGTGGAGTCATTAGTACTAACTAAACCGGAATTAGGCCGGAGGCTCATCGCCGGTGAAGCCAGAGACGGCGGAGCGCGTCGGGTTTGCTCCTCCGGCGACCAAACGAGTGGCGGAGGGGCTCTGCGTGAAGCTGGTGCTCATCCGCATCCAACGGAGCAAGCAGCAGGGGCTGTGGTGCGTCGTACTCGCCGGAGACGAGCTCGTGGCGGTGGCCGAAGCTCGGGTGAGCTCGGGTGGCGGCTATAGGGCACGTGGGGAAGATCTTGTGGTGGCTACGGGCTCTTGGAGAGGCAAGGGGAACGATGACGCATGCAGGAGCGGCTGGTTCGGGCTCTGGCCACGGCGACCTCATGGCCGGCGGCGAGAAGCTTGCGGCCATGGTGGGAGAGGCAGCTAGGGCACGGAAACGGAGGGGATGAGCAAGGGGAAGGAGCAGGAGCCTCGGGAACGCTCTGGACGAGGCGAATCGACGGATTCGATCTCCGGGCACCAGAGGTGAAGACGAAGACGCTCCGGCCGACTGGGCCTCTTCTGGTCGCATGTGTCAGGTGTGTTGCTCCACGGGGTCGGGGCGGAGCTCGAGGACGCGGAGAGGGAGCGAGGGAGTGGCTGCGGCCATGGTGGAGCTCGTCGGTCACGGCGGCGCGGTTCGTTGAGGTGGGGAACAGCAAGGGTGAGAGAACCAGAGGAGGGGGAAGAGCTCCAGGAAGAGAGAGGAAGAGCCAGACGGCTCCGGGCGGTGCTCGCGACGTCTCGCTGGCAGGAGGAGGCAGGCAGGCACCCTAGTGGCGTGGCGTGCCGTGCGTGCGTGCGCGCGCGTCGCCCACGCGCCTGGCCGACTGGCGCCAGGAGGACGACGGCACCTGGTGAGCTGGGCCTCTGCTACAGGAGCAGGCCAGGTAAGCCAGGTGAGGTTTCTGCTCTGTTTTATTTTGTTCTGTTTTCTTTTTATTTATTTGCCACTGTTTGAAATCAAAATGACTTCAATTAGTGCCAAAGATTCCTCTAAATATTTTTATGTTGCACATTGGTCATTTCCAGATGCACATAAAATATTTCAGGGCTTTTGAAAATATATTCTTATATATTATGAATATAATTCCAAATGCAAAATACAGTAATGATTTAAATTCAGTGCCCAGAATATTCCACAAAAATGTTCACCATTTTTTGTTTGGACTCAAAGCCTTGCCAAAAATATCAAACATTAATGAAGGCATTTTGGGTTCATTGAATGCAATTTTTAGTTGAACCTAGTTGATTTAATTTTGATGCTAGGGTTTGGATCAATCCCCATTTCAATTTCACATAACTTTAGACATGATGCATGGATGCAATGCCAGTATCTGCAACCAAATTCTAGGGCTATGACAGCTTGCCCTGTTTATTGGGTTCTTCCTCTAAACCAAGTAAACAAACAAACTTCTTTATACATCTTTTAGGAATTGACGCGGTTGACATCGTTCTTCAGGGAAAAATATTGATGATCATTTCTGGTTGAATTCTGAGAAATCCTTGATTTCTTCTTGCCATACATATATCAGGTCAGCCTACCATATATCCTTTGTTGTAACAAAATATCCTGGACATGTGTGTTATTATCCACAATAGACTTGTATTGAGAACAAGAAATTCTTGTAGCTATCTTCTTTGCATTCAAAATCATAATTCATGGGAACCTGCCGTTGTTTAGAACATCCTTTCCTATTCAAGATTTTGTTAATACTGCTGTCATGTTGTTTCTTCATCAAGTGTTTCTTGAAAGTTGACATAGTTTCTTTAAGAACTTGTATTGTTTATTTGAACATATCATTGCCAGGTTTTCATTCGCATTTTTGGTCTCATATTTTGCACCCTTTGCCAATATGATGAATTTCCTTATAGCAGAAACAAAGTTGTGTTTTTCTAATTGAGTTTTTTGTGGTACAGGAAATCCTGATGATCGTAATTAATTCAGTGATGGATGGAAAAAGTTCATGCTGAAAACTGATCTAGGATAAATATGAATGTGCTCGGTGCATTTCATTTCAACGGCACATGACACTGCATCTCTAGTGGAACTGTTATTTTGGTATTAGGTGTGGTGAATGTTTTTTTTGAGCTAAGTGAGTATAGATTAAAGGGTTTTTATCATTTATGCCACTAATTGTGTCTCACTGCTCAGTTTTGCCACTAGAAATTACAAACGCTCAAAAATGCCATCGTTTCATGAAATGTTTTCTCAAAAATGCCATTAGATATTTGAAAATTACCATCATTCCATTAGATGTTTGCTCAGAAATGCCATTAGACATTGTTATTGTCAGGTCAAACTCGTTGACCATGTTATATGACAAAATACCCCTATACCCACATGTCAACTCTATCTATCTCACAATGATAAGTGTGGACCCCACTTGTTAGGAGTAAGCAAGCGAATAATTTTAGAGAAAATAAGAACGCTATTAGGATTAAGTGGGACCCATATTTTATTGTAGCGAGATCAAGGGAGAGCTGACATTCCAACAATTGACTACTTATATTTAGGAACAAAACATACGGATGTATATAGACATATTTTAGAGTGTAAATTCACTCATTTTGCTCCGTATGTAGAAAAACTTATATTTAGAAACGGAGGGAGTACAAGTGAGCATGAATTGTGCCGCTGCGTATTAGAACTTATTAAAGCCTGATTCACATCATTGTGCTCAATAAAAGGAATGAGAAATATAAAGGTCAGTGGGGAGCTTCCCTCACTGTCATAATTCCTCAAAAAAAAGGAACGGAAGAACCCCCAATAGAAAAATATTGGAAGATCTCTGTAATTAAGACATTTTGGCCTCGATAAGAAAACCAAAAATAATGTCTACCACTATTTGTTTTCCTTGTGCTTGCCCTCAATTCAATTTTCATGAAAGAAAAGATATTCAATCTCATACTTTTAACGCTAAAACATATGATTAAATGATCCAGAACATGTAGCGTTACTCCAATAGATATTCATCAGTACATCATCAAACTGTTCTGCCTGCACCGCGTCATTGACAAACAACATCTTTGATTTGAGCATCCGCAAAGTGTTCACCTTCAGTCACCAGATTACAGGTCTTCATATTGCAGACTTGCATTTCAATGAAGTTAGCTCAATGTTGTCCCATGCCATCCCTTCAAAAATAGAAATAAAAATAACTCAGATATATACACCATCTGAACATCTGAGTATGTTGTTTGCGAACAGTATAAACAGATAAGATGAATTGTCACTTGAAAAGGGTAGTTTAAAAAAAGACAAACAAGAAAGACAAATGGCATTGCAGTGGAGTATATTGGTAAAGAAAATAGTTCTGCACTCAATATTAATGCAAATGCAATTGCATCATATATTTGACATGGATTCAGATGGTAATGTCATCGCCTAGCTTGACATAATATTCAGAACACCACATAGCCACGGCGTTGCGGTGTGGCCTCAATGAGCAGGCACAGCCTCTGGTAAGGACTACAACTGACATGCAGGGACTGGTAGCAAACATGCTGCAGCCAGGCATGGTGTGTGTGTGTGTGTTCAGGTGTAACAAGAGGCTGAACGCGGCGACAGGGCAGCATACTCGAGAAAAATTGGAGTCCTCACCACAGTCCAGCCGTACCAATGTCGGATTAGGCGTGAGAGAATGAAATGAGGCATGAGAGGATAGAGAAAACAATCAGAAGGGTTGTAGCCAGAATCAAGAGTAAGACAGTAACATGAGAAGGCCAGCAAAGCTAATACTACAGGGGTTTTAGCTAATGGCACTCCCGTGTAAAGAGAATGGCTCACTGGCCCAGTACTGGCAGAGCTTGAGCATAATTCAAGAGGGGGCCATTACTCGAAGGGAACCAAATTAATAGCATTTTCTTCGATGGATGGAAAAATTAAGGGGGGAGGGGGGCATGGGCCCTGTTGGTCTACACTAAGCTCCACCATGGCCAGCACTCAGTTAGACGATATAAAAGTATATGCCATGGTTTTTCTGCGTTAGGACGCTTAGGCGCCCTGGCAGCGCCTTGGAAATCTGCCCGCTTTAGGCGCTTAGTCTGCCTTAGTGCTCAGGTGCCCGCTTAGGCGTCAGAGCAGGGGTAGAACGCCTTAGGACACTTTACTGCCTTAAAAACCATGGTATACGCTATCTCAAACAAAAGGATTCTAACAGAAACAGCCAGAGATGTGACCTGATTGACCCAAAGTAAACCAAAGAAATTTTGCCAACAGAGAAGTATGTGCTAATAAAGCTTCATAGACGCTTGTCCCCCCTACAGAAATTAGAGGACAATATAGTTTTATGCTTTACAACAGCAATCAAAATAATGTGGTTCCAAGAATTCACTTCAAAATAGCACCATGCTAGTGGCGACAGAAGGCTGCTGAAAGAATTACAGTCCCATTTGTACAGATAATGGACAATCCCATGTAAAGAGCAAAAGATCCAATAAGGAGAAATAGAGGACTCTAGACTCTTAAGGAAAACTTGATGGCAGAAGGACCAAAGCTTATACTCACTCATTTCGCTCTGTACGTAGTCCATATTGGAATCTCTAAAAAGGAGTTATATTTACGAACGGAGGGAGTCCATATTGGAATCTCTACACAACTGAAGCAGCTACAACTCAAACACTGGAACAGCCCAACAGAAGATTCAAGGCAACAACATATTAAATGCTTCAATTAATCTATATATATGTATATATATATTACTATAACACAGCAACACTAGAGGACATGCAACGGCAGAAGGCAGCAAAATAGAAACTTTGGGGCAGGAGTAAAGCAACAGAGAATAACATAGGGAAAACAACCCTGATTAGTAGGATGGTATGGGTCAGTCACTGTGCAGAGAGTTGACAATGAAAGAAGGGGACACTTCAAAGTGATTCATACAGGGAGCAGACAACATGCAGTAAGCTATAAAGCGTGCACCAAAGCCAAAGTTCTTTGAGAATCCTACACCGAATGCAACCGGGCAGCATGTCTATTGCACCATAGGTACGATAAATAAGGAAAAACACCAGTGTTTACCACTACAATATCCAACAGAAAGCTAAGCAAAGGCAACCATGTTATATAATACTCCCTCCATCCCAAATTACTTGTCTTAGATTTGTCCAATCAATCTAAGACAATTAATTTGGGACGGAGGTTGTATGTATGTAAGAATGTGCGTGAATGGCATCAATTAAGAAAGAAGTTCTTTGAGAATCCTACATGGAATGAAAAACCAGGCAGCATGTCTATTGCACCATAGGTACGATAAGTAAGGAAAAACACCAGTGTTTACCAGTACCGTATCCAACAGAAAGCTAAGCAAAGGCAACCATGTTATATAATATGTAAGAACGTACGTGAAAGATGTCATTTGAATATTAAGGGAGCTTCTTGTAGCCAGTTACCTGTTCGCCTTTTGAAGGTATTTGGAGAAGACAGTTGAAAGTTGGGTGGTATTAGAGAACTTGTCTTCTACATTCACATCAGTACATGACTGCAGATCCGCATGGTTCATGTCAACCATGATCATCCACTCCTTGCCATCAAATTCCTTCGCCCTCAGCAGGCAGCACAGAACACCCGGGTCATCCATGCTGATGACTGGGAACTCAGGAAGACGCCGAGGTAAGCCCAGACCTTGGTAACGAGGTTGTGCCCAGAGACAATCCAGGTTGATCTCACAATGCACCTCCCACTCGAAATTGGAGTTCAACGTCCAAATGGTGATTTTGCGGGTTAGCTGCTTCTGCCGCCGTTTGCTTCTCTTAGGAGCAATCCCTCGCCAGCCACTGTGGACTGTCTGATGAAAGTCATTGTCAAATATGGACATAGCGGATCATGCCTTGGCTGATGGACACACTTCGGAACCTCCCTGGGAAGTACCTCGGGATCCGAGCGTCATCAGGGTATTTGATTCCTCCAGGAAAAGGCACGAAGTGGAGCACCGAGGAGTCCACATTTTTGGAGAAGTCGCATAGCACAACGCCGCTGAAGTAGTCCATCCAGCAAAGGAAACGGCCGTCGAAAGCAAACACATCATCGGTCCACTAGAGGTCAGGGAGCTTATCAGCAAGCACCTTGGTGATGATTCTCCACTCGTTGGCGCCGGAGTTGAAGACACAGAGTTCAGCACTAACGCCCTTTTTCTTGGGGTGGACATTGAGGTCGGCAACGATGTAGCAGTGCTCCGCTTTGAGCTGCAGAATGCCGGTGGTGAACTTATGAGCCAGGAACCGCTTTGTGCTGCGCCGAGGAAGCTGCTGCACCGAGGGGGGAGGAGCAGAGGCCGTGTAGACGAACAGATCTTGCGGAGCGTCCATGTAGCGAATCCGGTCGGGGATCGAGATGTCGAAGAGGACAAGGTTCTTGTCGATTGCCCGGACGAAGGCAAGGAGTCCTTCTGAGCCTTGTCTCTCCGGCCAATGGAGGTTGAAGTAGGAGGACCCTAGAGGAGCTGCGAGGGTGAAGGAGACGAAGCAAGAGTGGCCGCTGTCAATCTTGACTGGAGCGGCGGTCTTGTTCTTGTTGACGGCCTCACCAGCAGCGTCTAGGTCATCGTGGCACCGTTTGCGGAAGATGCGTTCCAGCATCACCCAATCGTCGAAGACGACGGTCTCCTCCTCCGGCTTTGGGGCGCCTCCGGTGGCCATGGCGATCGCGATCGGAAATAAAGCCGCCGCCGCCGCCGCCCTAACCCTAACCCTAGTTTTTGGTGGAGGAACTAGTGGAGGGGGAGGAAGGAAGGGCGACAGACTCAATATTATACCGTCTCATTGGGCCACACACGCTTAAGAAGGGCGATAAACTAGAAGGGGCGGCTCATTGGGCCAGGAACTCAGTCGCACGCACAAGCGAACGAAGCGGGCCGTCTCGTTGATGTCCCTCCTTTCTGAAAGAAGTCTATTTTTCACCCTCAAATGTAGCCTGAGGGACAAATACCCCCTGAACTCAAATTTGGTATGATCTTAACCCCCAATTCCTTAAAACCGGGTAAATCTCCCCCTTAGGTGGTTTTGCATCAATTTTAGGCGGTTTTGGGGGCCAGAAAGTGTGACATGGCATGATCAAAACTCTATCTGCTCGCCTCCTGATGCACGTCGTCTGCCATGCGATGGGCCGGCCGACTTCACCTTCTAGCAGGTTCCTTTAAACGGTATTTTTTTTAACCAAATTTCCAAAAAAAATTCTGTTTGCTTTTTTTGTTTCGGTTTCTTTTCTGATTCTGATTCAGTTTCATTTTTTTTCTTATATTTTTATTTTATCATTTTGTTTTTATTTTATATCCTTTGTTTTCAAAAAATGTTTAAAATTCCAAATTTTGGTAATGATTTTAGAAAAATTCAAGGTTTTTAAATTTTGTTCACAACTCAAACAAATTTGGCGTATATCACACAAATGTTCATTGTGTATTGAAATAATGTTCAACGTATATCACAAAAATGTTCAATGTGTAGTTAAAAATTGTTCAGAGTATATTACAAAAAAATTCAACATATATTAAAATTTTGATCTGGGTATATCACAAAAATATTCAATGTGGAGTTCAAAATTGTTGTGCGTATATTATATGTACTTAAAAATTGTTTTGCATGTATTACAAAATGTTTGATGTATATTTTCAAAAAAAATTAGGAATTTCAAAAAATTTGTTCATCTTTTCAATAATTGCTCAAGTTTCAAAAGTTTGTTCGAATTTCAAAATGTGTTCACATTTTTTGGAAAAAAGTGTTCATGGTTTTAAAAATGTATTTGCGTCTGTCAATTTTTGTGCAGAATTTTCCATTTATTTTTCTTGATTTTATTGAATTATTCGTGAAAACTTGAAAGGTATTCGATACTTTAAACTCTTGCACTGCATACAAATCACTAGATTTTGCCAGCTTGATTGGTCAGGTTCTTCACTTCACGAGCGGAGCGTCACGAGTTCGATCTCTCGCTGGCTCGGGTCTTTTAGGCCATTTTTTTACGTGCTCGAGTACTTAACCTCTAAATGGGCTAGCCCACATGTGTGTACCTTAAGCTTGATGCTAGTGGGCGGCGGCCCAATATTGAGCCACCTGGCTCACCCGCTCGCTTGCTTTCACCAGCTAGGTTTTCTCTTTGTTTGTCTATCTAAAAGAAGCTACTCCCTCCATCCCATAATATAAGATCGTTTTGCAACAAAAGACGGCTTGCCAAACAATGTTATATTATGGGATGGAGCAAGTAGTTTTCTTCTGATTTTTTTTCGGTAGTTGGTCGAAAAATTCCTTTCGGTTTTTTTTATAGTACTTTCAAAATAATTGTAAGATGAAAAATGTCGAAAGATTTGAAAATAAATCAAAAATATAGAGAAAAGTTTGTGAATTTTAAAAAAGTTCACAGAATTGAATAAATGTTCCTCAATTAGTGGATTTTAAAAAGTTCAAGCATTTGAAAAAAGTTCGTGGATTTGAATAAATGTTCATGATTGTGGATCTTAAAAATGTCATTAATTTAAAAAAGTTGTTGAATTTTAAAAATATTCATGAAATTTCGAAAATTCACGAATTTTAAAATTTTAAAAGTACTCTAAATGGGCTAGCCCACATGTGTGTACCTTAAGCTTGATGCTAGTGGGCGGCGGCCCAATATTGAGCCACCTGGCTCACCCGCTCGCTTGCTTTCACCAGCTAGGTTTTCTCTTTGTTTGTCTATTTAAAAGAAGCTACTCCCTCCATCCCATAATATAAGATCGTTTTGCAACCAAAGACGGCTTACCAAACAATGTTATATTATGGGATGGAGCAAGTAGTTTTCTTCTGATTTTTTTTCGGTAGTTGGTCGAAAAATTCCTTTCGGTTTTTTTGTAGTACTTTAAAAATAATTGTAAGATGAAAAATGTCGAAAGATTTGAAAACAAATCAAAAATATAGAGAAAATTTTGTGAATTTAAAAAAAGTTCACAGAATTGAATAAATGTTCCTCAATTAGTGGATTTTAAAAAGTTCATGATTGTGGATTTGAATAAATGTTCATGATTGTGGATCTTAAAAATGTCATGAATTTTAAAAAAGTTGTTGAATTTTAAAAATATTCATGAAATTTGGAAAATCAAGAATTTTAAAATTTTAAAAGTTGAGACTTTGAAAAAAGTTCACCAGATTGAAAAAGATCATAAATTTTAAAACAATGTCATGGGCTTGAGAAAAGTTCACGGATGTGAAAACAAGTTCATGAACTCTTAAAACTTCACAAGTTCAAAAAAGTATGCAGGATTTAGAAAAAGTTCATGGATTTTAAAAAGAGTTCACAAACTTAAAAAAGTTAAAGGGTTCAAAAAAATTGTGAATTTGAAAAAAGTTCACGAATTTCAATCATGATTTTGAAAATTGTTCATGGGTTTGGAACAAGTTAACAAACTCAAAAAATCATGTATTTGACAAAAATTTCGCAAACTTGTAAAAGTTCAAGGGTTCAAAAATAGTTCATGGATTTAAAAAAACATCAATTTTGAAAAGAAACCGTTGATTTTGGAAGTATGAAAAAAGTTCGCGAAGTTGAAAAAAACTTAATGGATTTCAAAGAAAATAACCATAGATTTGGAAAAAAAATTCATTGATTTTGAAACAAAAGTTCACGAATTTTAAGAATGTTTTTCATTTGAAAATAGTTTGCGCGTTTGTAAAAGAAAAGGAAAAAGAATTTGAAAATAGTTCATGAATTTGACCAAAAATGGATTTGAAAAAAGTTCACATAATCAAAAAAACTCACAAATTGTAAAAACAAAACATGGATTTGGACAATATTTGTGAATTAATAAAAGATAGAAAAGAAAGAAATTAGAAAGAGAAATGAAAAAAATGAAGAAAAATCGACCAAAGAGAAAAAAAACTAGGAACGCACTGCTTTTATTTTTAGCGTTACATTTACCTTACGAGAAGTGGAAAGGGAAACAAGTTTGCACAAAAAAGAACTTTTCGAGTTGGTTACCGTGGCTTGAACTAATGCTGAGGAACCGCCTACCTGATAACTTACGTACAAACATCATGATGACATTGACCAAGAGGAAAAGGTTGTTGAAAAACATACCGCTGGTAAATTATGTGAAAATAGCATGGTAATATATGAACCGAATATGTGATAACTTACATACAAACACCGTGGTAAGATTGACAAGGGGGGATTGTTGAAAAATGTACCCCAGCAACTTATGTGAAAATAATATGTTAATATACGAACCACATACCAGTTGACTTACGTGCAAACACCACGATAACATTGACCAAGGGGGAAAAGTTGTTGACAAACATACCCCAACAACTTATCTGAAAATAGCACGATAAATTACATATCATATGTGTTGTAAATTATGTAGCCCATGCGTGATACCTTTTGAGCCCCCCCAAAAAGTTGTCGGAACATATCAACATGAGATATAGTATCAAAGGTCTCATCATGATGAATTCTTTATGTGAAAACAATTTTGAATCGAATTGACAGTTTGTGCTACAAAACATTTTGAATTTTCAAATTATAATTAGAGAGAGAAGTGCATGTGGGAGGAGCAGAGGATTATTCTAATGCATGCATGCATGTAACAAATGGGGAGGATGGAGGTGTTTAAGCTTAACCACCACACATTTTGTGGTTATCAGGGTCCTAAAATATATGGTCATACTATATACATTTGATGTTGTGTTTATTAGTAAGTTTTCTCATAAAGTTGGTCAAACTTAATGAAATGTTATTTAAGATAAACCTAAAACTTCAAATATTTTATAATAGAGGGAGTGGCCATTAGCATCCTTAACACCAAAAACCAGATAAACTTGACCCCTCACCCAACTCTGAGTGGTTTGACCGACAACATGGTGGTGGTTTCCAACTCATGGCAAACCCACCCACACTATATTCATTAAAAAGTGGAAGACGAATGACACTTAAAAGCCTGAATATATATTAATAACAACAATATAAATTAGAAAATAAAACATGATTTTATTTTGATTTCCCTAGATTCCAAAATGGATCTTGTTTATAATAGAAAATTTCAATATATAATAAAAAACAAGAATTTTTTATGAAAAGGGAAAAAAATCGAAAGCTATCAAGAACGACCAAAAAAATAAAATTCATCGATTTCCAATGATTTTCCTTCATTTTAAACTTATCTTTGTCAAACTATCATTAATTCTAAAATCCATTTCGTAGTTTTTCTAACTTAATTTAATTTGTATGTGTTGACTAAAATATCATATTTGGGAAATTACTACTATGTTTCTCATCCTTAATGTCCACTTTGATGGACCTGTGATATCTCAAAGGCGGCCATCTGTCCAAATTACATTTTCTCACATGATAGCATGCCAGCACTTCAAGACAAGTTACCTCAACAAACTTTTCTAAAAAATACCAATTGGGCTGCTTGGAAAAGATGCAAACACAAAAATTGCACCATGAATTCACAGAGAGAAAAGTATAAGTTCATTTCTCCTTCCGCCACCGATGAACACCACTTTGTTTTTCCCTAGGTTGTTTTTTATGGAGCTTTGTAAAGGGATCTGCCATAATACCATATGAACCTTTAGTTGTACTGAATGTCCTCACAAGACTAAGTATAATCCAATAAAAATGCACTATACCAAGATAAGCAAGAACCTCTAAAGTTAGGTAAGACCATATTCTTGTTACATTTATGATAGAAAAAATAGAGCAAAACTTAAAAGAGCTTAATTAATGCATGCATGTATAATTATTGGGTTGGCATGTGGTTCCGACACTCTTCTTCTGAGGTTTAGCGTAGTATTTATCCATCATAGATGGAAAATAAATATTCAAAAGCAACTACAGAAGAACTATTTCCAAAAGAAATAAGGTCTTCTCCTAGAAATGTTGATATCGTTTGATGAAACTGCTAATGAGAATACAAAGATTTTCTCGTTAGAAGATCTAGAGAAGGCAACAAACAAATTTTATCCTACACATATTGTCGTGGTTTTGTCACGACAGATGTCCTAGTGTGAGGGCTTAGTCGTTGAGCCATTGCAACGTAGTCTTAAAGGGGTTAAAGCGGGACAAAGGACGCAAGGAGTTTATACTGGTTCGCCCCTTACGTGAAGGTAAAAGCCTAATCCAGTGTGATGAATGCTAGGGTTCGATGACCAGGAGCGAATCCGCTTTGCCTGGCTCTCGATCTGTTGTTTTTTGTCCTTAAACCGCCTCCGGGTCCGTCCCTTTATATACACAGGTTGACGCCCGGCGGTTTACAGAATCCCGGCCGGCTCATATTCGTGCCCGGCTCGGTTTTCTACCCTTTCTTATCTTACAATACAGTTATACATCTCTTATGGCGGTTTACATCTACGGCCTAATCCGCCTTTGGGCCTTGGGGCCTTCTTGTTAAAACATCCTTCATTAAGCGCCTTGCCTTCGTGGGCTTGCAAATAGGAATAGCTTACTATAAGTATTAATCCGGCCTCCTGGGCGGTTTATACTTAATAGTTTATATCCCCAACATTAGGCCCAAATTTGATTTGAACTGGTTCATGTCATTCAGTACTTAGAAAAATTCCTTCTTCAACACTAGCTGAAAAACCTTGTAAACCGCCTGTGACGTCATCTCTAGAGCCATAATAATCCATCGTGACGTCATCTGCCATTAGCTTTGTCAGATCCCAAATCTTTAAATGTATCTTCTTTAATGAATTTCCAAAAATCGAGGCGTCTGCATGTCTTAGATCCGTTTTGCGACCTCCTCAATTCTCGTGCCTGCCGCTTATCCCTTCACCTTATAAATAGGGCCGGGGATCATTTTCACTTTTCCCCTCGTTGCCTTCTCAGCCTCATCGTCTTCCTCGCATCGCCCCAGCACCTCAAGCTCCGTTAGCGCCGTCGAACTTCGCCCTGCCTCAACCTTGGGCCGCTGCAATCACCCTTGAAGTACCAAAGAATCGCGGCGGCCTCTCCGCTGTTCCTTCTGCACTAGTAAGCTTCTCTTTTCCTCCACCGTAGATTCAGTTTTAGGGTTGAACATTCCTCGGTGTTCGTCGATGTTCGTCGGTGCTCATATCAGCGATGTAGTTCCTTCGATTGAAACTCCATATCAGCCGCACAGCAATGGCCATAGTCCTTTTTCATCAGCGCATCGTGTTTTAAGCAAAAACTTTCAATTCTGAACCTTAATCCACTGCTTCGGTTTCCATGTTAGGTCTTAATATATTTTCATTTTTCGACCCGTGATAGATCCAAATTTGTATGCCCAACTTGTGAAACCTGTTTTCCCCTTACTTAGCTATTCAGATCTGTACCTTCCATACCAATAGTAGGCGGTTTAACTTTAGGAAAATGATAAAACCCGTCAGGTACCATTTAGTCCCTCGTAAACGCCAATCGCTTTATCATTGTAGTCCTGATATCATCATCCTCTGGTTTAATAATTTTGCATGCTTGGAATACCTTTCGTCCCTTAACCTGCAACGCTTCATGCTTATCCACCCATGAATCTTAAACCGGCACAAATCTTCCTTCAAAGTGTCAAAGAAATGGCCAAAGTCTTTTTTACGCTTGTAACTGGGTTCCATCCCGGATTACGAAGAAGATTGAACGAATGCGTTTATAACTGGCGCTTTACCGAAACAGAGTGAAATCCACTGCGTGAGCTGCCGGTCCAGAAAATCCTCCTGAGCCCCAAGGATGGCGAGATAGTTGTGTTTGGTTCACTGAGCCGTGGTTTTAAACCTCCCGGATCAAAAAAAATCCGTGATGTGCTTTGCTAGCTTCCAGATCCACCCTCCAAGATATTGGACCTAATTCTGTGTTCCATATTTGTAATTTTCAAGTGTTTTCGAGGCTTAATCTGCAGAAGAACCGACGTTGAACTTTCAGGGACTTTTTCTATTTAAACCGCCGTACTGAATTTATAGACGGGCCCAATACTGACTTGGCGGCGTTTGAATTCAGAAAAGAAAGACGTGAGCTTCCTCACGCCAAGCATCATAGTCACCCGATTGAACCAGGACTTGGTTCTATGCAAAGATACTTCCCCAGATGACGAGAACCCTCTGTCGGGTTACCGTGCTCACCGAACTACCAATACACATCCATTTCCCAAAGGTCGACCGCAAAAAGAAACGGGCCAAATATTGCACCACAACTTGCAAAAGCTCAGAGCCTTTGTGGCTAATGGGTTAACAGGAATTGACTTGTTCGTGCTTGGATATCTTGGGTATTTTTCCTTTAAGCTGTCGCCCAGGTTTAATGTGCGAGGTACACAGGGACTTGAAAGACCCTCAAATGGCACACTAACATTCAGTTAAACTGATGCTGAAATCACTGAAGCTGTCAAAAAGATACTGGATGAATCGGTGCTATCTGCAGCAAAACAGGGCTAAGTCCCTTCTATGTTTCGAATAAATTGCCAGCTGTAAGAATTCCCTAACCCCTGTTTGAACCTGATATTCTTAACTCTTCCTTATAACCTTTGCCAATCTTTTAACAGGGTGACGACCCATTTTGGAAGAAGAAAGCTCAGGATAAACCGGCTAATACCCCTCGACCCAAGACAAAGGTCGTCAAAAAACCTGCCAAGAAGAAAGCAGCTGAGTCCATCGAGCTTAACCTCGACGAAGATCTTGACAACCCGGAATCAGAGGTAGAACTTGATTCTCTTGGTTCATTTTTCATACACCTCATTGACAATGACCATTATCAGGATGACGCTGAAGCTAGCCGGGCTGATGATGTAGAGGTAATTATTCTTTCCTCCGGTTCACATCCTCAGCCAACACAGAAAACCCGTCAAGCAAACCGGAAAGTAAAATTTTCACACCCTCTAGCTTATCTGGATCCAAACTTTCTTTTGAAGAAACAACAACATGAAGCTCGCTGCACAACCTGGCATAGTGGCCAGGTGGTTACTTCATCCGGTTTACCGAACACGCCGGTTCGTAAACGCCGACCTAAGGTTTCATGCATTCCTGACACATCTTATCCCAAGGCTAGTTATTTTCGGCAACCTCTTAATCCATCTGACTCAAACTACCAGGGAACTTCCCATCCATCCTCTGCCGAATCAACAGGGACACAACTTCCACCCCTTAAGACTGTTCCTGGGTAGCCATACTACACTAACTCTTTATCCTTGCACCTGTTAATTATTACTAACCTTTATTTACATTTATTTCAGAGCTAAAAGCTAGGCCAGCAAAAAGGCCAAATTGAATAAATTGGCTGATGATAACCCGGACACTGAACTGCGAAAAGATCCCAGAACAGTTTGAGCCAAATGCTTGACGCTATTCTTGATGATCCGCCACGCAACATCATGAAACCTTTGCTGAACAGGATGGAAGATGATCCTACAGGCCATGGCTTACTGACCCGCCAAAGGCCCAGGCCTAAACTGCAGATAAACCGCCGAGGCCCAGTCAAAGTGGCTGATGACCAATCGGATGATGTCATTGTTACTGGTTTAGGGCTACACAAACTCCTGGTAATCCCATTGCTTTTATCAAAACATAGTGCCAAGGAAGAATTTGCTGGCTATGGATAAAGGCAAGTGGAAAACAGATTTGGAAAGCTATGCCCACCCTCAGCGCCCAAGATATCCACTCCGTTTTTAAACCGCCTGTACACAAGCCGCCGGACTATAAAGCCGGTTTAGTGAACCTGATGAAAGAGCAATATTGAGGTAATACTGTTAACTCCACATAATTGTTTCTCTCTTGTATCTGATTCTAATATCAACTCCAATAGCCCCCAAGGGTTGGTTTATTGATATCAATGTAAACGGGACTTTGTAATACTTCAACTTTGCCTGCGTAGCCCCAAGGCCGTTTAATCTTTCAGGATGACCAGGACTTTAGAATATTAATCTTGCACTTTTGTTTGTGTAAGCCCCCAAGCCGCAAGATGAATAATACTTGAATGATCTTGGGACTTATAGAGAAAGTTTGATAAGAAGCAAATAGGCATTAGCCCCCAAGTGCCAAGTGTATAACTTGTTATGTGCTTGGGTACTTCAAAATGCTTCCAAACTCATAACATATATGTCTCTTTACAGGCTGAGCTGAGCAAAAAAGGAATCTCAAACCCGATCTTCAAGAAAACATTCAAGTCCCAACAAGCAGAAACCTTCCAAAGCCAAAGAGGAGCTAACCAGTGCCTAGTAGCCATGGAGAATTGAAGGAAAAACTTCCAGAAGGAGCGGGCAGACTGGACATAGAAAAACCAAACTTCAAAAGAGGGCTTAGGATTGCAGAAGCAGCCTTAAATCCGCGGTGGTAGAAGAGCTGACTGGTCTGAAGTGGCAAATAAATGCGCATGACCTGCTGTGTTTGGTAAGCACCCTTATTATAAGCGTTTAACATGTATTATTCCTATGAACTGCCGGTTATCGATGTGCGTAATGACAGGATCTCATTACCCATCTGGGCTTGATATGCAGAAAAAATGAGGCTGCTATACTCTTATAGAGCAATTATTATACCGGCGCACAACGGATCATTTGTACTAGCCTCTCATAAACAACCACCCCCAACCTTGATCAAGCAAAACATTAGAGAAGCTGTCAATTGATTCCTGCCCGGTTTGAGGAGTTAAAAAGATCAGCTGCAAGGCAGGTGCTCTAACTGCGCTAATCCGGGCTTAAAGCATGGATACCAGATCTTGACCCGGGTGATATAGGAAGCGCTATCCAAGCATAAAAGGGAGGACGGGTCAGATTTTGACAATGATGATCTCCGAGCTTTGACGAAGGGAATGCGCCCATTAGTGAGCAAAATTGCTGAAGAGACAGATCTTTCTCATTACCAGTCGATTTATGACGCCGACAACAAACGGGTTTAATGCCGCCAACTCATGATGTGGAAAATCTTATCCCGCCAATCCGTAAGCATATCTACCCCCTGATGTTGAACCCTCCACACTTATAAGCGACGAAGTTGTATTCAAGGGCCCTAACTGGAATCGACTGGGCAAACCATTGACTTCCAGCCGCTGGGGTGGAGAGAAGGAGGGGAACCGGCGCAAGATGATCCACAACCATCAGTCAGCCCGGCGAAGAGTCATGATCCGGAGGCGGTTTAGCTTCTGCATACTGCAAACCAACTTTTTGAAAACAATTTATCCTTTGGGCATCAAAGTGCCTTGTAATAGGGCTAGTTTAAATACTTTGGTCTACTATGCCATCGTGCATGTTCACTTTGCATGATACACTGTTAATCCGTCATGATTATGCTATGTCTGCTTATGATCCTTAGCACCTTTATTCAACCTGTTCTGCAATAAAAAGTGTCCTGGCGGTTTACGCCGGACGGTCATAACGCCCAACATATAACTCGGGTTTATTATAACCAAGGTTGTACTTAAGAATAACCAAATATGAAATATATCATACCTATGACATGAATTCAACATCGTTGGTTTACCAACCTTTTTGTAGTAAGGTGATAACCCAAACCTTGAGTATTGATATTCCTCAGCTGTTGCTCGTTTATGAACAGGCCCAGACCAGGTTTAAATAGAATAGATAAATTACACTCATAAAGAATTATAAACCAAAAAATCAAAAAAAGTTTGAAATAGTTATAATTGTGGTGTTGCAATGATCAAGAGGGTTGAAGTGATGGTTCGAATACGACCAAAGCCCCCAAGTGATTTCGCTGGTGGCCTTATGTCTATCAAGAGGTGTAGCTATGGTTCGAATACGACCAAGCCCCCAAGTGATTATGTGGGTTGTGCCCAAGGGATACCTATGTTTGAGCTGTGCTATGCATCAGACTCTCTTTGGTCCCTTTAATCCGGGCATTAAGCCTTAAGTAGATCAGAGCCCTGCTCATATGAAGTTGTGATATTGGCTTGATAGCCGGATTACCAAGGTAACAGAGTTGTGCTCTTATAATATGGGCTTGATAGCCGGATTACCAAGGTAACAGAGTTGTGCTCTTATAATATGGGCTTGATAGCCGAATTACCAAGGTAACAAAGCTGTGCTCTTATAATATGGGCTTGATAGCCGGATTACCAAGGTAACAGAGCTGTGCTCTTATAATATGGGCTTGATAGCCGGATTACCAAGGTAACAGAGACTCATGTATGGGAACGATAGAAGCCCCGCTTCAGCAAGGATGACGGTTTATTATATCAATCATAATATATAGATTGTTTAAATATGTACATACGGAGAGCCTGTGGCTCAGGTGTAATATGGCCTAAGCTGAGCAATATTCCAGGGTCGGTGGGGCTCCTCCTCCGATGTGCGTGAGTCCTTGTGGTCTCGAACATCGATAAGGTAATATGACCCATTGTTTAGATTCTTGCTGACCACAAAGGGTCCTTCCCAAGGTGGGGATAACTTGTGCATATCAGTCTGATCCTGGATGAGCCGGAGCACCAGATCACCTTCTTGAAAAGTTCTGGTTTTAACCTGCGGCTGTGGTAACGGCGCAGGTCTTGCTGGTAAATCACCGAACGGGCCACTACAATGTCACGCTCTTCATCCAACAAGTCAAGTGCTTCCTGACATGTTTTTTCATTGTCAGCTTCAACATAAGCTACCACACGGGGCGAGTCATGACGGATGTCACTAGGGAGAACTACCTCTGCTCCATAAGCCATGAAAAAGGGTGTATAACCCGTAGACCTGTTAGGGTGGTATTGTTGGGGAACGTAGCAGAAATTCAAAATTTTCCTACGTGTCACCAAGATCTATCTATGGAGAGACTAGCAACGAGGGGAAGGAGAGTGCATCTACATACCTTTGTAGATCGCTAAGCGGAAGCGTTCAAGAGAACGGGGTTGATGGAGTCGTACTCGTCGTGATTCAAATCACCGATGATCCTAGCGCCGAACGGACGGCACCTCCGCGTTCAACACACGTACGGAACGGAGACGTCTCCCATGCCTTGATCCAGCAAGGAGGAGGGAGAGGTTGATGGAGATCCAGCAGCACGACGGCGTGGTGGAAGTAGCGGGATTCCAACAGGGCTTCGCTAAGCGCTGCGGGAGGAGGTAGATGTGTCACGGGAGGGAGAGGGAGGCGCCAGGCCTTAGATTGGTTTGCTCCTCCTTTTTCCCCACTATATATAGGGCCAAGGGAGAGGGGGAGGCGCAGCCCTTGCCCCTTCCTCCAAGGAAGGGTGCGGCCAAGGGTGGGGAGGAGTCCATCCTCCCCAAGGCACCTCGGAGGTGCCTTCCCCTTTTAGGACTCTCCCCTTTTTCCCATCTCTTGGCGCATGGGCCTCTTGGGGCTGGTGCCCTTGGCCCATATAGGCCAAGGCACACCCCCTACAGCCCATGTGGCCCCCCGGGGCAGGTGGCCCCACCCGGTGGGCCCCCGGGACCCTTCCGGTGGTCCCGGTACAATACCGATGACCCCGAAACTTGTCCCGATGGCCGAAATAGCACTTCCTATATATAATTCTTTACCTCCGGACCATTCCGGAACTCCTCGTGACGTCCGGGATCTCATCCGGGACTCCGAACAACATTCGGGTTACCGCATACTAATATCTCTATAACCCTAGCGTCACCGAACCTTAAGTGTGTAGACCCTACGGGTTCGGAGACATGCAGACATGACCGAGACGTTCTCCGGTCAATAACCAACAGCGGGATCTGGATACCCATGATGGCTCCCACATGTTCCACGATGATCTCATCGGATGAACCACGATGTCAAGGACTTAATCAATCCCGTATACAATTCCCTTTGTCCGGTATTGACTTGCCCGAGATTCGATCGTCGGTATCCCGATACCTTGTTCAATCTCGTTACCGGCAAGTCTCTTTATCGTTCCGTAACACATCATCCCGTGATCAACTCCTTGATCACATTGTGCACATTATGATGATGTCCTACCGAGTGGGCCCAGAGATACCTCTCCGTTTACACGGAGTGACAAACCCAGTCTCGATTCGTGCCAACCCACTTTCGGAGATACCTGTAGTGTACCTTTATAGCCACCCAGTTACGTTGTGACGTTTGGCACACCTAAAGCACTCCTACGGTATCCGGGAGTTGCACAATCTCATGGTCTAAGGAAATGATACTTGACATTAGAAAAGCTTTAGCATACGAACTACACGATCTTTGTGCTAGGCTTAGGATTGGGTCTTGTCCATCACATCATTCTCCTAATGATGTGATCCCGTTATCAACGACATCCAATGTCCATGGTCAGGAAACCGTAACCATCTATTGATCAACGAGCTAGTCAACTAGAGGCTTACTAGGGACATGGTGTTGTCTATGTATCCACACATGTATCTGAGTTTCCTATCAATACAATTATAGCATGGATAATAAACGATTATCATGAACAAGGAAATATAATAATAACCAATTTATTATTGCCTCTAGGGCATATTTCCAACAGTCTCCCACTTGCACTAGAGTCAATAATCTAGTTCACATCGCCATGTGATTAACACTCACAGGTCACATCGCCATGTGACTAACACCCAAGAGTTTACTAGAGTCAGTAGTCTAGTTCACATCACTATGTGATTAACACTCAATGAGTTTTAGGTTTGATCATGTTGCTTGTGAGAGAGGTTTTAGTCAACGGGTCTGAACCTTTCAGATCCGTGTGTGCTTTACAAATCTCTATGTCATCTCCTAGATGCAGCTATCACGCTCTATTTGGAGCTAATCCAAATAACTGTTCTACTTGGAGCTATTCTAAATTGTTGCTCCATTATACGTATCCGGTATCTCTACTCAGAGCTATCCGGATAGGTGTTAAGCTTGCATCGACGTAACTCTTTACGACGAACTCTTTTACCACCTCCATAATCGAGAAAATTCCTTAGTCCACTAGTTACTAAGGATAACTTTGACCGCTGTCCTGTGATCCATTCTGGATCACTCTTGTACCCCTTGACTGACTCATGGCAAGGCACACTTCAGGTGCGGTACACAGCATAGCATACTGTAGAGCCTACTGTCTTAAGCATAGGGGACGACCTTCGTCCTTTCTCTCTATTCTGCCGTGGTCGAGCTTTAAGTCTTAACTTCATACCTTACAACTCAGGCAAGAACTCCTTCTTTGACTGATCCATCTTGAACACCTTCAAGATCACGTCAAGGCATGTGCTCATTTGAAAGTACTATTAAGCGTTTTGATCTATCCTTATAGATCTTGATGCTCAATGCTCAAGTAGCTTAATCCAGGCTTTCCATTGAAAAACACTTTCCAAATAACCCTATATGCTTTCCAGAAATTCTACGTCATTTCCGATCAACAACATATATTCATCAGAAATTCTATAGTGCTCCCACTCACTTCTTTGGAAATACCAGTTTCTCATAAACTTTGTATACACCCAAAATCTTTGATCATCTCATCAAAGCATACATTCCAACTCCGAGATGCTTACTCCAGTCCTCAGAAGGATTGCTGGAGCTTTGCATACTTATTAGCATCTTTCAGGATTGACAAAACCTTCCGGTTGTATCACATACAACCTTTCCTCAAGAAAATCGTCGAGGAAACAATGTTTTGACATCCTATCTGCAAGATTTCATAAATAATGCAGTAATCGCTAATATAATTCCAACAGACTCTTAGCATCGCTACGAGCGAGAAAGTCTCACCGTAGTCAACTCCTTGAACTTGTCGGAAAACATCTTAACGACAAGTCGAGCTTTCTTAATGGTGATACTTACCATCATTGTCCGTCTTCCTTTTAAAATCCATCTGTACTACAGCCTTACGACCATCAAGTAGTTCTTCCAAAGTCTACACTTTGTTTTCATACATGGATCCTCTCTCGGATTATATGGCCTCAGCCATTTATCGGAATCCAGGCCCACCATCGCTTCTCCATAGCTCGTAGGTTCATTGTTGTCTAGCAACATGACTTCCAAGACAGGATTACGTACCACTCTGAAGTAGTACGCATCCTTGTCATCCCACGAGGTTTGGGAGTGACTTGATCCGAAGTCTCATGATCAATATCATAAGCTTCCACTTCAATTGGTGTAGGTGCCACAGGAACAACTCTTTGTGCCCTGCTATACACTAGTTGAAGTGACGGTTCAATAACCTCATCAAGTCTCCACCATCCTCCCACTCAATTCTTTCAAGAGAAACTTTTCCTCGAGAAAGGACCCGATTCTAGAAACAATCCCTTATTGCTTTCGGATCTGAGACAGGAGGTATACCCAACTGTTTTGGGTGTCCTATGAAGATGCATTTATCCGCTTTGGGTTCGAGCTTATCAGCCTGAAACTTTTTCACATAAGCGTCGCAGCCCCAAACTTTTAAGAAATGACAGCTTAGGTTTCTCTAAACCATAGTTCATACGGTGTCATCTCATCGGAATTACGTGGTGCCCTATTTAAAGTGAATGTGGTTGTCTCTAATGCCTAACCCATAAACTATCGTGGTAATTCGATAAGATACATCATGGTATGCATCATATCCAATAGGGTGGAGTTATGATGTTCGGACACACCATCACACTATGGTGTTCCAGGCTGTATTAGTTGTGAAACAATTTCCACAATGTCTTAATTCTATGCCAAACTCGTAATTCAGATATTCATCTCTATGATCATATCATAGATATTTTATCCTCTTGTCACGACGATCTTTCAACTTCACCCTGAAATTACTTGAACCTTTCAATAATTCAGACTCGTGATTCATCAAGTAAATATACTCAACATCTACTCAAATCATCTGTGAAGTAAGAACATAATGATATCCACTACATGCCTCAGCACTCATTGGACTGCACACATCAAAATGTATTGCTTCCAACAAGTTGCTTTCTAGTTCCATTTTACTGAAAACGAGGCTTTCAGTCATCTTGCCCATGTGGTATGATTTGCATGTCTCAAGTGATTCAAAATCAAGTGAGCCCAAACGGTCCATTTGCATGGAGTTTCTTCATGCATATACACCAACAGACATGGTTCGCATGCCTCAAACTTTTCAAAATGAGTGAGCCCAAAGATCCATCAACATGGAGCTTCTTCATGCGTTTTATACCGATATGACTTACGTGGCAGTGCCACAAGTAGGTGGTACTATCATTACTATCTTTTGGCATGAACATGTGTATCACTACGATCGAGATTCAATAAACCATTCATTTTAGGTGTAAGACCATTGAAGGTATTATTCAAATAAACAGAGTAACCATTACTTTCTCCTTAAATGAATAACCGTATTGCGATAGACATAATCCAATCATGTCTATGCTCAACGCAAACACCAATCTTGATGGTAGAGGGAGCGTACGATATTTGATCAACCAGGGAAATACTTCCAACACATATCGTCATCTCACCTTTTGGCTAGTCTCCGTTTATTCCGTAGCTTTTATTTCGAGTTACTAACACTTAGCAACCGAACCGGTATCTAATACCCTGGTGCTACTAGGAGTACTAGTAAAGTACACATTAACATAATGTATATCCAATATACTTCTATCGACAGCCTTCTCATCTACCAAGTATCTAGGGTAATTCTGCTCCAGTGGCTGTTCCCCTTATTACAGAAGCACTTAGTCTCGGGTTTGGGTTCAACCTTGGGTTTCTTCACTAGAGCAGCAGCTGATTTGCCGTTTCATGAAGCATCCCTTTTTGCCCTTGCCCTCCTTGAAACTAGTGGTTTCACAAACCATCAACAATTGATGCTCCTTCTTGATTTCTACTTTTGTGGTGTCAAACATCGCGAATATCTCAAGGATCATCATATATGTCCCGGTTACATTATAGTTCATCACGAAGCTCTAGCAGCTTGGTGGTAATGACTTCGGAGAAACATCACTATCTCATTTGGAAGATCAACTCCCACTTGATTCAAATGATTGTTGTACTCAGACAATCTAAGCACAAGCTCAACAATTGAGCTTTTTTCCCCTTAGTTTGCAGGCTAAGAAAATCGTCGGAGGTCTTATACCTCTTGACGTGGGCACGAGCCTGAAATCCCAATTTCAGCCCTCAAAACATCTCATATGTTTCGCGACGTTTTAAAACGTCTTCGGTGCCTCAGCTCTAAACCGTTTAACTGAACTATCACGTAGTTATCAAAATGTGTATGTCAGATGTTCGCAACATCCACAGACGACGTTCGAGGTTCAGCACACTGAGCGGTGCAGTAAGGACATAAGCCTTCTATGAAGCAATGAGGACAATCCTCAGTCTACGGACCTAGTCCGCATAATTGCTACTATCAACTTTCAACTAAATTTTCTCTAGGAACATATCTAAACAGTAGAACTGAAGCGCGAGCTACGACATAATTTGCGAAGACCTTTTGACTATGTTTAGGATAAATAAGTTCATCTTATGAACTCCCACTCAGATAGACATCCCTCTAGTCATCTAAGTGATTACATGATTCGAGTCAACTAGTCCGTGTCCGATCATCACGTGAGATGGACTAGTCAACATCGGTGAACATCTTCATGTTGATCGTATCTTGTATACGACTCATGTTCGACCTTTCGGTCTCTTGTGTTCCGAGGCCATGTCTGTACACATGCTAGGCTCGTCAAGTCAACCTAAGTGTTTCGCGTGTGTAAATCTGTCTTACACCCGTTGTATGTGAACGTTAGAATCTAACACCCGATCATCACGTGGTGCTTCGAAACAACGAACTGTCGCAACGGTGCACAGTTAGGGGGAACACTTTCTTAAAATTATTATGAGGGATCATCTTATTTACTACTGTCGTTCTAAGTAAACATGATGCAAAAAACATGATAAACATCACATGCAATCAAATAGTGACATGATATGGCCAATATCATATTGCTCCTTTTGATCTCCATCTTCGGGGCTCCATGATCATTATCGTCACCGGCATGACACCATGATCTCCATCATCATGATCTCCATCATCGTGTCTTCATGAAGTTGTCTCGCCAACTATTACTTCTACTACTACAGCTAACGGTTAGCAATAAAGTAAAGTAATTACATGACGTTTATGTTGACACGCAGGTCATAAATAAATAAAGACAACTCCTATGGCTCCTGCCGGTTGTCATACTCATCGACATGCAAGTCGTGATTCCTATTACAAGAACATGATCAATCTCATACATCACATATCATTCATCACATTCTTCTTGGCCATATCACATCACATAGCATACCCTGCAAAAACAAGTTAGACGTCCTCTAATTGTTGTTTGCATGTTTTACGTGGCTGCTATGGGTTTCTAGCAAGAACGTTTCTTACCTACGCAAAAACCACAACGTGATATGCCAATTGCTATTTACCCTTCATAAGGACCCTTTTCATCGAATCCGATCCGACTAAAGTGGGAGAGACAGACACCCGCTAGCCACCTTATGCAACTAGTGCATGTCAGTCGGTGGAACCAGTCTCACGTAAGAGTACGTGTAAGGTCGGTCCGGGCCGCTTCATCCCACAATGCCACCGAATCAAGATTGGACTAGTAACGGTAAGCATATTGAACAATATCAACGCCCACAACTACTTTGTGTTCTACTCATGCATAGAAACTATGCATAGACCTAGCTCATGATGCCACTGTTGGGTAACGCAGCAATAATTCAAAATTTTCCTACGTGTCACCAGGATCAATCTATGGAGTCATCTAGCAACGAGGGAGGAGTGGATCTACATACCCTTGTAGATCGCGCGCGGAAGCATTCAAGAGAACAGGGTTGATGGAGTCGTACTCGTCGTGATCCAAATCACCGATGATCCTAGCGCCGAACGGACGGCACCTCCGCGTTCAACACACGTATGGAGCAGCGACGTCTCCTCCTTCTTGATCCAGCAAGGGGGGAGGAGAGGTTGATGGAGATCCAGTAGCACGACGGCGTGGTGGTGGAAGTAGCGGATTCCAACAGGGCTTCGCCAAGCGCTGCGGGAGGAGGGAGATGTGTCATGGGAGGGAGAGGGAGGCGCCAGGGCTTAGGTGTGGCTGCCCTCCCTTCCCCCACTATATATAGGGCCAAGGGAGAGGGGGGGGGGGCGCATCCTTGGCCCTTCCTCCAAGGAAGGGTGCGGCCAGGGAGGAGTCCATCCTCCCCAAGGCACCTAGGAGGTGCCTTCCCCCTTTAGGACTCTTCCTTTCCCTTATCTCTTGGCGCATGGGCCTCTTGGGGCTGGTGTCCTTGGCCCATATAGGCCAAGGCGCACACCCCTACAGCCCATGTGGCCCCCGGGGCAGGTTGACCACCTTGGTGGACCCCCGGACCCCTTTCGGCACTCCCGGTACAATACCGATAATGCGCGAAACTTTTCCGGCGACCAAAACAAGACTTCCCATATATAAATCTTTACCTCCGGACCATTCCGGAAATCCTCGTGACGTCCGGGATCTCATCCGGGACTCCGAACAACTTTCGGGTTACCGCATACTAATATCTCTATAACCCTAGCGTCACCGAACCTTAAGTGTGTAGACCCTACGGGTTCGGGAGACATGCAGACATGACTGAGATGACTCTCCGGTCAATAACCATCAACGGGATCTGGATACCCATGTTGGCTCCCACATGTTCCACGATGATCTCATCGGATGAACCACGATGTCAAGGACTTAATCAATCCCGTATACAATTCCCTTTGTCTAGCGGTACGATACTTGCCCGAGATTCGATCGTCGGTATCCCGATACCTTGCTCAATCTCGTTACCGGCAAGTCTCTTTACTCGTTTCGTAACACATCATCCCGTGATCAACTCCTTGATCACATTGTGCACATTATGATGATGTCCTACCGAGTGGGCCCAGAGATACCTCTCCGTTTACACGGAGTGACAAATCCCAGTCTCGATTCGTGCCAACCCAACAGACACTTTCGGAGATACCTGTAGTGTACCTTTATAGTGTTGGGGAATGTAGTAATTTCAAAAAATTTCCTACGCACACGCAAGATCATGTGATGCATAGCAACGAGGGGGGAGTGTGATCTACATACCTAGTAGATCGACAACGGAAGCGTTTGGTTGATGTAGTCGTACGTCTTCACGATCCGACCGATCAAGCACCGAAACTATGGCACCTCCGAGTTCGAGCACACGTTCAGCTCGATGACGATCCCCGGACTCCGATCCAGCAAAGTGTCGGGGAAGAGTTCCGTCAGCACGATGGCGTGGTGACGATCTTGATGTACTACAATTGCAGGGCTTCGCCTGAACTCCGCTACAATATTACCGAGGACTATGGTGGCTGGGGGCGCCGCACACGGCTAAGGAATAGATCACGTGGATCAACTTGTGTCTATGGGGTGCCCCTTGCCTCAGTATATAAAGGATGGAGGAGGAAGAGGCCGGCCAAGGCTAGGTGCGGCCAGGATGTGGAGTCCTACTAGGACTCCAAGTCCTAGTAGGAGTCCACCAAGAGGGGAGGAAGGGACAAGGAAGTGGAGGAGAAGGAGAGGTGGCCGGCCCCCTTTTCCCTAGTCCAATTCGGACTAGAGGGGAGGGGGGCGCAGCAGCCCCTTGGCCCTTTTTCCTCTTCCCACTAAAGCCCATCAAGGCCCATTGCTTCTCCCGTAACTACCCGGTACTCCGAAAAATACCCGAATCACTCGGAACCTTTCCGATGTTCGAATATAGTCGTTCAATATATAAATCTTTACGTCTCGACCATTTCGAGACTCCTCGTCATGTCCCCGATCTCATCCGGGACTCCGAACTCCTTCGGTACATCAAAACTCATAAACTCATAATATAACTGTCATCGAAACCTTAAGCGTGCGGACCCTATGGGTTCGAGAACAATGTAGACATGACCGAGACACGTCTCCGGTCAATAATCAATAGCGGGACCTGGATGCCCATATTGGCTCCTACATATTCTACGAAGATCTTTATCGGTCAGACCGCATAACAACATACGTTGTTCCCTTTGTCATCGGTATGTTACTTGCCCGAGATTCGATCGTCGGTATTCCAATACCTAGTTCAATCTCGTTACCGGCAAGTCTCTTTACTCGTTCTGTAATACATCATCTCACAACTAACTCATTAGTTGCAATGCTTGCAAGGCTTATGTGATGTGCATTACCGAGAGGGCCTAGAGATACCTCTCCGACAATCGGAGTGACAAATCCTAATCCCGAAATACGCCAACCCAACATTTACCTTTGGAGACACCTGTAGAGCTCCTTTATAATCACCCAGTTACGTTGTGACGTTTGGTAGCACACAAAGTGTTCCTCCGGCAAACGGGAGTTGCATAATCTCATAGTCATAGGAACATGTATAAGTCATGAAGAAATCAATAGCAACATACTAAACGATCGGGTGCTAAGCTAATGGAATGGGTCATGTCAATCACATCATTTTCCTAATGATGTGATCCCGTTAATCAAATAACAACTTTTTTTTATGGTTAGGAAACATAACCATCTTCGATTAACGAGCTAGTCAAGTAGAGGCATACTAGTGACACTTTGTTTGTCTATGTATTCACACATGTATTATGTTTCCGGTTAATACAATTCTAGCATGAATAATAAACATTTATCATGCTATAAGGAAATAAATAATAACTTTATTATTGCCTCTAGGGCATATTTCCTTCATATAGCCACCCAGTTACGTTGTGACGTTTGGCACACCCAAAGCACTCCTACGGTATCCGGGAGTTGCACAATCTCATGGTCTAAGGAAATGATACTTGATATTAGAAAAGCTTTAGCATATGAACTACATGATCTTGTGCTAGGCTTAGGATTGGGTCTTTGTCCATCACATCATTCTCCTAATGATGTGATCCCGTTATCAATGACATCCAATGTCCATGGTCAGGAAACCGTAACCATCTATTGATCAACGAGCTAGTCAACTAGAGGCTTACTAGGGACATGGTGTTGTCTATGTATCCACACATGTATCTGAGTTTCCTATCAATACAATTCTAGCATGGATAATAAACGATTATCATGAACAAGGAAATATAATAATAACTAATTTATTATTGCCTCTAGGGCATATTTCCAACAATCGAATGTTAGCCTCAAGTCATCTACTAGAGATTCGACATGTCTTGTTTTAACGACCACATCATTTACGTATGCCTCCACTGTTTTGCCGATCTGGTTTGCCAGACATGTCTGAATCATGCGCTGATATGTTGCACCGGCGTTTTTGAGCCCGAAGGGCATTGTGTTGAAGCAGAATGGGCCGTATGGTGCGATGAATGCCGTTGCGGCTTGGTCTGACTCTGCCATCTTTATTTGATGGTAGCCGGAGTATACGTCGAGGAAACACAACGAATCGTGTCCTGTGGTAGCATCGATAATTTGATCGATGCGGGGGAGAGGGAAGGGATCCTTTGGGCAAGCCTTGCTAAGGTCATTAAAATCAACGCACAGGTGCCAGGATTTGTCCTCCTTTGGTACCATCACCAGGTTTGCTAGCCAGTCCGGGTGTTTTATATCTTTGATGAACCCGGCCTCCAGTAGCTTGGCTAGTTCCTCTCCCATGGCCTGTCTCTTAGGTTTGGAAAAACGCCGAAGAGCTTGTTTGACTGGCTTGAATCCTTTTAGGATATTTAAGCTGTGTTCGGCCAGCCTGCGTGGGATTCCTGGCATGTCTGAAGGGTGCCAGGCGAAAATGTCCCAGTTCTCTCGTAGGAACTTTCGCAGTGCGGCGTCTACATCAGGGTTTAACTGTGCCCCGATGGAAGCTGTTTTATTGGGGTCCATTGGATGGACCTGGAATTTGACTATTTCGTCCACCGGTTTAAAGGAGGTGGACTCGGATCTTTTATCGAGTATCACATCGTCCCTATTCACCGTGGAGCGCAGCGCAGTCAGTTCCTCAGCCGCTAGGGCTTCGGATAGCGCCTCGAGGGCCAGTGCGGCTGTCTTGTTTTCGGCGCGGAGTGCTATGTCCGGATCACTAGCGAGAGTGATGATTCCTTTAGGCCCGGGCATCTTGAGCTTCATGTACCCGTAATGGTGTATTGCTTGGAAGACTGTAAACGCTTCCCGCCCTAGCAGAGCGTGATATCCGCTACTGAACGGGGCCACCTGGAACGTGATCTCTTCGGACCTGTAATTATCCGGCGTGCCGAACACCACATCTAGTGTGATTTTTCCTGTACAGCGCGCTTCCCGACTGGGGATTATTCCTCTAAAGGTTGTGTTGCTTCGCTCAATGCGGTTCTAGTCTATTTCCATTTTTTGAAGGGTTTCCTCATAAATGAGGTTCAATCTGCTGCCGCCATCCATGAGTACCTTGGTAAGACGAAAGTCGTCCACTATTGGACTGAGGACCAATGCGGCTGGTGCTCGGGCTGTTCGGAATTTAGGTTCATCACTAGCGTTAAAAGTAATAGCCATGTCGCTCCATGGGTTTATTGTTGCTACTTGGTAGACTTCGGCAAGGCTACGGAGTGTTCGTTTTCGCATATTATTTGATGCGAAAGTCTCGAAGACTGTTAATACCGTACTGGTGTCTCTGGGGTGGCTTTTTGTGGCTTCTGGAATTAGAAGATCTTCGCCAATTTTTGCCACCTGCCGGAGTATCCAACATGCTCTAAGGCTATGAGTTGGTGTGGCGCCCTCTGCACTGTGAATTTTACAGGGTCCATTAAGCCATCCTTCCAGCACGGTTTCGTGCCCTGTAGAGGGCTTTTGCTTTTTGGTATTGAACCCGGGTGTCTGGCGATGATGCACCCTTTTATTTCGGAATGGGTTTGTATTCAAGGCCGGATTGTCCCAAAATTTTATTTCGGTTTTCTAGGCGCTTTTCATCGCACAGTACTTTCGTACTATGGACGCCAAGTCAGCGAAGCGTGTAATATCACGGCGACTTATGGCGTTGAGGATTCCCTTGTCCGTGCAATTATTGCAGAAGAATGAAATTGCGTCTTCCTCGCGGCAGTCCTTTATCCTGTTCATAACCAGGAGGAATCTGGCCCAGTAATGATGTACTATTTCTTCGGGCTCTTGCCTAATTTGGGATAGATCGCTTATGTACGGGTGAGTGGGTGGAATTAAATTCGAAACCTCACCCAATCTGAGACCCAGGGGCCAAGGAGTTTCCGAACTCGGAAGTTTGGATTCTTGGATGCTGTCCAATGAATCTAGCCCGTCGCCTGACTTTAAGTTCAGGTCTTGAGTGATGTCCTCCCCTCCGCGGGTATCCGGCTTGGAGGGATCGGGAATCCGGACATAGCTAGTCCTTAAGATAGATGAAGGGTCGCCTCACTATCCCTCTACCACGGCAACGTGATGGGTGACCTGGGGAGAGTTAATCTCTCTCAGATTGGGTTTAGGCCCAATCTAGTCGTAATCCGTAGCGACTCCCAGGGCGGTGAAGCGATCCAAGAGCTCGTTTAGGGAAGAGAGCTCCATTGGATCTAGTTGCTCGGCGAATTCCGAGCTGACGTGAAGATTGCTTTCGATGACCCGAGAGGTCATCGTCGGCGCAGCAGCCGAACGGGCGGTCATAAGAAAACCACCTAGCCTGAGAGTCTGGCCAACAGCCAAAGCTCCCTTAGCAACGGTGCCGTATTTAAAGACGGGATGAGACATCCTTCCTGATGACGACGGCACAGAGGAACTCTCAATGAAAGCACCAATGTCGGTGTCAAAACCGGCGGATCTCGGGTAGGGGGTCTCGAACTGTGCGTCTAGGCGGATGGTAACAGGAGACGAGGGACACAATGTTTTACCCAGGTTCGGGCCCTCTTGATGGAGGTAAAACCCTACGTCCTGCTTGATTAATATTGATGATATGGGTAGTAAAAGAGTAGATCTACCACGAGATCAAGGAGGCTAAACCCTAGAAGCTAGCCTATGGTATGATTGTTGTTCGTCCTACGGACTAAAACCCTTCAGTTTATATAGACACCGGAGAGGGCTAGGGTTACACAGAGTTGGTTACAATGGTAGGAGATCTACATATCCGTATCGCCAAGCTTGCCTTCCACGCCAAGGAAAGTCCCTTTCGGACACGGGACGAAGTCTTCAATCTTGTATCTTCATAGTCCAGGAGTCCGGCCGAAGGTATAGTCTGGCTATCCGAACACCCCCTAATCCAGGACTCCCTCAATGGGGTCCAAGTCTCCTGAGTTGTATTCGGTGAGAAAATCACGTTCCCGAAGGTTTCATTCCGTTTGGACTTCGTTTGATTTCCTTTTCTTCGAAACCCTAAAACAGGCAAAAAACAGCAATTCTGGGCTAGGCCTCCGGTTAATAGGTTAGTCCCAAAAATAATATAAAAGTGGATAATAAAGCCCAATAATGTCCAAAATAGTAGATAATATAGCATGGAGCAATCAAAAATTATAGATACCTTGGAGACGTATCAGATATCCAGACCGCTGCTGCTGATTCCCCTGACCGGACTTTTGATGGTAGCCTCCCTGATTGCCCTGACTGCCTTGATGACCCTGATGACCTTGATGGCCTTCAAATCCAAAGCCTGAACCGCCTCCACCATAACCCAGCCCCTGTGAACCGGATCCTGGACCACCTCCCAGTCCATGGTTACCTTGAAAAATATTTGAATTCTTGAACTCCTTCATGATATAACAATCCTTCCAGAGATGAGTAGACGGTCTCTGACATGTACCATGCTTCGGACAGGGCTGATTCAACAGATGCTCAAGATTCATGCCTGATCCTCTGGTTTGCGGGGGCGGTCTACCCTTACGGCCCTAGCCATCATTCTGTGCATTGGTATTTGCCACAAAGTCCAAGTTGTTATCAGCCTTGCGCTTACCATTACCTCCTTGATTCGCCGGGTTATGCTGCTGCCCTTTGGTGTTGCTGCTCTTCTTTCTCTTTCCCGGTTTGTCATCATCAGATTCGGGGTCCTTGGTACTGTCAGAGTCAGCGTACTTAACCAGAGCTTCCATAAGTGTCCCCATGTCATTGCAATGATGTTTGAGCCACCCTAATTTCTGCTTGAGGGGCGTAAAACAGCAATTTTTCTCCAACGCCAGGACTGCTGAATCGACATTGATCCGGTCTGAAGAATGCAATATCGTTGAAACCTGGCACACCCAATGGGTTGTTGATTCACCTTCTTCATGGACACAGGAGGCCAAATCCACAATCGACATGGCTGCTTGCACGTGTCCTTGAAATTCTGGATAAACCGGGCTTTTAACTCAGCCCACGACCCAATGGAGTTAGCTGGTAGTCCCTTCAACCACGTACGATCCATTCCTTCTAACGTCATGGTAAAATACTTAGCACATGCAGCCTCGTAAACATCCAACAGCTCCATTGCCATCTCATAACTCTCGGCCCACGCTTCCGGAGGTAAATCAACCGTATAATTGGGTACCTTATGGGGGCCCTTAAAATCCTTGGGCAACCGTACATTCTGCAAAGCCGGGGCTAAACACGGCACACCCAGAGATCTGAAAGTTACTCCTGTTTCAACCAGAGTCATTGGATGAAACAGAGAAGGTTGACGGGCCGCGTAATGCGCTGCTAACTCGGCCTCTCGACTTGCTCCACCTTGGCCCCCCACATTCTGAACATCGGCACCACCGCCCGCCGGGTTATGACCATGAGGTGGATTACGAATCCGCGCACTGCTTGCCATGGTTGCTTCATCGATATGTCTGATGTAACTCGGGCTTGGGCGAGGGGTGGAATGAATCCTCTCATGGCTGTACGAATAAGCCTGCTGCTGAGCCAATGCTATCTGAAGGAGTTCTCTAACCCGTCATGTCTCAACTGCTACTGGGGACTCTCCTTCGACTGGGAGAGCCGCCAATCGTGAAGCGGTAGCGACCATGTTATCCAAGGGGTTAGAATAATGTCCCGGCGGTGTGGGCACATGATGCGGCGTTATCACATGCTGCGGCGGGTTGTTATCCTGTCGAGGTGGGTTCGTCGTGCGCGGTTGAACCGGCGCCCCTGTCCCTGGTACTTCAGTCTGGTTTATCACTGGCTGGTTACTGGTCCCTGCTCCGGGCGTGTTGAAGAGGTTCCTCGCTTCATAAACCATAGACGGGACTGATGCCTTCTCCTCATGACATCATTTGACGAGTTCTGATCTAGCATAAGTCGATAAGATTCCGCCTGAACCCGTTGTGCCTGAGCATCCAAAGCGGCCCGCTCCTCATCCATCCTGGTGTTTTCCGCGTTCATCTCTTCCTTGGCTTGCACTATCTCATCACGCAATTTCGCAATCGCCGCATTATGCTGATCCTGATCAGCCGGGTTAACCACCGTAGTCACTAACGTGGTTAATTTGTCCACCAAGTCCGTCAAAACTTGGGCCGATGGGCGCACAGGGCCTCCTGCCCCGGCAGCCGTCGCCGCCGCTGATCCGGAAATCAATTCTGCTGCCGTTGATGACTGGAGCACGGGCTGCGTACCGGCCATGAAAATTGCAACCCGGTTCGGCGGTTCAAGGGGGTCCGGAATACTGTCGCTATCGAAATAGCCCCCAAACCAGCCATCTTGTAACTGGTACATTGACTCGGTCTCTCTGGTGGATGATTCGTCATCTAAATAGATAACCGTCTCACCGTTAGACACCGGTTCAGACTCTGCACTTTTGACGAATCCCACAAAAGCATGCTTCATGGCAAGCTGAACTCGAGCGGGTCTTGCATGCTGAGCCGTCTCGATGATGCCGGTGCAGATGTCCGGCTCAGGGCCCGGTTCACCGATCTTGCTGATGAAGACGTGAATTCCTCCGAAGGGGACCTGATACCCGTACTCAATAGAGCCGGCTTCGGGGCCCCAACCAGCATCGTCGATGTAGAGCTTGCCGCAACGACTCTTAGTCATCCGGCCCACAACGTATCCCTTGAGCCCTTTGAAACTGCCCTTTAAGAACTCGAAAACATCGTGCGATAGCCCCACGGTGGGCGCCAACTGTCGTGGTTTTCTCACAGCAGATGTCCTAGTGTGAGGACATAGTCGTGGAGCCATCGCAACATAGTTACCTTAGAGGGGTTAAAGCGGGACAATGGACGCAAGGAGTTTATACTAGTTCGGCCCCTTACGGTGAAGGTACAAGCCTAATCCAGTTGTGATGGAATTGCTAGGGTTTCGATGACCAGGGAGCGAATACACTTTGCCTGACTCTCGATCTGTTGTTTTCTTGTCCTTAAACCGCTGCCGGGTCATCCCTTTATATACACAGTTTGACGCCCGACGGTTTACAGAATCCCGGCCGTCTCATATTCGTGTTCGGCTCGGTTTCTACCCTTTCTTATCTTACAATACAAGTTATACATCTTATGGCGGTTTACATCTACGGGCCCTAATCCGCCATTGGGCCTTGGGCCTTCTTGTTAAACATCCTTCATAAAGCACCTTGCCTTCATGGGCTTGAAATAGGAATAGCTTACTATAAGTATAATCCGGCCCCTCCTGGGCGGTTTATACTTAATAGTTATATCCCCAACACATATCATCGGCCATGGGGGCATGACATGGTCTACAAAAGCCTATTATCTGATCAACGTGTTGTTGCAATAAAAAAGCCTAAAGTCATCGAGGAATGTGAGATCAGTCAATTCATCAATTAGCTCACAGTTCTTTCTTAGATAAATCACCTAAATATTATAAATCTCTTTGGCTCACTGTCTCAAGTTCTTCTCATGCTCATTCAAGTGATGGGTTTCTTGTCTTGGAGTGATTACTAAAGGATTTCCCTAGAAACAACAAGAGCTCTATCTTATCTCCACTCTTCTGCTGCAATATCAATCTTCCATCCTGATGTGAAGTCCTCGAACATACTCTTGTATGTGAACTGCATAGCTAAAGTTTCAGATTTTGGTGCTTATAGATTGGTTCCAACTGATCAAATCAAACACACAGTTTCTGGAATGTAGAAGGTACATTTGGGTACTTAGATCTAGAGTATTTCCATACCAAACAGTTGAATGAGAAGAGCGACATGTATAGTTTGGTGACGTACTTGTGCAGTGGTTTCTCATAATGAAGCATGTTTTTACAAGTGAATCGACCACGGTCAAGAGCTTATCAAACTATTTTATGCAAGAATTCAAAGATGGATGAACCATTAGTATTTTAACTCCGATGTCATCAATTAAGGAGGCAACCAACGAAGAGGTGACAGTGTCGCTTCTCTTGCAGAGGTGTGCTTAAGGCTACACAGCGAAGAAAGACCCACAATGAAACAAGTTGAGATGATATTGCAGGCTCTACAAACAAAATGGGTGAACTCATGTGAGGTGGGGATGTAGGTGGGAGTTAGGTATGAAAACTAAGCAGAATCAGGCGGAACTGAGTGCTACCACATTTGTTTTCATATTTTTCCAGAAACAAAAATGAATACAGAAACGTTGTAAATGAATACGAAAAAAGATACAACCAGAAATGAACGCTGAACCATAGGAAAAACACAAGAAAACCAACATATTTAATCAATGGGTAACATACATAATGCTATGATGGTTGTATTATAAGATACTAGGACAAATGCCCGTGTGTTGCAATGGGGGAGAAAACTGACCTATAATAAAATTTAGTGAGAACTGTATATGCAAATATAACGCCACATGCTTCATACAAAGAAATCGCTAGTTCATGAAAATGTCCACCAGCGCGGTACAATAATATCAGAACGATTTATTCAAGAATCAAAACAACTCACTGCAATAAACTAATGGAATCCTAGAATCCCATTGCGCAGTAGGTGTTGGGGAACGTAGTAATTTCAAAAAATTTCCTACGCACACGCAATATCATGGTGATGCATAGCAACGAGAGGGGAGAGTGTGATCTACATACCTAGTAGATCGACAACGGAAGCATTTGGTTGATGTAGTCATACGTCTTTACGATCCAACCGATCAAGCACCGAAACTACGGCACCTCCGAGTTCTAGCACACGTTCAGCTCGATGACGATCCCCGGACTCCGATCCAGCAAAGTGTCGGGGAAGAGTTCCGTCAGCACGACGGCGTGGTGACGATCTTGATGTACTACTGCAGCAGGGCTTCGCCTAAACTCCGCTACAATATTATCGAGGACTATGGTGGAAGGGGGCACCGCACACGGCTAAGAATATGATCACGTGGATCAACTTGTGTGTCTCTAGGGTGCCTCTGCCTCAGTATATAAAGGACCAAAGGGGGGGAGGCCGGCCGGCCACATAGGGCGCGCCAGGAGAGTCCTACTCCCTCTGGGAGTAGGATTCCCCCCCCCCCCCAATCCTAGTTGGAATAGGACTCGCGGAGGGGGGAAAAGAGAGAGAGGGGCCGGCCCCCTCTCCTTGTCCAATTCGGACCAAGGGAGGGGAGGGGCGCGTGGCCCACTATGGGCTGTCTCTTCTCTTTTCCACTAAGGCCCATTAAGGCCCATCTAGCTCCCCGGGGGGTTCCAGTAACCTCCCGGTACTCCGGTAAAATCCCGATTTCACCCGGAACACTTCCGATATCCAAACATAGGCTTTCAATATATCAATCTTTATGTCTCGATCAGTTCGAGACTCCTCGTCATGTCCGTGATCACATCCGGGACTCCGAACAACCTTCGGTACATCAAAATGCATAAACTCATAATATAACTGTCATCGTAACCTTAAGCGTGCGGACCCTACGGGTTCGAGAACAATGTAGACATGACCGAGACATGTCTCCGGTCAATAACCAACAGCGGGACCTGGATGCCCATATTGGCTCCTACATATTCTACGAAGATCTTTATCGGTCAGACCGCATAACAACATACGTTGTTCCCTTTGTCATCGGTATGTTACTTGCACGAGATTCGATCGTCGGTATTCCAATACCTAGTTCAATCTCGTTACCGGCAAGTCTCTTTACTCGTTCTGTAATACATCATCCCGCAACTAACTCATTAGTTGCAATGCTTGCAAGGCTTAAGTGATGTGCATTACCGAGAGGGCCCAGAGATACCTCTCCGACAATCGGAGTGACAAATCCTAATCTCGAAATACGCCAACCCAACATGTACCTTTGGAGACACCTGTAGAGCTCCTTTATAATCACCCAGTTACGTTGTGACGTTTGGTAGCACACAAAGTGTTCCTCCGGCAAACGGGAGTTGCATAATCTCATAGTCATAGGAACATGTATAAGTCATGAAGAAAGCAATAGCAACATACTAAACGATCGGGTGCTAAGCTAATGGAATGGGTCATGTCAATCACATCATTCTCCTAATGATGTGATCCCGTTAATCAAATAACAACTCTTTTGTTTATGGTTTAGGAAACATAACCATCTTCGATTAACGAGCTAGTCAAGTAGAGGCATACTAGTGACACTTTGTTTGTCTATGTATTCGCACAAGTATTATGTTTCCGGTTAATACAATTCTAGCATGAATAATAAACATTTATCATGATATAAGGAAATAAATAATAACTTTATTATTGCCTCTAGGGCATATTTCCTTCAGTAGGACCCTGAGCCCTATGTGTGGCCAACGGTGTTTATGGATTTGCTGAACTTTTAGTTTCAACTGTTGGAGCTCCCGCCGCACAAATCCGCAGGGCCACAAACCCGCCAAGACCTGTCCGGTGTCTCGACTGCCACGCGATTTGCGAAGTAGTTGGATCACGCATGAGGAAACAGTAAATTTGAAGTTTCAGTCGTTGATACTTGATTTTTTATTTAAAACTTGCTATTTTCTCATTCGCTTTTACCAAATTTATAGATAAAATTTTAAGACATTTTTTCTGTCGGTCATAGGCGCAAAAATCGTGATGTTATTGTTTGCATGCTAAGTTTCAAGTGTTGAAACTTAACATTTAATTTTAAAATCCATCCAAACATATTTAAGATGGATCTTATTTCAAATCCCTCGTCACGAGAAATACGAATTCAGAAACAAAACTTAATTTAAACTTTTCATTTAAAAGATATAAAAGTTTGAAAATCCAAAGCCAGAAATAAAATCACATCCGAGGGACCGCGGCACAAATCCTCAGCCGCTCTTGCCGTATTGCTTTTGGTTTTAGAGTCGCTAGTGCTGCCGCAAATTAGCGCCACTTAACTTGTAGCAGTTTTTGCATGGGGACAATATTTTCTGTCATTACCATATGAATTGTTGGAGGCCAATTTTAGCCTCTACTGAGGAAAGAAAGCAGTTCCCGGCTATGGTTTTAAGCCTGCCGTTGAAGACCAAGCAAAATCCTGCTTAGATAATTAGAAACCAAATTTCAAAAAAAATTAGAAACCAATTAAGGCATCATCATGCAGCAATGTACATTTTTTTTCATTATTCTACGGATGAATCCATGGATGTGGTGTCGTGAGTCATGTAAACGCTTAAGAATAATGATTTGGCTTCAAACTCGTGTTCTTTTGTTTCAAGCATGGGTTAAGGGTACATCTTGAACCTTTTCAAACCATATACATTATGCATATAACCGAAGCCAACTAAGATAATCCAACGTCTACCGACACTTAAAACCAAGCTAACTAAATATCCAGCCGCAATCTTCACAACCGACCAAACCACGCAACAATGCCACCACATGGCACGCTAAGAGCCCAGGAAAACCATAAGCCTTATAATTTGGAGGTGACTGGTCAACACTTCAATCAGACGAAATATTGTGAGTGAGAAGGTAGTGATGTAGTAAAATGCATGACAAATATATTTTTGTGTCAAAATGATCTTGCATACCGAAAAAGGCTTTCGCCCCGCTTTATATATAAAGCAATGATCATCAACACAACGGTACAAATGCACGTCACCGCACACGCACACACCCAAGGCAGGATAAATAGGCGCTGAGCGCAGCAACACCACCACTATCTACGAAGAGATGAAGCCGCATACGACGAACCGTGGACTCCAAGGCGTCGCCTTCAGGAAAGATACGACACCGGAGCACCCCCGCCGCCCGACCCGAGGGTCAGAATTTCCCGTGAAGCAACACACCGGGCAATGAGAGCCGCGACAACGCCTTTAAGAAGGGAACGAGCTTCGCTGCTGCCGGTCCGTCCGAGGATAGAACATGTTTTCACCCCGGCCAACACTCACCGTCACCGAACGCCACACCCCGGCAACCACGCCGCCCAGACGGCCATGGCAGCACCAAGCCACGGGCTCCGCCCGTGAGCACCGCGCTACCACCACCAGGTCCGCCGCCCCGGCATCCAAGACCAAGACACCACCTCACCCGAGACCCGTCGCTACCCCAACCAAAGAGAGAAGCGGAAAGACCCGGGCTTTCGCACCCCTGAGCGGCTCCCAACGCCGAGACCCAATAGGCCGGCCAAAACTGGCCACCATCGCTCCTTCCTGCAGCATCGGGCGCAAGACGAGCTCGATCCTACCGCCGGGCGCGAGACGAGCTCGATCCTGCTGCCGGGCACAATAACAAGAAAATCAGCAGGATATTTAGTTTTTCCCACACAAGACTTCAACATCTCTAACAATTCCCATTGGTGAAATAGTATCTCTATTGGCAAGTTTAGTTGTGACATCAATATCTTCCATCTCAGTAGGTGCAATATCATGCATAACTTCTTTGTATAAGGAATAAGGTATTGCACTAGCACTAGCACACATATCACATAAGCAATGATAATAATGATCTCCTATTTTAATAGAAATAGCAGGCATGCCTACCACAGGTCTAGGTTTATCTTTATCACAGGGTTTAGCAATTCTAGCAGTTTCATTACAGAAATAATTAACATGCCCATCTATATTATCAGACAAGAGATCTTTAACAATAGCAATATTAGGTTCAACTTTAACTTGCTCAGGAGGCGTATATGTTTTAATATTGCTTTTACGAACCACAGTTGAAGCTTTAGCATGATCCTTTATCCTAACAGGGAAAGGTGGTTTCTCAACATAAGAAGTAGGAACAATAGGATCATTATAAGTAATAGTCTTTTCTTCAACTTTAATAGGTGCAGCTACTTTTACTTCTATGGGAGAATGATATTTAAACCACTTCTCCTTGGGGAGATCAACATAGGCAGCAAAAGATTCACAGAAAGTAGCTACTATCTCAGAGTCAAGTCCATATTTAGTGCTAAATTTACAAAAAATATCGGTATCCATAAAAGATTTAACACAATCAAAACTAGGTGTCATACCTGACTCCTTACCATTGTCGAGGTCCCAATCTTCAGAGTTGCGTTTAATTCTTTCCAATAAATCTCATTTGAATTCAATATTCTTCATCATATAGCCAACACAAGAAGTATCAAGCATGGTGCGATTGTTACCAGAAAGCCGAGCATAAATTTTTTGAATAATCATTTCCCTTGAGAGCTCATGATTGGGGCATGAATATAACATTGATTTAAGCCTCCCCCAAGCTTGAGCGATGCTTTCTCCTCCGCGAGGCCAAAAATTATATATATAATTGCGATCACGATGAACTAGATGCATAGAATAAAACTTCTGATGAAATTCCAATTTCAATCGTTTATAATTCCAAGACCTCATATCATCACATAGCCTATACCATGTCGATGCATCTCCCCTCAAAGATAAGGGGAAGACCTTCTTCTTAACAACATCTTCGGGTACACCTGCAAGCTTAAATAATCCACAAACTTCATCCACATATATCAAATGTTCATCAGGATGTTTTGTTCCATCTCCTAAAAAAGGATTAGCTAGCAGTTTTTCTATCATACCCAAAGGAACTTCAAAGCAAGCATTTTCATTTTCATTTTCAGTAGGTTCAGTAGGTTGAGGAGCAACTCTTTGCTCTACTGGTCGGGGTGAAGATACCCCGAACAAGCCCCTCAGAGGATTACCTTCCATTGTAACAAGTGACAGTAAATTTCAGCACACTATATAAATTTTTCCTTACCAAATTCCACCTACCAAAGGCGCTTTCACTCCCCGGCAACGGCGCCAGAAAAGAGTCTTGATGACCCACAAGTATAGGGGATCTATCGTAGTCCTTTCGATAAGTAAGAGTGTTGAACCCAACGAGGAGCATAAGGAAATGATAAGCGATTTCCAGCAAGGTATTCTCTGCAAGTACTGAAATAAGTGGTAACAGATAGTTTTGTGATAAGATAATTTGTAACGAGCAACAAGTAACAAAAGTAAATAAGGTGCAGCAAGGTGGCCCAATCCTTTTTGTAGCAAAGGACAAGCCTGGACAAACTCTTATATGATGTAAAGCGCTCCCGAGGACACATGGGAATATCGTCAAGCTAGTTTTCATCACGTTCATATGATTCGCGTTCGGTACTTTGATAATTTGGTATGTGGGTGGACCGGTGCTTGGGTGCTGCCCTTACTTGGACAAGCATCCCACTTATGATTAACCTCTATTGCAAGCATCCGCAAATACAACAAAAGTATTAAGGTAAACCGAACCATAGCATGAAACATATGAATCCAGATCAGCCCCTTACGAAGCAACGCACAAACTAGGGTTTAAGCTTCTGTCACTCTAGCAACCCATCATCTAGTTATTACTTCCCAATGCCTTCCTCTAGGCCCAAATAATGGTGAAGTGTCATGTAGTCGACGTTCACATAACACCACTAGAGGAGAGACAACATACATCTCATCAAAATATCGAACGAATACCAAATTCACATGACTACTAATAGCAAGACTTCTCCCATGTCCTCAGGAACGAAAGTAACTACTCACAAAGCATAAACATGTTCATAATCAGAGGGGTATTAATATGCATATAGGATCTGAACATATGATCTTCCACCAATTAAACCAACTAGCATCAACTACAAGGACTAATTAACACTACTAGCAACCTACTAGCACCAATCCCGGACTTGGAGACAAGAATTGGATACAAGAGATGAACTAGGGTTTTGAGATGAGATGGTGCTGATGAAGATGTTGATGGAGATTTCCCTCTCCCGATGAGAGGAGCGTTGGTGATGACGATGGCGATGATTTCCCCCTCCGGGAGGGAAGTTTCCCCGGCAGAACAGCTCCGCCAGAGCCCTAGATTGGTTCCGCCAAGGTTCCGCCTCGTGGCGGCGGAGTTTCGTCCGAGAAGATGGCTTATGATTTTTTCCCATCGAAAGACTCCATATAGTAGAAGATGGCCACCGGAGGGCCACCAGGGGGCCCACGAGGTAGGGGGGCGCGCCCAGGGGGGTAGGGCGCGCCCCCACCCTCGTGGGCAGGGTGTGGCCCCCCTGGTGAAGTTCTGGCTCTCAATGTTTTTTATATATTTGGAAAACATCTTCCGTGAAGTTTCAGGACTTTTGGAGCTGTGCAAAATAGGTCTCTAATATTTGCTCCTTTTCCAGCCCAGAATCCCAGTTGCCGGCATTCTCCCTCTTTATGTAAACCTAGTAAAATAAGAGAGAATAGGCATAAGTATTGTGACATAATGTGTAATAACAGCCCATAATGCAATAAATATTGATATAAAAGCATGATGCAAAATGGACGTATCAGTTCGACACTCCATACTTATCACTTCCACCTTTGAAAATTGCTACGATGATTCCTTGCACTTGGGGATTATCACCGGTGCTGTTCTTGGCCTCAGAGGAGCCTGCCTCGTTGGCTGTGTTTTTGCTTCGGGTCAGCCAGCTGCCCTCACCCGCGCAAAAGCGGGTCATGAGTGCTGTGAGGGCTGCCATGGATTTTGGCTTTTCTTGGCCGAGGTGGCGGGCGAGCCATTCATCACGGATGCTGTGTTTGAAGGCTGCTAGGGCTTCGGCGTCCGGACAGTCAATGATCTGGTTCTTTCTGGTTAGGAACCTAGTCCAGAATTTTCTGGCTGATTCTCCAGGTTGTTGAACTATGTGGCTTCAGTCATCGGCATCGGGTGGCCGGACATATGTACCTTGGAAGTTGTCGAGGAAGGCTTCTTCCAAGTCCTCCCAGCTACCGATGGAGTTCTCAGGCAGACTATTTAGCCAGTGTCGAGCTGGTCCTTTGAGCTTTAACGGGAGGTATTTGATAGCGTGGAGGTCATCTCCTCGGGCCATGTGGATGTGGAGAATAAAATCTTCGATCCACACTGAAGGAAATATGCCCTAGAGGCAATAATAAAGTTATTATTTATTTCCTTATATCATGATAAATGTTTATTATTCATGCTAGAATTGTATTAACCGGAAACATAATACATGTGTGAATACATAGACAAACAGAGTGTCACTAGTATGCCTCTACTTGACTAGCTCGTTGATCAAAGATGGTTATGTTTCCTAACCATAGACATGAGTTGTCATTTGATTAACGGGATCACATCATTAGGAGAATGATGTGATTGACTTGACCCATTCCGTTAGCTTAGCACTTGATCGTTTAGTTTTTTGCTATTGCTTTCTTCATGACTTATACATGTTCCTATGACTATGAGATTATGCAACTCCCGTTTACCGGAGGAACACTTTGTGTGCTACCAAACGTCACAACGTAACTGGGTGATTATAAAGGTGCTCTACAGGTGTCTCCGAAGGTACTTGTTGGGTTGACGTATTTCGAGATTAGGATTTGTCACTCCGATTGTCGGAGAGGTATCTCTGGGCCCACTCGGTAATGCACATCACTTAAAGTCTTGCAAGCATTACAACTAATGAGCTAGTTGCAGAATGATGTATTACGGAATGAGTAAAGAGACTTTCCGGTAACGAGATTGAACTAGGTATTGAGATACCGACAATCGAATCTCGGGCAAGTAACATACCGATGACAAAGGGAACAACGTATGTTGTTATGCGGTTTGACCGATAAAGATCTTCGTAGAATATATAGGAGCCAATATGAGCATCCAGGTTCCGCTATTGGTTATTGACCGGAGACGTGTCTCGGTCATGTCTACATAGTTCTCGAACCCATAGGGTCCGCACGCTTAAAGTTTGATGACGGTTATATTACGAGTTTATGTGTTTTGATGTAACGAAGGTAGTTCGGAGTCCCGGATGAGATCGGGGACATGACGAGGAGTCTCGAAATGGTCGAGACATAAAGATCGATATATTGGATCACTATATTCGGACACCGGAAAGGTTCCGAGTGATTCGGGTATTTATCGGAGTACCGGGGAGTTACGGGAATTCGCCGGGGAGTGTACGGGCCTTATTGGGCTTTAGGGAAAGAGAGAGAGGCAGGCCGCGCGCCCCCAAGGCTTAGTCCGAATTGGACTAGGGGGAAGGGCTGCGCCCCCTCCTTCCTTCTCTTCTCTTTTCCCTTTCCTTCTCTCCTACTCCTACTACTTGGAAGGGCTCCTAGTTCTACTAGGAAAGGGGGAATCCTACTCGCGGTGGGAGTAGGACTCCCCTAGGGCGCGCCATAGAGAGGGCCGGCCCCTCCCCTCCTCCACTCCTTTATATACGTGGCCAGGGGGCACCCCATAGACACAACAATTGATCCCTTGGATCTCTTAGCCGTGTGTGGTGCCCCCCTCCATCATAATCCACCTCGGTCATATCATAGTGGTGCTTAGGCGAAGCCCTGCGTCGGTAGAACATCATCATCGTCACCACGCCGTCGTGCTAACAGAACTCTCCCTCAAAGCTCGGCTAGATCGGAGTTCGAGGGACGTCATCGAGTTGAACGTGTGCAGAACTTGGAGGTGTCGTGCGTTCGGTACTTGATCGGTCGGATCGTGAAGACGTACGACTACATCAACCGCATTGTGCTAACGCTTCCGCTTCCGGTCTACGAGGGTACGTGGACAACACTCTCCCCTCTCGTTGCTATGCATCACCATGATCTTGCGTGTGCGTAGGATTTTTTTTGAAATTAGTATGTTCCCAACAGTGGCATCAGAGCCAGGTTTTATGCGTTGATGTAATATGCACGAGTAGAACACAAGTGAGTTGTGGGCGATATAAGTCATACTGCTTACCAACATGTCACACTTTGGTTCGGCGGTATTGTTGGATGAAGCGGCCCGGACCGACATTACGCGTACGCTTACGCGATACTGGTTTTACCGCCGTGCTATGCACACAGGTGACTAGTGGGTGTCAGTTTCTCCAACTTTAGTTGAACCGAGTGTGGCTACGCCCGGTCCTTGAGAAGGTTAAAACATCACTAACTTGACAAACTATTGTTGTGGTTTTGATGCGTAGGTAAGAACGGTTCTTGCTCAGCCCGTAGCAGCCACGTAAAACTTGCAACAACAAAGTAGAGGACGTCTAACTTGTTTTTGCAGGGCATGTTGTGATGTGATATGGTCAAGACGTGATGAGATATAAGTTCTTGTATAAGATGATCATGTTTTGTTGAAGTTATCGGCAACTGGCAGAAGCCTTATGGTTGTTTCTTTATTGCATAAGATGCAAGAGCCAAATAATTGCTTTACTTTATCGCTATGCGATAGCAATAGTTGCAAGAGCAATAGTTGGCGAGACGACCATGTGACGACACATTGATATAGATCAAGATGATGGAGATCATGGTGTCATGCCGGTGATGTTGGAAATCATAACGATGCTTTGGAGATGGAGATCAAAGGCACAAGATGATGATGGCCATATCATGTCACATATTTTGATTGCATGTGATGTTTATCTTTTATACATCTTATTTTTCTTAGTTCAGCGATAGCATTATAAGATGATCTCTCACTAAATTTCAAGATAAAAGTGTTCTCCCTAAGTATGCACCGTTGCCAAAGTTCGTCGTGCCCAGACACCACATGATGATCGGGTGTGATAAGCTCTACGTCCATCTACAACGGGTGCAAGCCAGTTTTGCACACGCAGAATACCCAGGTTAAACTTGACGAGCCTAGCATATGCAGATATGGCCTCGGAACACTGAGACCAAAAGGTCGAGCGTGAATCATATAGTAGATATGATCAACATAGTGATGTTCACCATTGAAAACTACTCCATTTCACGTGATGATCGGTTATGGTTTAGTTGATTTGGATCACGTGATCACTTAGAGGATTAGAGGGATGTCTATCTAAGTGGGATTTCTTAAGTAATATGATTAATTGAACTTAAATTTATCATGAACTTAGTCCTGGTAGTATTAGCATATCTATGTTGTAGATCAATAGCTCGCGTTTAGCTCCCCTGTTTTATTTTTGATATGTTCCTAGAGAAAACTAAGTTGAAAGATGTTAGTAGCAATGATGCGGATTGGATCCGTGATCTGAGGTTTATCCTCATTGCTGCACAGAAGAATTATGTCCTTGATGCACCGCTAGGTGACAGACCTATTGCAGGAGCATATGCAGACGTCATGAACGTTTGGCTAGCTCAATATGATGACTACTTAATAGTTTAGTGCACCCTGCTTAACATCTTAGAATCGGGACTTCAAAGACGTTTTGAACGTCATGGATCATATGGATGTTCCAGGAGTTGAAGTTAATATTTCAAGCAAATACCCGAGTTGAGAGATATGAAGTCTCCAACAAGTTCTATAGCTAAAAGATGGAGGAGAATAGCTCAAGCAGTGAGCATGTGTTCAGATTGTCTGGGTACTACAATCGCTTGAATCAAGTGGGAGTTAATCTTCCAGATAAAATAGTGATTGACAGAATTCTCTAGTCACCGTCACCAAGTTATTCGTGATGAACTATAGTATGCAAGGGATGACGAAAACGATTCCCGAGCTTTTCATGATGATGAAATCGATGAAGGTAGAAATCAAGAAAGAGCATCAAGTGTTGATGATTAACAAGACCACTAGTTTCAAAAAAAAGGCAAAGGGAAAGAAAGGGAACTTCAAGAAGAACGACAAGCAAGTTACTACTCTAGTGAAGAAGCCCAAGTCTGGACCTAAGCCTGAGACTAAGTGCTTCTACTGCAAAGGGACCGGTCACTAAAAGCGGAACTGCCCCAAGTATTTAGCGGATAAGAAGGATGGCAAAGTGAACAATGCTATATTTGATATACATGTAATTGATGTGTACTTTACTAGTGTTTATAGCAACCCCTCGGTATTTGATACTGGTTCAGTTGCTAAGAGTAGTAACTCGAAACGGGAGTTGCAGAATGAACAAAGACTAGTTAAGGGTGAAGTGACGATGTGTGATGGAAGTGGTTCCAAGATTGATATGATCATCATCACACACTCCCTATACTTTCGGGATTAGTGTTAAACCTAAATAAATGTTATTTGGTGTTTGTGTTGAGCATGAATATGATTTGATCATGTTTATTGCAAAACGGTTATTCATTTAAGTTAGAGAATAATTGTTGTTCTGTTTACATGAATAAAACCTTGTATGGTCATACACCCAATGAAAATGGTTCGTTGGATCTCAATCGTAGTGATACACATATTCATAATATTGAAGCCAAAAGATGCAAAGTTAATAATGATAGTGCAACTTATTTGTGGCACTGTCGTTTAGGTCATATTGGTGTAAAGCGCATGAAGAAACTCCATGCTGATGGGCTTTTGGAATCACTTGATTATGAATCATTTTGATGCTTGCGAACCATGCCTCATGGGCAAGATGACTAAGACTCCGTTCTCCGGAACAATGGAGCGAGCAACTAACATATTGGAAATAATACATACTGATGTATGCAGTCCGATGAGTGTTGACGCTCGCGGCGGGTATCGTTATTTTCTAACCTTCATAGATGATTTGAGCAGATATGGGTATATCTACTTGATGAAACATAAGTCTAAAACATTTGAAAAGTTCAAAGAACTTCAGAGTGAAGTGGAAAATCATCGTGACAAGAAAATAAAGTTTCTACGATCTGATCGCAGAGACAAATATTTGAGTTACGAGTTTGGTCTTCAATTAAAACAATGTGGAATAGTTTCACAAAATCATGCCACCTGGAACACCACAAAATAATGGTGTGTCCGAACGTCATAACCGTACTATTATTGGATATAGTGCAATCTATGATATTTCTTACCGATTAATCATCATAGTTTTGGGGTTATGCATTAGAGACAGCTGCATTCACATTAAAAAGGGCACCATCTAAATCCGTTGAGGCAACACCGTATGAACAATGGTTTGGCAAGAAACCAAAGTTGTCGTTTCTTAAAGTTTGAGGTTGCAATGCTTATGTGGAAAAGTTTCAACCTGATAAGCTCAAACCCAAATCGGAGAAGTGCGTCTTCATAAGATACCCAAAAGAAAATGGTGGGTACACCTTCTATCACAGATCCAAAGGCAAGTTATTCATTGCTGAGAATGGATCCTTTCTAGAGAAGGAGTTTCTCTCGAAAGAAGTGAGTGGGAGGAAAGTAGAACTTGATGAGGTAACTGTACCTGCTCCCTTATTAGAAAGTAGTTCATCATAGAAATCTGTTTCTGTGACTCCTACACCAATTAGTGAGGAAGCTAATGATGATGATCATGTAACTTCAGATCAAGTTACTACCGAACCTCGTAGGTAAACCGGAGTGAGATCCGCACCAGAGTGGTACGGTAATCATGTTCTGGAGGTCATGTTACTTGACCATGACGAACCTACGAACTATGAGGAAGCGATGATTAGCCTAGATTCCACGAAATGGCTTGAGGCCATGAAATCCGAGATGAGATCCATGTATAAGAACAAAGTATGGACTTTGATTGACTTGCCCAAAGATCGGCGAGCCATTGAGATTAAATGGATCTTCAAGAGGAAGACGGACGTTGATAGTAGTGTTACTATCTACAAAGCTAGAATTGTCGCAAAAGGTTTTCGACAAGTTCAAGGTGTTGACTACGATGAGAGTTTCTCACTCGTATCTATGCTTAAGTCTGTCCGAATCATGTTAGCAATTGCCACATTTTATGAAATCTGGCAAATGGATAAACAAAACTGCATTCCTTAATGGATTTATTAAAGAAGATTTGTATATGATGCAACCAGAAGGTTTTGTCAATCCTAAAGGTGCTAACAAAATATGCAAGCTCCAGCGATCCATCTATGGACTGGTGCAAGCATCTCGGAGTTGGAATATACGCTTTGATAAGTTGATCAAAGCATATAGTTTTATATAGACTTGCGGTGAAGCCTGTATTTACAAGAAAGTGAGTGGGAGCAGTACATCATTTCTGATAAGTATATGTGAATGACATATTGTTGATCGGAGCTAATGTAGAATTATTCTGCAAAGCATAAAGGAGTGTTTGAAAGGAGTTTTTCAAAGAAATACCTCGGTTAAGCTGCTTACATATTGAGCATCAAGGTCTATAGAGATAGATCAAGACGCTTGATAAGTTTTTCAATGAGTACATACCTTGAAAAGATTTTGAAGTAGTTCAAAATGGAACAGTCAAAGAAAGAGTTCTTGCCTGTGTTACAACGTGTGAAACTGAGTAAGACTCAAAGCCCGACCACGATAGAAGATAGAAAGAGAATGAAAGTCATTCCCTATGCCTTGGCCATAGGTTCTATAAAATATGCCATGATGTGTACCAGATCTGTTGTATACCCTACACTGTTTTTGGCAAGGGAGTACAATAGTGATCTAGGAGTAGATCACTGGACAGCGGTCAAAATTATCCTTAGTGGAATAAGGATATGTTTCTCGATTATGGAGGTGACAAAAAGGTTCGTCGTAAAGGGTTACATCGATGCAAATTTTGACACTGATCCAGATGACTCTAAATCTCAATCTGGATACATATTGAAAGTGGGAGCAATTAGCTAGAGTAGCTCTGTGCAGAGCATTGTTGACATAGAAATTTGCAAAATACTTACGGATCTGAATGTGGCAGACCCGTTGACTAAACTTCTCTCACAAGCAAAACATGATCACACCATAGTACTCTTTGGGTGTTAATCACATAGTGATGTGAACTAGATTATTGACTCTAGTAAACCCTTTGGGTGTTGGTCACATGTCGATATGAACTATGGGTGTTAATCACATGGTGATGTGAACTATTGGTATTAAATCACATGGCAATGTGAACTAGATTATTGACTCTAGTGCAAGTGGGAGACTGAAGGAAATATGCCCTAGAGGCAATAATAAAGTTATTATTTATTTCCTTATATCATGATAAATGTTTATTATTCATGCTAGAATTGTATTAACCGGAAACATAATACATGTGTGAATACATAGACAAACAGAGTGTCACTAGCATGCCTCCACTTGACTAGCTCGTTGATCAAAGATGGTTATGTTTCCTAACCATATACAAGAGTTGTCATTTGATTAACGGAATCACATCATTAGGAGAATGATGTGATTGACTTGACCCATCCCGTTAGCTTAGCACTTGATCGTTTAGTTTGTTGCTATTGCTTTCTTCATGACTTATACATGTTCCTATGACTATGAGATTATGCAACTCCTGTTTACCGGAGGAACACTTTATGTGCTACCAAATGTCACAATGTAACTGGGTGATTATAAAGGTACTCTACAGGTGTCTCCGAAGGTACTTGTTGGGTTGGCGTATTTCGAGATTAGGATTTGTCACTCCGATTGTCGGAGAGGTATCTCTGGGCCCACTCGGTAATGCACATCACTTAAAGCCTTGCAAGCATTGCAACTAATGAGCTAGTTGCGGAATGATGTATTACGGAACGAGTAAAGATACTTGCCGGTAACGAGATTGAACTAGGTATTGAGATACCGACGATCGAATCTCGGGCAAGTAACATACCGATGACAAAGGGAACAACGTATGTTGTTATGCGGTTTGACCGATAAAGATCTTCGTAGAATATGTAGGAGCCAATATGAGCATCCAGGTTCCGCTATTGGTTATTGACCGGAGACGTGTCTCGGTCATGTCTACATAGTTATCGAACCCGTAGGGTCCGCACACTTAAAGTTCGATGACGGTTATATTATGAGTTTATGTGTTTTGATGTACCGAAGGTAGTTCGGAGTCCCGGATAAGATCGGGGACATGACGAGGAGTCTCGAAATGGTCGAGACATAAAGATCGATATATTGGACGACTATATTCGGACACCGGAAAGGTTCCGAGCGATTCGGGTATTTATCGGAGTACCGGGGAGTTACGGGAATTCGTCGGGGAGTGTATGGGCCTTATTGGGCTTTAGGGGAAAGAGAGAGAGGCAGGCCGCACGCCCCCAAGGCCTAGTCCTAATTGGACTAGGGGTAAGGGCTGCGCCCCCTCCTTCCTTCTCTTCTCTTTTCCCTTTCCTTCTCTCCTACTCCTACTACTTGGAAGGGCTCCTAGTTCTACTAGGAAAGGGGGAATCCTACTCGTGGTGGGAGTAGGACTCCCCTAGGGCATGCCATAGAGAGGGCCGGCCCCTCCCCTCCTCCACTCCTTTATATACGTGGCCAGGGGGCACCCCATTGACACAAAAATTGATCCCTTGGATCTCTTAGCCGTGTGCGGTGCCCCCCTCCACCATAATCCACCTCGGTCATATCGTAGCGGTGCTTAGGCGAAGCCCTGCGTCGGTAGAACATCATCATCGTCACCACGCCGTCGTGCTGATGGAACTCTCCCTCAAAACTCGGCTGGATCGGGGTTCGAGGGACGTCATCGAGTTGAATGTGTGCAGAACTTGGAGGTGCCGTGCGTTCGGTACTTGATCGGCCGGATCGTGAAGACGTACGACTACATCAACCGCGTTGTGCTAACGCTTCCGCTTTCAGTGTACGAGGGTATGTGGACAACACTCTCCCCTCTCGTTGCTATGCATCACCATGATCTTGCGTGTGCGTAGGATTTTTTTGAAATTACTACGTTCCCCAACACACACTGCGGGGTCGGTTGTTCCGTCGTATGATTCAATATTGACAGGCTTGAACCCCTCGGGGAATTCGTGATCCAGCACCTCGTCTGTGAAACAGAGTGGGTGTGCGGCGCCTCTATAGCGGGCCGCGTCACGGTGCACCTCCGACGAAGTTCGTCTGCGGTTATCGGCCCGGGTGTGATTAAGTTTTTCATGTCTGAATAGGTAGGTGTCATCCCGAGTAGGGAAGCATCCTCGCGATCCGTATATAGATCTGGTGTGTCCTACTCTACTGTCCAATTCCTGCCAAAGATCGTATGTAAGGTCCCGAGCTGGTATGACCCTGTGTTTGCGAGGCGGTGGCGCGGGCTGTTGTTCGGCCTGAGTTGCCGTTATATCCTGACCGCGTGTTGGTCGGTCTGCCACACTATCTCGACCGTGTGGTGGTCGATCCGCATTGCGCGAGGGAAGTATGGGATCTGGTGCCTCCTCATCAAACTAAGGTAGCAGTCTGCATTTTGGGCAACTCTTGGTTGGGCGCTTGAGGTCGTATTCTTCGGCTGCCAGGATGTCTGTCCACCTATCAATGAGTAAGTCTTGATCTGCTTGGAGCTGCTGCTTCTTTTTTAGGCTTCTTGAAGTAGCTATGAGCTGGTGCTTAAAGCGCTCCTGCTCGAGGGGTGCCTCAGGCATGATGAAGTCTTCATCGCCAAGGCTCTCATCATCCTCGGAGGGTGGACGATAACTATCGTCATCCGGGTCATTGGGTGTGGCCTGTTTATTAGGGTTAACCTGCTCGTTGTCCTAATCCTCCTGTTCGGATGCGGCTCCAATAGGGTCTTCATTGTTTTCGGCGTCGCCCGAAGTACTGTTTTCTCCGGTGCCAGTGTTGCCATCTTTTGAGCGACGAGGCTTGGAGCGGCATTTAGGGCGCCGACGTTTGGACAGTGTCTCGGAGTGTTTATTCGCATCTGGCTCTTCTTTGCCGTCGCCAGATCCTTTAGGTGTATCAATCATGTACACGTCGTATGAAGAGGTGGCCGTCCAACGTCCAATGAATGGTGGGTCTTGGCCTTGCTCCTTGTCGGCATCGTCGTCCATACCGTCGATGTCTTCGGAGCCATAGTTGAGCTCGTCGGTTAAGTCCTCGATGGTAGCTATGAAGTGGGTGGCGGGTGGGAAACAAAATTCCCCATCATCGGCCTCTAACTCGAACCGAACATAGTTCGGCTGCGAGTCCTTCTCCAAGGACACATTCTTTAGAGAGTTCAACACATCGCCCAAAGGTGAGTGTTGGAAAACGTTAGCGGCGCTGAATTCGAAGGTCGATAACCGATCTAGCTCGGTGTCCTCAGGCGTACACGGTCCGGAACTTATAGCCGGAGACGAGTCCGAGGTTTCGTTGAAGCAAATATTGCAGGGTGTTGAGTCCGTGTGCGGCTCCAACGCCGCGGACTCTGTGGCCCCGGACGGTACGATCTACTTCGGATCTAAGGCCATTGCAGCAACAGGAACCATCTCCTGGATGTGATCCGGTGACAGATTTAAGTCATGTTCATCGGAGCGAGGGGGAGCGACTGCCGCGGTCTCGAATCCATTGAAGATCAAGTCTCCACGGATATCCGCGACGTAGTTCAAGCTTCCAAATCTGACCTGATGGCCAGGGGTGTAGCTGTCGACCTGCTCCAGATGGCCAAGCAAGTTGGCCCGCAGTACGAAGCCGCCGAACACAAAAATTCGTCCGGGGAGGAAGGTTCCTCCTTGGACAGTGTCATTATCGACGATTGAAGGGGACATCAAACCTTTTCTCGATGGCACAGTGGAACTCTCAATGAAAGCACCAATGTCGGTGTCAAAACCGGCAGATCTCGGGGGGTCCTGAACTATGCGTCTAGGATCGATGGTAACAGGAGACGGGGGACACGATGTTTACCCAGGTTTAGGCCCTCTCTATGGAGGTAATACCCTACTTCCTGCATGATTGATCTTGATGAATATGAGTATTACAAGAGTTGATCTACCATGAGATCGTAATGGCTAAACCCTAGAAGTCTAGCCTATATGACTATGGTAATGTGTGTCCTTTTCAGACTAACCCCTCCGGGTTATACAGACACCGGGGGGATTTAGGGTTTACATAGAGTCGGTTACATAAAAAGGAATCTTCATAATCGGTCGCCAAGCTTGCCTTCCACGCCAAGTAGAGTCCAGTCCGGACACGGGTACAGTCTTCGGCCTTCATGTCTTCACAGCCCATCAGTCTGGCCCACGGATAACAGGCCGGACGCCCAAGGACCCCTTAGTCCAGGACTCCCTCAGGTACCCAAACAGCAAACCTGGTAATTTGGTTCCCATTTGACTAGTGGGACCTACTTTAAAATGGAAAAGAATCAAAAAAACTGGCAAGTGGGCTGGAAAAAGGCGAGGCCAAAAAAATGTGGATAGTAAAAGGCTGTGGCCCAAAACATAAAATTCTATTGGGCTTGGCCCATGTCGCTGACCAAACTTGAAAGCAAAAAAAAAATAAATGGGCTGAATTAATGGGCTCGGCCCATATAGACACCTAATCGGACCGGGCCGAATCTTATCAACGACCTTTTCAATTGGTCGCAATTTTGCCACGTCAGATTGCCACGTCGGATCCGACATGGCCGGGGCAGAGAGCTAGCGACCAAAACAGAAGGTCATAGAATCAACGACCTTTTGTTTTGGTCGTGGAATTCCACGACCTTCTCACAGAGAAGGTCGTTAATTTCAGTTTACGACCGCCAGCTTTTGACCTTCTGTTTTTGGTCACAAAAACATCGCAAATGAAAAACAATGACCTTTCAGTGACCAATAGTGATGGTCACAAGTTGACATATTTCTTGTAGTGAGCTGATGTGATTCTGAACATTAAGCTTATTAAGAATGAGAGTGGGATTATGCTAACGCAATCACACTATGTTGAGAAGGTCTTGAGTCGTTCCGGCTTTAATGACAGCAAGACTTCTCCAACACCTTATGATCCCAGCATGACTCTACGAAAGAACAAGAAAACAACGAGAGATCAATTGAGATACTCTCAAATTGTTGGTTCGCTCATGTACCTTGCGAATGCAATGAGGCCTGGTATCTCTTTTGCTGTGAGCAAGTTGAACAGGTTCATGTCAAACTCGGGTAATGATCATTGGCATGCACTTCAAAGGGTCATGCACTATCTGAATGGTATGGCGAGCTATGGGATTCACTATTCAGGGCACCCTGCTGTGCTTGAAGGATATAATGACTTGAACTGGATATCGGACATCGACGAACTCTACGCCACAAGTGGATATACATTTCTTCTTGGATGTGGCGTACTGTCATGGAGGTCATGTAAACAGACCATATTGACGAGGTCAACCATGGAAGCAGAACTTACTGCTTTAGATAGAACCACTATTGAAGCAAAATGGTTGCGTGAGCTCTTGATGGACTTACCGGTGGTTGAGAAACCTATAGGCCATCCTCATGAACTGTGACAATCAAACAGTGATTGCCAAAGTGAACAGTTCTAAGTATAATGCAAAGTCATCAAGACACGTTAAAAGACGATTGAAGTCTGTCAGGAAATTGAGAAACTCTGGAGTAATTACTGTTACGTATATTCAAACAGACAAAAACTTGGCAGATCCCTTTACGAAGGGACTATCATGTAATGTGATAGAAAATGCATCGAGGGAGATGGGTATGAGACCCGTGAGTGTCACACCATAGTGGTAACCCAACCTATGTGATCGGAGATCCCGTGAATTAGGACCTGGGAGGAACAAGCTAGTGGTTTGACTGAGGAGAGTATCTAGTAAGCCCTCTCTAAGTGGAGATGCATAACTCTCAAAGAGCTGTAAGGCAGGTTGGCAACATGCCTTAATGTGTTTATGACGGCTATTGATAGCAAAGATGCTGTCCTACAGAGCATTCTTGAAAGAACACACCTATATGAGCCCGACTATAAACGACGCAGTCTATGAGATTTGGTGATCTCTAGTAAACTCATGAAGAGACCAGGGAGTACGACGTATATGCTCCACCCGCGGGGTAGACTACTGGCAGCCAGGTACTGGTTATGACTTTGAGTGAAGTATGTTGGCACAAAACTTGCAATTCTAGGCATAGTCCATTGCTCAAGTTGCTAATAGTAAGGCTCTAGGCGGAAGTTCAACTTAACAGTCTTTGCTGAAACACTGGTATATAAACAAGTAGCGAGGATTGGCAAATCTTCAAATGGGCATTTGAGATCTGGTGGGGGATTGTTAGGATATTGGGCCCATTCATAGGGCAGCCCAATAGGCAATTTTTGAAATCTCAAAGGCCCATGTGTGTGAGCAAGTGGTGGGAGTGGGAAGTTAGTCCCACCCCGGAAGTTGAAGGAGTTGCACACCACCTTATAAGATGAAGTGTTGTAGCACTTGTAAGTGAGTGAGAATAAGAGAGCCTCTCGCGCACTCCTCCTCCGCCGCCGCTCGCTCGTCTCGTCTCGTCTCAACACGACACGACACGTTGCGATCGCGTTTCATGAATTCGAGCCGAGACAAATTCTGTCTTTATTTTTGCTGCTTAGGAAAACTGAGTCTGGAGTCATGACGGACGCGTCACAGCCTATTCGGTTCGGGTCGCTCCCGCAATCGACTCGGACGTGAGACGTGGGCCTTCCACGTCGCACCCGTTAGGGTTTTCCAAACCGCTATATAAGGACACGCTGCGGGCGCCACAACACACAGAAAACCAATCTAGGTTTTGCCACACCTCGTTCCTTGCGACGCCACCGTAGTCCGCCCTATCCCGAGCGCCGGCGTGCACCGGCGAACGGGAGAGCGGGTCTCCGGAACCACTCGCCTTTGTGATCCTGTATGGGAGAGGGCGAATAAGGTTTTTGGGAAGCGCTACGCGCGCGACTGCTCGCTATCTCCATCACGGCTCGCCTACCGTCCAGGTCGGGCGACCTTGCTCATCGTCGTCTACAACGTCGCCTTCTGCGACTGGTCTTCACCAACGTCGTCATCAACAACATCGCTGCACCAATGGCTACCTCATCTACAAACGATCGGTATAATTGCAGTGTCCCATCTCGTTGGTAAACATGTTTTGCGATGTTGTGCTGCTATTGTTCATGTTGCTTAGTGCTTCTAGTATCCTTGAGATTCACATGTTAGTAGCGATTTTCGCCATGTTTAATATTCTGGAATTAATCATGGAAATTATGCCTAATTACTTAGCAGTACATCCGCGGCCGGTGAACGGCAATGTGGAGCGCGAGCTCCTCGTCATCAGACTGGACAAGCTGGAGTCCCCCTTGATGAGCATCACCAAGTCGATTCGGTCGAATTCGCTGCCGGATCCTCTCCCAGTCATGATGGAGGGGAAGAGATGGGAAATGGAGGCAAAGCAATCGAGAAGGGTGAGGACTCTGACTAGGGTTTGGTCCAGGTGGGTTATTCATGGGACAGGGTGGGCCAGCGTGGGCTGGATCTGACGTGATGGATGCGTCCAGTCCACCCAATATCCGCTGTAGATATTGGCTGGGTTTGAGGAGTGTTGGTTAGCCAGACGTTTGGGCTAACTATGCAAGGTCCGATTGGGTCAGCACGCAAGACACACACAGAGCCTGCATGCACGCAGGGCGCAAACAACACTCATACAAGCAACACAAGATTCATTTGTTTTCTATAACGCCCATCGAAATGTCGTGGGTATAATTCCTACATGGTGTGTATAATGGAAACATGAGTAGTGAATGTATTTCTTTGATGTGGGTTTGTTATACCGTGGAATCCTGAATGCTAAATAATGTATATGTGTATGTCTCTCGTTTATAATATTGTGAAAAATATTAGTTCTCTTGGAGTAATTTGGGTTGCATCGTTTAATTGCTCTTTATTAAGTCAACACATCAATGCAAGTGGTGTTTAGTAAGTGCGTGAGCTTGTTCATCTCCTCGGGCTTGTCTTGTGGAGAAGCTGTCCGGGGTTTATTTTGCTTCACATGGGATACACAGAGATCTTTGACAATGAGAACTATAGCTAGCTCTTCATTGAAGCTTAATCTTTTGGGGCATCAGGGATTTGACTTCAAACTACATGGGGTTTACTTCAATGGATTTTTCTCTCGAATATGCACAAGTGTGCATATTATATATTAGAGAAGAAAGGCAAAAGAATGCCTCCACCATAGTTTACAAGAGTTCGTTACAACTCACTCCTCACTACTAGCCCACCTAAACAATCCACAGAAGAAAACATCAACGTTGCCTTTAAACTTGCCGGCACTCAGCCAAGTCATGCCCTCTGACCTCACCCTACCCAGAGTTCACTCATCGAAGGAGACGCTCCGTCGAACACAATCGCATTGCGATGCTTCCATAATTCCCGAAGCGTTAGAATGAAAATCGTATGCAGATCCTTCCGCCGTAGGCCGTGAGGCTCCTGCTTCTCCCTAAGCCATGAGCCAAGGGTATCCTGCGCCGTCGGTGTCCAGTCCAACTTGGCCAGAGCTTGACATATGACGGTCCATACCGATCTGACAAACACGCATGTTAGTAGCACATGGTGCCACGGTGCACTAGTACGTAGTAAAACTAGTACCTATGTAGAAAAATGTACCTAGCGTAGGGATAGGCTTCCATGTCTTCCCAGCGCTACAGGGGAGTCAAAATCCTGATAGTGATCACCTCTGCAATCACGTATGTGATTGTTTCCATCCCATTCTCTCCATTCATGCGTGAGAGAGAATATAATCTGGTTCGTGGCGGCAATGAGTTTGCTGTTGGCTGGAGGTGTTGTTGATCCGATGGCAAACGCCCCATGAATACAATCTCTACAATTTATTTATTTTTTATTTTGTTGACTATTTTTGTCAATCATGAGTCGTGAACTACTTGGGTTTTGTAAAAGAAAATTTGTTGAAGGCTGATAATCCCCAAGTGTAGGGATTTGCTGTAACACTTTCTAATGTTGAGGTGCCTGCCTGAAGTGTCAATATCGCTAACAAGCTAAAGGTAGGAATCCTATTCCCATAGGTTTATCTGCCCATGATACAACCTTTCATAGACCAAGCATTTGTTTTACCTAGACTCTCTAATAAAAGATAATTTTCAAGTGCAAAAGAGGTAGTGTGCATGATTCTAACATGTAAGTAAATAAAAGTTGGGTACTTAAAGCTGCAAGAAAGTAAAATAGAGTGCTCGTAGAAGTATTGGTGGTAAGTGTTTCGGAATTGTCCCTAAACAATTGGCTATGATAATTTAAATGATAAACAATATACTAGTACTTCTATATATGGGAGAAACATATGGTAACATGCTGGAAAATCTATTGACTAACATGTACTTGTGATATTTTTTTGGTCCTCTATGCCATATGTTATGCCGCTGGTACTTCGGGTTTGGTTTTTTATCACTTGCCCCCTTCTCATATATTCAACATAACACATTACTAACCCTCAAGTGTTATCCAACATACACATACACTCATATATTTATACAAGTGGACATCACAATATCATAACAGTCATAATAGATCACCAATGTCACATGACAAAGAAAATTACTCAGATATAACAGTAGTACAAACAATAATTGTATAATAATTCATCACATAAAACATCATGTTTAAGTAGGGGATTACAAAGGTGTGTGGATTAGTGGACAACTGTATATTGAGAGATTTCGCGATGGAGATGATCTTGAAGTTGACGAAGACAAAGGCAATGATGATGGTTCCCCCATGACATTCCGATGCAACCGTAAGAGAGAGGAAAGGGGGCCCATCTGGCTTCTTCTCCATTGGCCTTCCCCCTAGATGTGAGAAGGTCTTCCTTTAGATAGTTCTTGTCGAGTCTCTCTTCTGGCTACAAAATGAACGTCGTATTTTTATTTATTTTATTTTTCTTTAGAAATATTTTTTGTTGCACAGTAGTTCCAGTAGTTCCTCCCTCGATCGCTAGGGTTTTTTGTTGTCGGTCTCCGCATCACCGTTTGGTTGAGGGAGGGCGTGCTCGGCGGATCCTTCCTCTTGGAGCCATGGCGGGCCGTGGTGGAGCGCCGCCACCCGGGAAGAAGTCTGCAACGCCTCCCGGGTTGGGGCTTGCCGGAGCTCCGCCGCCGCTGGGCGCTGGCGATGGCCGAGGCACGGTGCCGCCACCGGTCCTTGGGTCTGGTCGCGGCGTGGTGATTCCGGGGGCGTCGGCCGCGGGTCGGGGCACTGCGACGGCCAGTGCGGCTGCAGGCCATGGTGGCGCGTTCCCTGGCGCCCGCCTGCCCGCAACTAGTTCGGCTGCTAGTCCGGTGGTTGGCCGCATTGGCTTGCCTTCTGGGTACCATGCACAGGCGCCTACCCCGGCTGGGAGTGCCGTGCCAGGTGGCTTGGCTGGGCATGCCGCTGCAGGCCGGGACGGTGCCGCGCCGAGGCCGCCGACATCGGGGCATGCAGGGCTTGCGGTCGGGCAACTGCAGCGGCCGGCCCCTCCTCCTCACATCGTCGACATGCCGTCGCAGAGTAGGGTTGGGACGGTGCATTCACAGGCACTGCCTCCGCCTCAAAACTCCGGTGTTGGCGGTTCTTCTACCCCGCCCCGGGGTCAGTGGGGAGATGATGGTTTCAACACTTATGGGGTTGGTCAGCACCGTGGATCCTCGTCGACAGGTGGTGGTCGAGGATATGCTTGGCAGAGCGATGTCTCTGCGGAGCGACCGTTTCTGGGACCCCCGGGAGGTTTTGTTGAGGGGAAGTCTGGACCGGATTATCAACAGCGGGGTGGTTTCCACGGTCATCGTGGTGGTCGCGGTGGTCGAGGTGGACGGTACCGCCCACGACAGCCGCCTCCGCCTGTTGTTGAGCATATGGTCGTGGATGGGTCTGGTGCGGAGCCAGTCTTGTCTGGTCAGGCCTTGGAGGTGGTGTCGGCACTAGCTAACGTTGAGGTTCCCGGGAATGACTCTGGGTGACAGCGTCAGTGGAGGCGACAGACAGGGTTGAGTCGGAAAGGGCGTCCAAGTGGGCGCGTAAGAAAGAGAAGATGTTGTGTTACTGCTGTGGTGGGAAGGGTCATTTTATTGCTGAGTGTGTGGTACTTGCGGCAAACCGGCTCATGATACGGGGGATTGTCCGTTTTTGCGAGATCAGGCATCGTCTCTCATGATGTATGGAGTCTACTGTGCTGAACTCACGTTCTTTGAGTCTCCTACTGAGAGGGAGGTTCCGGACGAGACCCTGAGTTTGACCACTGGGATAGTAAAAATTACCAGAGGAGAGGTTTCTGAGACACAGGTTGTGCAGAGGCTGAAGGAGTTAGCTCCAGGGGACTTCCAGTGGGAGCTTGTTAGGCTCGAGGACAAACTATTTAGAGTCGAGTTTCCTTCGGTTGAGGATCTACAGAGACTTCTGAGTTTTGGGATGTGCAAAGTGCCGGGTACTGATTGTGTCCTTGAGTTCCATGAGTGGAAGAGGGTTGAGCCTCAGGGTAAGCCTTTGACTCAGGTTTGGTTGTGTTTTTCTGGGGCTCCCTCGAAGCCGCTGCAGGATACCAGGGTTGTGGCTAGCTTGGGTATTATGGTGGGGCGCCCGGAGTGAGTGGATATGGACTTCACTAGAGCTCACGGGATAGCACGACTTCTGGTCAGTGTTCTGGACATTGAGTATGTGCCTGAGGTGGTCAAGTGGGCATATTGAGGCCAGATCTATAACCTCGTGATTGAGTTTGAGGACGAGAGTCTGTTCACAGAGGCGGTGGATGGAACTGATATTGATATGCACAAGGGAGATGACAGTTCGGGGCTTAAGGAGGCGCCGGTTGATGGTCCTGGACGTGAGCCGGTCACTGCACCGGGAACTGTTTCTCAGACGGCAGGGGATGGGACGGTACCACCTTCCTCGGTGCCTAAGACTACTCTGAGTTTTGGGTCCTTCGAGCCGATTTCCGCTCCTCCGAGACTTTGGAGTGAGCGGGTGGAGTCTATTGAGGAGTTTGAGCAGACGTTACCTGTTTTGGATTTTGAGGATGTTGTCGAGGGACCGGCGGAGGGGATCTTTCGCCCAGGAGGGAGTCCGGGGATGGTGATCTCGGGTCCATCTCCTTTTGTCGCGTTGCCTGAGCTGCAGGTGGCGGTCCCGTCATTTGAAGGGGGCTCGAGGCAGGTGGTCTCAGCGCCCTCTTCTTCTCTCGCAGTGGACGTGGTCCCGGTGGTCGCGGTTGCTTCTGCGGGAGGGGGTCCGGGGCAGGTGGCCTCGGCACCTTCCTCTCCTTCCGCCGGGCCAGTGATGCAGGAGGTGCCTCTACTGTCCGGAGGGGGCTCGGGGCAGGTGGCTTCGGTGCCATCTTCTCTTGGGGCACCTAGGGAGGCCAACCCGCATGGGGCGCCGATGGTCCTTGCTGATCGTAGAGCTGGGGTGGACGAGGAGCTTGGGCAGGTGGCCCGGGCGCCACCTTCTCCCGGCATGGTGGAGCCTCTTGGTGGGGGGGGGGGGCGACCGACGTCACCGGTGCCGTTTTGCGCCCCTTCACTTTTCGGCGGTCCAGCTGGTTCATCGATGGAGGTTGACCGGATGTGCGCTCGGGGTGGGGCAGGAGGCCCCACAATGAGCAGGGCTACTCGGGACGAGGTGATTGCGTTTGTGGTATTCCGGATCCGGTCTCTAAGGGGCGATGGGTGAGTAGCTGTCTCCAGGATCATCCGGAGGTGGACGACATACAGCAGCGGTGTGCTATGAGGGCGGCCAAACTTCGTGACGTTGAGGTCACTACTGGTATGTCGGTTAATACCTCTAATTCTATTTTGCATTTTTCTAATGATGAGATTATTAATAATGGAAACCAGCTAGGAATTTCACTAGGTAGTAATGATGGTGAGATTTCGACCTCGATTAACGATATGCTGGATTTAGAGGCAGAGCGGGCGTTAGAGATGATTCGCAACTTAGCTGCGGTTAAACCCATGAATGATTTCGATATCGATGCTTCGGGGGTCCGGGTACTCGATAATTTTTGTGCGGATCTTGCCCATCCTCTTCCTGAGCCTGAGGAGGAGGATGAGGGTGTCGAGAATGTTGCAGTTCGAACGTCCGAGACTGGTTGTGAGGACCGGCTGGAGAGTAAGAACATGCCTAAACGCAAATGGAAGCGGAAGATCTACCCGGATTCCGCAGTGCGTAGGAGTGCTCGGATCCGAACAACTAAAAAATTCCATGACGGCAGATGAAAGGAATCTTTTGGAATAGCAGAGTTCTAAAAGACTTGGCTAAAAGAAGGTTTCTTGCAGAGTCATCTATTGAGCATAGGTTGGACTTTATCGCATTGTCGGAAACTGGTATAGACAATTTTTCGCCACAATTTCTAAGTACTCTTTCGGGCGGTATTGATTTTGACTGGCATTGTCTGCCACCGCGAGGAAGATCGGGAGGGATCTTACTCGGGGTTAGATGCGAGTCACTAGAAGTCCGAAGTGTGGTCATGGGAGATTTTGTTGTTAAGTTTAGGGTGCGGTCGAAGGCTGATGGGTTTAACTGGGCTTTGGTGGCGGTATATGGGGCCGCACAACCCGAACTTAAGCCCGATTTCTTGGTGGATCTGGTGCGGATTTGCGGTTCAGAGCAACTTCCTATCCTGGTGGGGGTGACTTCAATATTATCAGAAGGCGTGATGAGAAGAATAATAATAATTTTGACGGCAGATGGTCATTCATGTTTAATACTATCATTGAAAGCTTGGATCTGAGAGAGATAGAGCTTTCGGGGAGAAAGTTTACCTGGGCTAACGCGATGCCAAATCCGATGTTTGAAAAGTTGGATCGAGTCTTAGCTAGTGTCGAATGGGAACATAAATTCCCCTTTGTAACAGTTCAGGCACTATCTCGTGGTATTTCTGACCACACGCCGTTATTCCTTGACTCCGGCGAGGCCACCCACTTGGGAAATAAAAATTCATTCTCTTTCAAACTTGCTTGGTTTGAGAGAGAAGGCTTCTTTGATCTCATAGCCAGAGAGTGGTCTAAGGATGTAGGAGGTAGGTCCGCCCTTGAGCGGTGGCAGAATAAGATTAGGCACCTGAGAAGTTTCCTACGTGGGTGGGCTAAGCATCTGAGTGGGATTTATAAGGTAGAAAAGGAACAGCTCCTTACACTTATTTAGTCCCTAGATGTCAAAGCAGAAACCACGGTTCTGCCAGCTTCGGAGCATCAGGCCAAGCTCGACGCAGAGCTAAGACTGAAAGAGCTTCTTCGTGAGGAAGAATTAAAGTGGGCGCTGCGGGCTAAGGTCCAACGAGTAGTCCAGGGGGACGCGAACACTCAATTCTTCCACATGATCGCTAATGGCAAGCATAGAAAGAAGAGTATCTTTCAGCTTGAACATGATGAAGGAACGATTATTGGTCAGGAGAACCTAAAGTTATACATTACTAAGTATTACAAGTAGTTGTTTGGGCCTCCAGATGATAACTGTGTGTCGCTGGATGAGTCTCGAATTGAGGATGTGCCTCAACTTACTGTTGTTGAGAATGACATTCTAACTGCCCCTTTTTCTGAGAAAGATGTGTTTGAGGCTATTGCGCAAATGAAAAACAATAAGGCACCCGCCCCGGATGGATTCCCGGCTGAGTTTTATAAGTGCTGGCATATTATTAAAGGAGATTTGTTGCCGTTGTTTCTTGATTTATTCTCTGGCCAGCTGCACCTTTTTCGGCTGAACTTTGGTACAATTACTTTGCTTCCGAAGAAGACAGAGGCAGTGAGAATCGAGCAATTCAGGCACATCTGTCTTCTTAATGTTAGTTTCAAAAAATTTACCAAGGTCGGGACGAATAGGCTCACATAGATTGTGCATGCTGTGGTGTAGCCTACTCAAACTGCTTTCATGCCGGATAGGAACATCCTCGAAGGGGTTGTGGTCCTGCATGAAACGCTCCATGAGATTCACACGAAAAAACTTGATGGGGTGGTTTTCAAGGTGGATTTCGAGAAAGCGTATGATAAAGTCAAATGGCCTTTCCTTCAACAAGCCTTACGCGTGAAGGGCTTTGATGCAGCTTGGCGACGCCAAGTAGAATCCTTCATGCAAAAAGGGAGTGTTGGAATTAAAGTGAATGACGACATAGGTCATTATTTCCAGACACATAAAGGCCTGAGACAAGGGGATCCAATGTCTCCTATCTCGTTCAACATCATCGTTGACATGTTAGCAATCTTGATAGGTAGGGCAAAGGAGGCTGGACAGGTGGGTGGCTTGGTGCCTCATCTAGTTGATGGTGGTGTGTCCATCCTGCAGTACGCTGATGATACTATCATCTTTATGGAGCACGACTTGGCAAAAGCAAGAAATATGAAGCTGGTGTTATGCTTATTTGAACAATTGACCAGTTTGAAGATTAACTTTCATAAAAGCGAGTTGTTCTGTTTTGGTAGAGCCAAAGAGGAACAAGAGGCTTATAAGCAATTGTTTGGATGTGAATTGGGAGAATTACCTTTTACGTACCTAGGTATACCCATTCATCATCGTAAGCTGACAAACAGAGAATGGAAGTGTATTGAGGATCGGTTTGAGAAGAAACAGAGTTGCTGGAAGGGCAAACTCATGTCCTATGGAGGCCGACCGATTCTTATTAATTCGGTGCTCACAAGTATGCCTACGTTTCTCTTATCTTTCTTTGAAGTCCCAGTTGGGGTTAGGAAAAGGCTGGACTTCTATCGGTCCCATTTCTTCTGGCAGAGTGATGAACTAAAGAGAAAATACCGGCTCGCCAAATGGGATATCATTTGTCGACCAAAGGACTAGGGGGGTCTTGGTATTGAGAATCTTGAAGTCAAGAACAGATGCCTTCTCAGTAAATGGCTGTATAAGTTATCAGGTGAGACGGAGGCTACTTGGGCACAGATTCTCTGTAGCAAGTACTTGCATTCTAAGACTTTGTCACAGGCGACAGTGAGACCGACTGATTCGCCGTTTTGAAAGGGGCTTATGAGAGTTAAAGCTGCCTTCTTTAATAGAGCAAAGTTTATTGTCGGTAATGGTAACAACACTAGATTCTGGGAGGATACTTGGCTTGGTGACATGCCCTTGGCACTTCAGTATCCGTCCCTGTATCGTATAGTTCAGCGACGTGATGCTCTGATTGCAACGATCATGCAGTCCATTCCCCTTAATATTCAGTTTCGAAGGGTGCTCATTGGTCACCGGTGGGAAGCATGGCTTCATCTGGTGAGTAGACTAATGGAGGTTCAGCTAACTCATCAGCCCGATCAGTTGTGTTGGAAGCTTAATAGGTATGGAAAGTTCATAGTCAAGTCGATGTATATTGATGTCATCAACTCTAGTGTTATTCCTAGCTCCAAACATGTTTGGAAAGTCAAGGTTCCTTTGAAAATCAAAGTGTTTATGTGGTTTGTGCATAAACAACTTATTTTAACAAAGGATAATCTGGTTAAGCGCAACTGGACAGGAACTACTAGGTGTAGTTTCTGTGATCGGGATGAAACTATCAAGCACCTCTTCTTTGACTGCCTGTTGGCAAGAGTGCTGTGGCACACGATACAAATTGCTTTTAACATCACTCCTCCGAATTCGATCAGTTTGTTATTTGGGACGTGGCTTGTTGGGATAGAGTCCGAAACAGCTAGACACATTCGCGTAGGAGTTTGTGCATTGTTATGGGCAATTTGGAACTGCAGAAATGATTTGGCTTTTAACAGAATAACAACTATTCATTTTTTGCAGGTTTTATTTCGAGCTACTTCGCTGATCCGTATGTGGTCCTTACACACTCCGACGAAGGCCAGGGAGCGTTTGGTTACTAGATGTGTCCGGTGGGAGATGGTAGCGCGGGATATCTTCAACCGGTTTGGATGGCGGTCATGTAATAGGATAGGCGATTAGTTTACCTATCTTTTTTTGCCAGCCAGTTGTGGCTTTTGGGCCTTTTGTTTCTGGCATTGTGGCTCTTGGTGAGCTAGCCAGTTATTTGTTTTTAGACTTTCAGACCTTGTTGAACATCCTTTTTATTTTTATATAATTGTGGCCGTATGCATCGTTCTGATGCAGAGGTCGGGGAGTCCCCCCTTTTCGAAAAAAAGAAAAAAAATCTTCTGCATAGTGCATGAGCAAAAAAAGTAAATATGATTGTTATTAAAATATTTACATATGCAAATTTATTTTCCAAATAGGTTTACATACACAACTGTTGCTGAGGGTTTCTTTGCATATTTTGATTACCAAAAAGGACTCCACAACCAAACATATTCCTCTTTTCAACTAATAGTAACTTTCACGAATCCACAAAATTTATGGTTGCACCTAACATTAGTCCAATCCTCGATCTGGTGAATCTTTATTGTTACTAGGCATAAGCAATTGGTATGACTTAAAGCACAGTCCTAATCATGTGCTATTACACATCATAACTCTTCATGTGATGAACGAGTATTTCACCCCCTACCCGCCCCCGAAAGAGCCATGGATGCACTATCTTTCAGTCTTTTTATATCACCCAATGTTCGAGTCTTTGATATACTATGCGTCCCCATTAAACAACATACAATAGTCTATAGCAAGCAACAAGGAGAGAAATGGTTTAGTGAAGAGGTACCAGATGTGTCCAAGAAACGAGAGGCTAGTAAAAATGACGGAAGAAGAACACATAGCTAAGAACCATATAGTCATGTGGTATGTCTTGCTTAAGAAAAGGAGGCGTGAGGGAAAATTAGTGGGAAAAGCTAGAAAGAAAAATTGTTCCCGTCCTTCTTAGCTCATTGTCCGTAGTTGATTTTTTTTAGAAAAGGAGGATGTACCCCCGGCCTCTGCATCTGAACGATGCATGCAGACCATATAAGGTGATACATCAATAATCTGAAGCCATCATTTTGGCAACACCATTGCTACTCATATCCCCATCATGAAGGCGTGCCAAACGTCCGGGCCTAATACCAAACAGACATCGCACCAAAGCCTAACATCTAAAGTCGGATGTCCCATCCAAGCCACTACCTGGATTGGGTCCCACACCGGTCTGGCACACTTCCAGTGAGCACCGCACGCTGCAAGGGCCGTCACCTTCATCTTCCCTCGATCCATCCTCAGAGCATAACTGATGCACGAACCTTGCCAGGCCTCTCTGCCATCAACTCCACCATGACGCCAGACAGCTTCCTCCTCCTGCGCGAGTCCATCTCCTCGCATCAGACGCCGAGACACCACAACGCCACGCCACTGTGAACCGCCACCATCAATGTGGAAGATGAAGCACCGCTCCACCAAAGACGCTGTCCTCCAGTCCCTCGAGGCCGTGTGCACCTCCAAGAATGACGCCCCCAAGGAGGAAACGACACCAGAGAGCCGCCGTCATCTGATCTACTGATCTAGGGTTTCCCTCGGAGGTAGCAAAGAGTGGCCTTGAACTTCTCCACGGCGATGCCTTCAGGAAGGGAATGACGCAGACAGTGTTGCCATCACCGGCCTTGGCAATAGCCAATAGCAGGTTTTCACCCAGATCTGATCGAGGACCTCCATCTCTCATGCATGGGCCGCCGCCATCCCTGCCGGGATCTCAATGAAGACTCCAAGGAGTGGGTCGGCGCCGCGGCGTCGTTGTTGTTGTGGCCGCCGTCGCCGGCCATGGGTTTCCCCCGATCCCAAGAGCCCCACCATCCAATCACCGCCCACCACTCGGATTCGGCGAGCAAGGCCACACCGAAGCCCAGATCGAGCGGGATAAGGTGAAGGAGATGAAGCTGATGCAGGTCGATCCAGATCTGGCGGCTGGCCGACGGAATCACGGCCGCCATGAGATCCCACCACCGGGTCCTCACCGCCCATGCAAGATGAGGAAGACCGGCCACCCACCCGCAGCCACCCTCCGTCAGGGAAGGCGCCGCCCACCTTGACCGGGCCCGCCACCCCGGCACACCAAGCTCTCCGCGCGAGGAGCAGCCAGCCCCGCCGCCACCTTCCTCGACGCTGCGCAGCCTTGCCGGCGGCTATCTCTGGTGGCGGCGAGATCTGGAGGGAGGGGAAAGGGGGCCGGCGGCGCTAGGGTGATGGCTACGGTCGGTAGCTTATCTAACGTTTGTTCTTCGAATAAGCTCGTGTTGAGGTCAAATCTGGCAATGTGTGAGGTGACCTCTCCTACCGTTCTTGGTCTTCATGGTGGCAGTCTATCTCAGCTCCGGCTTCACATCGGAGATGGGGCTGCGGTGTTGGACTCTGGCCGCGTAGAACCACTCTGAGATGCGCTCATCCTCAACGACGTCTTGCCGCGACTCCCTCCGCTGTTGATCATTATGTTCAAAGGGCAACCATATGGATAACCTGCAACGCCGGCCGTCGTCTCCTGGTCTTCCTCCTCGCTAGCTACGATGTTGATTGGGAGGCAGTTGGCAAGACTTGGCATTTGTTTCCTCTTCCAACTGCTTATGTCAGCGACGAGGCGACGATGAGGCCACCATGCCATGTGGTTTCGTCCTTGGCCATGGCTCCTTTGGTTCGAGATGGAAGCCAAGGAGATGGAGGGCCACATTATAGTTTACTTTTTCAGTTCAAGGTGTTTTCTATGAAGTCCTTGTTGCAATTTAGCTTTCTTTGAGGGTCCATGGGACAGTTGTAACCCTTTGCAATATTTTCATGAAGCTGCTTTGGGGTCTTTCAGACCCGTCTCGTGTTATAAAAAGGACCATAGTGCAATACTAGAAGCTAGGCTGGGAACCGTCAAAATTTTATTTTATTTTCGGTAATATGCTAAACTAAATAGTATGGGTTGCGTGTCTAAGGTGGTGTTTGGTTCTCTAGTCCTAGGACTTTTTTTAGTCCCTGCGACTTTTTGAAAAAAGACTCTCAAGGAGGTGCTTTTAAGGACTTTTAGCAAAAAGTCCCACCCTGTTTGGTTTGCTAGGGACCTTTTCTAGTCCCAACACAAAAAAGTCCCTGGAACCAAACACCCCCTAAGAAGGGGTAACTATAGTTCATTTGGCTTTCGGTTGAGTCGTTCTGGTTCAGTACTAGTCTTCAACATCTCTAACCGCGTGAATAGTGATAAAACACAGCGTTACAGACTTGTAGGCAAATCTTGGCGGCGGTGAAGAATGGAAGTTTACAGTGAGTTCATTGTGGTGGCGCAAACTAGAGGGCAACTCCTTATTTTTTGAGAAAGTAGAGTGTAACTTGTGGGAGGGGCGATTTGGAGCCCGAGCTCAGTTGCTCCCATAATCTGGCTCGTTCGTTTGGGTCTTGGGATGTGAACAAATCCAGCTGGCATGTTAGATACGAGCGAGGAGAAACAGAAGAAATCCAGACATACGGTAGAAAACAGTGAGCAACAAGGGGGACGGCGGGCCGCGGCACGACGGACGTCTCGGTGGATGGGTCTGGGCCGTGGACCAGGTCGTCGGCTTCCGAACTAGGCCGTGGACAAGGAAGTGGAGTTAATAATGTAGGCCGTGGCTCAGGAGTCAGGACGTTTGTCTGTTTATTCCGAGCCAAGGTTTCAGATAGTGTGACCTTGTGGCCGGTCGGCATTTACGCCGCCTGTTGGGTGCCGTGACCTCCCCTCGTGCGGGAAGAAATGGAAAAAAGGTAGATTTGTCCTCCACTACCATCTGGTTCGTCCTACACTGTCCCCTCGCCGCCACCATAACCTGGAGCCTCGTCACTGGAGAAGGGGCAGAGCGTACCGGGGGCGGGGGAGGCGGAACTGGTTGCAGCGGCGATTGTGCTCCGACTGCGGCCTAACCAGTGATGGATCAATGGAGTCTCTCCCACCTCTCCCACCCACCTCTCCCACCACCAACAATGGACATCTCTAGACTAGGACGATGGAAGGCCTTCTACACTGGGATTTCTCCCCTGGCCTCGCGGTGGAAACACAGGTGCGCAAAAGGTTTGGTTCCACGGTCCATTTTCCCCCCCATGGAGGTACAAAGGAATTCTTCCTTATTGTGGCTTTCTCTTCTGCCTCTTTTCTTCTCTCGGTTGAATCGGTGGGTCTTGCGCTTCAATGCTGTATTGGTGGATCAGCCTCTGGTTTCAATGTCAAACACCTGGTTGGTCGTCAATTTCGTTTCTCTGTGGCTTCAAATAAAGTTGGTCATTTCATTTACGGCCTTAAGGACCGTTTTTGGCCCGATTTTGTCTGCCATTTCAATCTCTATCATCATTCGGTTTGGTCCACTACTAGTAATGATCATACTTGGCATTTTGATCAAGAGCTTTCTGAAGTGGTTATTCATTCTCCTGTGGCTATCAAAACAAAACTCAACTTCTTAGCTAGAGGGGATTATCAACAAGCTGGGTCCTCGAAAGAACTGACAAAATTTGGTTTATAGCATACTTTTACAACTAAAGATGCATCTCATGAAGTAAACACTAATAAGGCTCAAGGATCCACTCATAACCAGGACTCATTGGTTCATGATGATCAAACTCTGGTTCATTGTTCAACCATTTCGTTTGGTAGCTTTCATTCCAATGTTCATACGCATCACGAAGGCAACAATGCTATTCGTTTTGGCAATTTCCAATCAGTCATTAAAACAGATTCTCAAGGACAGCAATCCACATTTATTGGCAGTAATTACCGGTCCTCTTATTGGGATTCTATTCCTACTTTTACTCTTCTTCACATTATGGATTTCTAACATGTGGGTTATGATGATGCACACATTGCCAAAATTTGGGCCCTGGACTCGGTCCCGACGGATGATTATATTTTCAGAAGAGTCAACAAATGTTCCCATTATTATCAATTGGGCCATATGGGTACAAACTGCCCAATTTTAGAAAATATGGAATCGGGCCTGGCCCAGGATAGCCCCACAGTACCGGATGCTTCTGATGACAGGCGTGGGATGGACAAGTTAAGATTTCCTTGCAACATTTGCTCCTCCTTGGAACATTTTTCGGATCTTTGTCCTTCCAAATTATATTGTCAGCATTGCCATCTTTTAGGACACTTTCCTACTAATTGTGGAACAAGGAATTGCTTGTATCTTTGGTGGCAACCCAAAATAGACACACCAGAAAATATTGCTCACTTGGCTAACGATAACCAATGGGATTATATTCCTTCTCAAGTACTAGTAACAAGGCAACCGGTCACCGATTGTGTTATCAAATCGCCATCACATCAGAGTCAGATATCCACTTGCCCCAGACCATCGATTACCTTCCCTGACTGCAATAAATCTCTACACGGATCTGTAGCCACCCGATGCAGTATCTGTGGCCGGTATGGACACATGGCATTTACCTGTTGGAGGGAGAGAGAGAGGCACAAAGATTAGTTTGGAATCCTAAATCAATCTCCGCTGCCGTTCCGCATTCTACCTCCCCTCCCCTGCCCACCTCGAGAGCTCCAGACCTTGCAACAATGGCGAACTACCCTGTCAACATCGTTCCCTACATCCCCACGGGGATGACCATCGAGCTCGGACCGCAGGATCGGATTGTGCGTGGCGACATGGCGGTGCACCCGGTCCCTCCTCTCAACCACGACTTCCTTGCCATTGCTGAGGTGAATCGCCATGTCCCGTTCCATCATAAAGCTGCTCTAAGGCAAGTCATCACTGGTCTTCTCCATGATTCCAACTTTGTCCCCACTGAAGTAGATGACCACCCGCTTGGCATTGCTATTTATGGTTTTCCATCGCCTCTGATGCGTGACAATGTCGTCGGTACTACTTTTGATATTGATGCTGAGGAGGATGGTGACATGAACACAATAGTATCTTTTGTTCCACATGATGAGGCACTCAATATGAGGCTCACAACCTATGGCCCAGATGTGTGGATTTTGTATATTGGTTTTCCGCAAGATTACCAGACTTACCACTATTTGCATAGATCTGTTGATGGCTTTGGTAGTTTGACTCACTGGCACAACCCTAGAGGAGATAGGAAGTATGTTTTGATCAGGGTTAAGGTCATTCATCTCAGATTGGTTCCAAAGAGTCTAGTTATCAGACAACTTGGTGGCAATCATCGCTGCTGGACTGTGTGTGTTACAATGCTGCGCAGCTCTGACTGGAATGCACATCTGCCTGAAGTCCCGCCTGCTGGGGAGGATCCACCACCTCAAGATGGAATTCCACACCCCCTTTATGGTGAGGGCCTCAATGCTGAGCAGCTTTACCAAATGCAGCTCAATAATTGGATGGCTCAGCAAGGAGCTGGAAACAATGTTGTGGAAGAGGTGGGTGAGAATGCTGCAGTACAAGTGGATATTGAGATTCAGCCTCAGTGGGGAGAGTGTCCTCCATCTCCACCTCCTGCCCCACCTGCTCTCTACAACTTCCAAGAATGGCTGGCAAATGAAGGATTACAAGTCCAAGATGGTATCCTACCCAGCAACAATCTACAGGACAGTCCTTTTGCAGCTTGGAATGACTCAATCTCCCAAAGCAGTTCAGCCACAAGTTCAGACTCTGAGGCACTTGTGCTTGTGCCAGTTAACATTCTGCAGGCCCTACAGAGGAATGGAGATCTCAACACCATAGCCACTGCCCCAAGTAACCCAGCTGTGCAAGTAAATGAGTTGATGATGCAACACAACTTTCAGGTGCAGAGCCCTCAAGTACAAATCAGAATTTCGGTTACAAATGCTGGTATGAACATACACTTTTCTGCTAATAATGAGTTCATGAACACCATGCTAGTTGCTAAACCATTATCATTTGTGCCCATTACAAACTTCCTCTCAAGCTCCATCATGCCAACTTTGGCAACTTATGGTCCTTGGGCACATGGCTATGGCATCCGGCCGACCAATTTGGACATTCATCTAGCTCTTTCTGAATTCTTGGATGGCTCTATCCAAGTGACCTCCTTTGTCTCACAAGGGGAGGTTGATGGCTCTATCACTTCAACTGCTCAAACCTGGTCGATGAGTAGTGACGATCTAGCTGGTTCTGTTGCTCAGCAGAGTGCAGTTACATTATATGAAACTTCTGAAGTGCAGGAAATGGATACTGGTTCAGTTGTGTCTGAACTTTCTGAAGTGCAGGAAATGGATACTTATGAGATTATGCCTGCTGTGCAAACTGAGGTCTCTGTGGGGGGCCATTCTGGCAGGCATTGCAAGAACAAAGCTCCGGTCTCCGTGCTCAGTGTGCGTAGAAGCGCTCGATCCAACAAATACGATGGGTTCAAAGTGCATTCCATTGCCGACAGCAAGCAGAAAGCTTCCAAGGTCAAACCCAGAGTGACTCCATCTGCTGTAGTCATTACAGAGCTCACTGAAGACCAGATAGAAGTGGAGGAACTCCCTCCTCCGATGACTGTGGCCCAAATTCAGGAAATTGCTGTGCAAAAGTGTGCTGTCCCTCCTGAAGAAGTGATTGAAGAAATGCTCCTTGCGGACAAGGGGGAGGGCCCTTCCTCATCTTAATTTACTTTTTGTTTAATTTTCTTAATGGTTCTCTCGAACTGGAACGTTTTATGTTGGAATATCCGGGGTATGAACTCTGACCCCAAGCTTTTGGCTCTATCAAATGCTATTGCTGCTAGTGGTTACTCAGTTATTTGCTTACAAGAAACCAAAAAGCCTATTTTTGATAACTCATACATTAAAACCTGTTGCCCTAAACGGTTTGATAAGTTTGCATTCATTCCTTCAAGAGGTGCATCTGGGGGAATTGTGACCATTTGGAATAGTGCTATCTTCTCTGGCACTGTGTTAATTGAGGAAGAATTTGCCCTAGTCACTAAATTTAAATCACATCAATCTTCCCAAGAGTGGACTTTGGTAAACATATATGGGCCTTGCTAGGGTGAAACAAGAGTTGATCACACAACCTGGCTGCTTAATCTTCACATACCTCACAATGAAGACTGGCTGCTTGTTGGGGATTTTAATTACATCCGCAGCCCTAACAATAGAAATAAACTAGGTGGTAATATTAATGACATGATCACATTTAATGACTTCATTCGCACACAAGGTCTGATTGAACTACCACTTAAGGGGCGATCATACACATGGAGCAACATGCAAGAGGACCCTCTACTTGAACAACTAGATTGGTTCTTCACCTCAAATAATTGGACCACCTCTTACCCTAATACCACTGTAAAACCTCTTTCTAAACCAGTTTCTGATCATATTCCCTGTGTGATCTCCATCGAAACTAACATCCCTAAAAGTAATCTCTTTCGATTTGAATCATACTGGATTCAACATCCTGGCTTCATGGAGGTGGTGGAATCATCATGGAACAAAATAATCCCCTCAAATAACTATGCCACGATTATCTGCCGCAAATTTAAGGCTCTCAGATATGAACTCAAACGATGGAGTAAACAGATATCCAAACTGGCCACTGTTATAGCTAACTCCAATGCTGCACTTTCTGACCTGGACGCGTTGGAAAATAAAAGGGCCCTCACAACACCTGAAAGTAACTTCAGAAGAATTCTCAACAAACATCTGCTTAGACTCCTTGATTACCAAAAACAATATTGGAGAAAAATATGTACCATAAGGTGGGCCACTTTTGGGGATGAGGACCCAAAATTCTTCAAAGCAATGGCCTCTGAGCGATATCGATGGAACAGTATTTCATCTCTACAACTAGATAATGGCACCATAATTGAGGATCATATTGGTAAAGAAGCACTAATTTACCAAAGCTTTAAAGAGAGATTGGGCACTTCAAGAGAATTCCAAATGAAATTTGATCTAGCCAATATTATCAAAAAGCGTAATGACCTGGATCAGCTGACAGTACCATTCACTAAAGAAGAAATTGATGCTGTCATTAAGGAATTACCTACGGATAGAGCACCAGGGCCGGATGGTTTTACTGGAATTTTTCTTAAATCTTGCTGGCACATTATCAAGGAGGATTTCTATAAATTGTGCGACCAGTTCCATGAAGGGACTTTAAACCTTGAGAGCATCAATGATGGGTACATAACCTTAATACCTAAAATCTCCTCTCCGGCCACAGTCAATGATTTCAGACCCATCACACTCCTCAATTGTTGCCTAAAGGTCATCACTAAACTGCTTGCCAACCGACTCCAAAAACTCATTCTAAAGATCATACATAGAAACCAATATGGTTTCATCAAGGGCAGAGCAATACAAGATTGCCTTGCATGGGCGTTCGAATATATACATCAATGCCAAACGTCTAAGAACAAAATTGTCCTCCTTAAATTGGATTTTGCAAAAGCTTTCGACACCATTGAGCATGATGCAATGTTAGACATAATGAAGCACATGGGTTTCAATGATAAATGGATCCAATGGATTCAAACAATATTTTCCATGGGGAAATCTTCAGTTCTTCTCAATGGAGTGTCGGGCAGACAATTTCTTTGCAAAAGTGGTGTGCGTCAAGGAGACCCCCTCTCTCCATTTATATTCGTTCTAGCTGCAGATCTTCTCCAAGCGGCCATTAATGATGCCTTCAGACATGGTCTCCTACATCTACCATTCCCAAGACCAAATCAAAAGGATTACCCTGTCATACAATACGCGAATGACACCATAATCATAATGCCGGCTTGTCAAGACCAAGCGCAATTAATGAAAGGGATCCTCACTGACTATGCCACCTCCATTGGCCTCAAAATAAACTTCCACAAATCGACCTTGATTCCTATGAATTGTGATGCGAATTTAAGCTAAGACATTCCTCAAATCTTTGGATGCAAAATAGGGAAAATGCCCTTCACATACCTTGGTTTACCTCTTGGAACCTCTAAACCTTCTGTACAAGACCTAATGCCAATCGTTTGCAATATGGAAAGAAGGCTAACGTCCACTCTGTCAATGATGTCATATGGCTCCAAATTATCTCTCCTCAACACAGTAATTACCTTCCTGACAATTTTTACACTATGCACACTTCGATTTCCACCAAAAATACTTGAGCTGTTGGATAAATTGAGAAGGAAATGTTTATGGACAAAAAAAACAGAGCAAGGTGAAAAATGTAATTCTTTAGCTGCATGGGACAGAGTATGCAGACCAAAAAAATGTGGAGGGCTTGGGATAATAAACCTCAGGATACAAAGTGATGCGTTGCTATTAAAGTACTTACACAAATTCTACAATAGATATGATCTCCCTTGGGTTGAATTGATCTGGTCCACTTATTACACTGACAAAATTCCACATGCCTCTGACCCATGTGGATCATTTTGGTGGAAAGACATTCTTAAACTAACTCCTATCTTTAGAGGGATCTCAAGGGTTCAGATGCTTGTTGGAGACAATGTGCTATTCTGGAAAGATCTTTGGCTGGATGAAATTCTCACAGACACACATCCCAAGGCATTTTCATATGCAAGAAATGAAGATTGTTCGGTCAAAGACTTCCTGACCATCAACTCCCTAGAGGAACAGTTCTATCTTCCACTCTCCAGCCAAGCCCTAGAGGAGGTACACGATATGCAAGGCCTTATGGCACAAATAACTTTTGACAACAGTCAAAATGCAAAGGATGTATGGTCTTACACTTGGGGGAGTAGAGAATTCTCTGCGAAAAAATATTATAGCTTCTACTTCAGAGACATGAGGGCCCACAAATCGTACCAGTGGTTATGGAAATCAAAAGTCACGACCAAAATCAAAGTTTTTGGCTGGCTGGTACTTTCGGATAGATTAAACACAAGAAACATGCTGAAAAGAAGACACTACAATATTGGTTTAACCTTAACTACCTACTCTGTGGACAAAAAGAAGAAGATATTGATCATATGATCCTCACATGCCCATTCAGTAGAAGCTGCTGGGCCACTTTTGGTTTGGACCCTGGACCACAAGCCAACAGATTGTCCTGGATGGAACAAGCAAAAATTAGCTGGAATCGACCTCTATTCATGGAAATTATACTACAAGCTTCCTGGAGTATATGGAAAGAGAGGAATAACAAGCTGTTCAGAAATATCCAACCTACATACAAATCCTGGCTAAACAGATTCAAGGAAGATTTTGGCCTTTTACAGTATAGGGTTAAAGATATTAAGAAAGACTTTATCTTCTTACTTCTAGATTCATTGCCCTCTGATTAGCACACCCCCTTTTACTCTTTACCCCATCACCACAAATTGGGATGGGTGCCATGTACATGATGTAACACACTATGTAAATGTGTTGTGATAATTAATATATGATAGTGGGGGCCTCCCCCACTGTCTCAGTTCCTAAAAAAACCAGTGATGGAGGGAGAGGATATGGAGTTTCTATTGGACGTCGTTGACAGGTGGGTTCCCGACGACATCTGTGCAAAGATTTCTGTTGTACATAGGTGCGGGCGGCGTGGGTAGATCATATGTTTCTAATTCTTTTGTCGACGACTCGCCGGCCGTATTTGTAGGTTCCCGGTGCGTGAGGAATTTGCGGACAACCTAGACAACCCAGATCCAGTTCCACTACTTTATCTGCTGGAGAAGGGGAGTGCAACTGAGGATATGGGTGAGGGCAATGGCGTCACTGAGCAATCTCAAATGGAGGATGTAGGAGCAGCAGCCGCAACGCAACAAGTTGGCGACTCTTTGCGAGCTGAATCTCCAACAAGGTCTGCTCAATCAACAGGCAGAGTGAATCCACAAGCCCCGGTTGGACGAAAAGGTGATAACTGCACTCTGTTGTTTGCACTTCGAACTGAAGATTACTGTTAAATGCGTACCATACATATTTTTGTCTATGCAAAAAAAATGATTCACAAAAGGGAACCTACTATGACTTCGACATGCTTACTGGGAAAGTGAATTTAAAAGGCATTCCCAACAATAGTGATAATGCAATGGCCTTCAGGTGTAGATTATAAAATGACAAGCACTATGATTACGTCCCCAAGAAATGTGAAACTTACACAGAAAATTAAACACAAAGAAGAAAAATGAAGGTATATAATGTAAATACATGGGCCATCGCCTACGGTTGTGGGGTTTGTTAACAACCCCGGTGTCAATTGTTTACTTGTATGCTGTAGGACTGACAAAACAATCGAAATGTAGAAATTTCAAAAAGAAAATGGACAGTAAAATCATTCCGCTGGATTTTGAACAAATTGCAGAATTTAACTACATTACCCCCTTTTTGGTCCTTAATATGCAGGCTCCGGCTCGGAAGTGCACCACCTGACTGGGTGCCTTGCCCGTCGAGGATGAGCGCACTAGAAATTTCAATCCGGAAGTATGCAGAGCAACCTGATAAGAGCGTCGTTAAACCAGAGCCGGGACTTAGTTTCGATTCGTTGGGAGAGGCATATGATTTCTATAACCTATACTCGTGGGAAGTGGGTTTTGGGATAAGATATGGAAAAAGAAGACTGAACGCCGAAAGGACTAAAACTATGCAGGAAATAGTATGTGGTTGCTCGGTGAGTACTAGTTTTCATACAACAAATAAGCTGAACCAAATTGCAGATGTAACATTTTATTTGGTTGGTTCAGTGCATACTGTTTCTTGGATTATAAGAGAACACGTGTACTTACATGTTTGCTTCATGGCCTGCAGGGAAAACCGGAGACTGGAAACAGTCGGTCGTGTAGATGTGAGTGCCTAGCTCTGATAAGGCTATTGCGTGCATCCGACAACAGCTGGTACATCACAGAGCATCGAGCAAGTCATAACCATTCCATGTCGCTGACAATGGGAGAAAAAGTGCGCTGGCCATCTCATAAGCACATAGATGTTTACACCAAAGACTTGATAAAGCAGCTGAGGGAAAACAATGTTAATCTGGGAAAAGTGTACAGCATCATTGGGAGCTTTTTTGGGTCTGTGGAAAAGGTCCCCTTCACGAAGAGGACACTCAGGAATATATGTGGCAAGATTAGCCATGAACAGGCTGAAGACGACGTTCGGAAGACACTTCAGGCGTTTGCTGACATCTGAGCAAATGACCCCGGATTCTCCTATGTGGTGTTAGCCGAGAAAGACAGCAAAGTTAAGAACCTGATATGGGCTAACGGGAACAGCAGGATGCAGTACAGATTCTTTGGCGACATTGTGACTTTTGACACCACCTATAGGACAAACTTATATGATATGCCATTTGGCCTATTTGTCGGAGTCAACAACCACTACCAGAGTATTATCTTTGCGGGGGTGTTGATGCGTGATGAGCAGGAAGAGAGCTTTGAATGGGTGTTCGAGGAATTTGTACGTATTATGGGTGGACCTCCGCCAAAAACAATACTTACAGGTCAGAGTGGTCAGCAAAACAGAAAAAGAAAGATTCTGTTCAATCTGTCTTCATAATTTTTCTTCATTATCGATGGACTTATTTGATTTTGGAATGCTTCTTTTTCTTGTGCAGACCAATGCAGGGCTATGGAAATTGCAATCAAGAAGACATATCCAGACACAGTGCACCGTTGGTGCAAATGGCACGTTCTGAAGAAGGCGAAGGAGACACTAGGGCCCTTATACACGAAGAAGAGTGATTTTCAGGCAGAATTCCACAAAGTTGTTAACCACATGCTAACTGAGGAGGAATTTGAAACAGCTTGGGAGGCGCTGCTAGATAAGTACAGCTTGATGAACCATAGCTACATGACCCAAATATATGAGACTAGGCGGAAGTGGGCAAAACCATATTTCAGAGGAGTGTTCTGCGCAAAACTGACAAGCACGCAAAGGAGTGAGAGTGCAAACCACATGTTGAAGTCTTATATGCCCCCAGCCAGCCCAATGCACGTTTTCGTCAGACAATACATGAAGCTACAGTTTGATCGCGAACGCGAGGAAAGCTACGAGGAAAAGAGGACGATGATAGTGAGTGCACTTTGACCATCTGTCCTTAGTGGTATTTAGGCAATACAAAAAGCCTCTTACAATACATGGAACTGATCAATTCATTTTGATTTAATCTCTCTTTTCCTTGTTGTATTACTTGCAGGGCGGTGCGGTGAGGCGGACTAATCTTGCAATAGAGCGACATGCTAGCAAGGTATACACCAGGAACATGTTTGAGGAATTTGGGCGTTTACTGATGGAAGGAACTGCTTACAATGTTACGGAAGTGGAGAGGATGAGAAAATACAGGACAACCCACAATAATGCAGCAAAAAGGGAAAAGTGGAGTAGGGTCAAGTACGAGGTGACCATGAACGAAGAAAAAACAATATTCAACTGCGAGTGCGGCCAGTTTAATCACACTGGAATGCTTTGCAGCCATGTTTTGAGGGTAAGAAGCAAACAGAAAACACCTAGTATGGAAAATCTTGAAAAAATGAAACTCAATTCCTGCAAACACCCACGCTGAGCCTATTGTTCTTGGCTTGCAGGTTATGGAAATTCTTCATTTGGAAGAGATTCCAAAACACCACATCCTAAAACGGGGCCCAGAGACGCAAGGGATATACTCCCTGATCACCTGGTGCAATACCAAAAGGACAATTCACAGAATTGGTCATTTACGTTTAGGCATGCGACGCTGTACTTCAAAGCCATGGAAGTTGTGAGGATGGGGGATGCTAGCGCTGCATGCTACGAACACGTCCATGCCAGCCTGGATTCACTGCTTCAGAGTGCAGCGCCTCTAGCAGAGGAAAGGGATGGCTGAAGGAAATATGCCCTAGAGGCAATAATAAAGTTATTATTTATTTCCTTATATCATGATAAATGTTTATTATTCATGCCTAATGAGTTAGTTGCGAGATGATGAGTTAGTTGCAACTAATGAGTTAGTTGCGAGATGATGTATTACGGAACGAGTAAAGAGACTTGTCGGTAACGAGATTGAACTAGGTATTGAGATACCGACGATCGAATCTCGGGCAAGTATTGAGATCATGATAAACATCACCTAAAGCCTTGCAAGCATTGCAACTAATGAGTTAGTTGTGAGATGATGTATTACGGAATGAGTAAAGAGACTTGCCGGTAACGAGATTGAACTAGGTATTGAGATACCGACGATCGAATCTCGGGCAAGTAACATACCGATGACAAAGGGAACAACGTATGTTGTTATGCGGTTTGACCGGCAAAGATCTTCATAGAATATGTGGGAGCCAATATGAGCATCCAGGTTCCGCTATTGGTTATTTACCGGAGACGTATCTCGGTCATGTCTACATTGTTCTCGAACCCGTAGGGTCCGCACGCTTAAGGTTTTGATGATAGTTATATTATGAGTTTATGAGTTTTGATGTACCGAAGGAGTTCGGAGTCCCGGATGAGATCGGGGACATGACGAGGAGTCTCGAAATGGTCGAGACGTAAAGATCGATATATTGGACGACTATATTCGGACATCGGAAAGGTACCGAGTGATTCGGGTATTTTTCGGAGTACCGGAGAGTTACGGGAATTCGTCGGGGAGTATATGGGCCTTATTGGGCCATACGGGAATAGAGGAGAGAGGCCAAAAGGAAGGAGGCGCCCCCCCCCTCTGGTCCGAATTGGACAAGGGGTGCAGCCCCCTTTTCCTTGCTCCTCTCCCCCTCTTTCCTTCTCTCCTACTCCAACAAGGGAAGGAGGAGTCCTACTCCTGGTGGGAGTAGGACTCCCCCCTTGGCGCGCCCTCCTCCTAGGCCGGCCGCCTCCCCTCTTGCTCCTTTATATACGGGGGCAGGGGGAACCCCATAGACACAACAATTGATCATTGTATCTCTTAGCCGTGTGCGGTGCCCCCCTCCACCATAATCCTTGATAATATTGTAGCGGTGCTCAGGCGAAGCCCTACGATGGTAGAACATCAAGATCGTCACCACGCCGTCGTGCTGAAGGAATTCTTCCCCGACATTCTGCTGGATCGGAGTCCGGGGATCGTCATCGAGCTGAACGTGTGCTAGAACTCGGAGGTGCCGTAGTTTCGGTGCTTGATCGGTCGGGCCGTGAAGACGTACGACTACATCAACCGCGTTGTTATAATGCTTCCGCTTTCGGTCTATGAGGGTACATGGACACACTCTCCCCTCTCGTTGCTATGCATCACCATGATCTTAAGTGTGCGTAGGATTTTTTTTGAAATTACTACGTTCCCCAACAGTGGCATCCGAGCCAGGTTTTATGCATTGATGTAATATGCACGAGTAGAACACAAGTGAGTTGTGGGCGATATAAGTCATACTGCTTACCAGCATGTTACACTTTGCTTCAACGGTATTGTTGGATGAAGCGGCCCGGACCGACATTACGCGTACGCTTACGCGAGACTGGTTTTACCGCCGTGCTATGCACACAGGTGACAAGCGGGTGTCAGTTTCTCCAACTTTAGTTGAATCGAGTGTGGCTACGCCCGGTCCTTGAGAAGGTTAAAACAACACTAACTTGACAAACTATTGTTGTGGTTTTGATGCGTAGGTAAGGACGGTTCTTGCTCAGCCCATAGCAGCCACGTAAAACTTGCAACAACAAAGTAGAGGACGTCTAACTTGTTTTTACAGGGCATGTTGTGATGTGATATGGTCAAGATGTGATGAGATATAAGTTTTTGTATAAGATGATCATGTTTTGTTGAAGTTATCGGCAACTGGCAGAAGCCTTATGGTTGTCTCTTTATTGCATAAGATACAAGAGCCAAATAATTGCTTTACTTTATCGCTATTCGATAGCAATAGTTGCAAGAGCAATAGTTGACGAGACGACCATGTGACGACCCATTGATATAGATCAAGATGATGGAGATCATGGTGTCATGCCGGTGACGATGGAAATCATGACGATGCGTTGGAGATGGAGATCAAAGGCACAAGATGATGATGGCCATATCATGTCACATATTTTGATTGCATGTGATGTTTATCTTTTATACATCTTATTTTGCTTTGTTCGGCGGTAGCATTATAAGATGATCTCTCACTAAATTTCAAGGTACAAGTGTTCTCCCTGAGTATGCACCGTTGCGAAAGTTCTTCGTGCTGAGACACCACGTGATGATCGGGTGTGATAGGCTCTACATTCAAATACAACGGGTGCAAAACAGTTGCATACGCAGAATACTCAGGTTAAACTTGACGAGCCTAGCATATAACAGATATGGCCTCGAAACATGGAGACTGAAAGGTCGAGCGTGAATCATATAGTAGATATGATCAACATAGTGATGTTCACCATTGAAACTACTCCATCTCACGCGATGATCGGACATGGTTTAGTTGATATGGATCACGTGATCACTTAGAGGATTAGAGGGATGTCTATCTAAGTGGGAGTTCTTAAGTAATATGATTAATTGAACTTTAATTTATCATGAATTTAGTCCTGGTAGTATTAGCATATCTATATTGTAGATCAATAGCTCACGATGTTGCTCCCCGTTTAATTTTTATATATTCCTAGAGAAAACTATGTTGAAAAATGTTAGTAGCAATGATGCGGATTGGATCCGTGATCTGAGGATTAACCTTATTGCTGCATAGAAGTATTATGTCCTTGATGCACCGCTAGGTGACAGACCTATTGCAGGAGAAGATGCAGACGTTATAAACGTTTGACAAAAGCTCGGTATGATGACTACTTGATAGTTTAGTGCACCATGCTTTACGGCTTAGAACCGGGACTTCAAAAATGTTTTGAACGCCACAGAGCATATATGATGTTCTAAGAGTTGAAGTTGGTATTTCATACTCATGCCCGTGTCGAGAGGTATGAGACCTCTGACAGTACTTTGCCTACAAGATGGAGGAGAATTGCTCAGCTAGTGAGCATGTGCTCAGAATGTCTGAGTGCTACAATCACTTGAATCAAGTGGGAGTTAATCTTCCAGATAAGATAGTGATTGACAGAGTTCTCTAGTCACTATCACCAAGTTGCTAGAACTTTGTGATGAACTATAATATGCAAGGGATAACGGAAACGATTCTCAAGCTCTTCGTGATGCTGAAATCGACGAAGGTAGAAATCAAAAAAACATCAAGTGTTGATGGTTAACAAGACCACTAGTTTCAAGAAAAGGGCAAAGGGAAGAAGGGGAATTTCAAGAAGAACGGCAAGCAAGTTGCTGCTCAAGTGAAGAAGCCCAAGTCTGGACCTAAGCCTGAGACTAAGTGCTTCTACTGCAAAGGAACTGGTCACTGGAAGCGGAACTACCCCAAGTATTTGGCGGATAAGAAGGATGGCAAAGTGAACAAAGGTATATTTGATATACAGATTATTGATGTGTATATTACTAGTGTTCGTAGCAACCCCTCGGTATTTGATACTAGTTCAGTTGCTAAGAATAGTAACTCGAACCGGGAGTTGCAGAATGAACAGAGACTAGTTAAGGGTGAAGTGACGATGTGTATTGGAAATGGTTCCAAGATTGATATGATCATCATCACACACTCTATACTTTCGGGATTAGTGTTAAACCTAAAATAAATGTTATTTAGTGTTTGCGTTGAGCATGAATATGATTGGATCATGTTTATTGCATGTAGCGACCAGACCTCAAACAGTCTGATCTCTGTGCTCCGGTGTCATCCCTGGATCAGTAATGCTGACACCACACAGTACTCGGAGGATTTATAGCAGAGTAGCAATCACACACTTATTACATCGAGTGTCTCAAAAGAGAACTTATTACAATAAGTATGGCTTAAGGCCATCTAATAACGATAACAGCGGAAGGCTTGGAAGATAAGTGAGTCCATCAACTCCAACGGCATCACTGAGTATAGAACCACGACCTAAAACTCCTCAATCGTCGTCTGAAAAGTCTGCAACATTAACGTTGCATCCCGAAAACGGGTCAGCACATGGAATATGCTGGCAAGGTAACACATAGAGAATAATGGAAATGCAACAGCTATACTATATGCATATTTGGCTGGTGGAAAGCTCTATGGTTACAGTTTTTGCGTAAAGCCAATTTTCCCTACTTCAAAGGAATAAATTTAATTACTATCATGGTGGTTGTGAAACATTGAGAATGGTTGACAGCATTCTCAATCCCAATTAAGTAACATCATTAAAACCCAAAAATATTAATTTTAGGGTAACATGTTGAGATTCACATGATAATCCAGGTACCAGATACTCAAGATGTCCATAACCGGGGACACGGCTAACCATGATTAGTTTATACACTCTGCAGAGGTTTGCGCACTTTTCCCCACAAGACTCGATCGCCTCCGTTGGATTTCTCGCACTACATGGTGTTTGAGAAACGGATGACCGAGACACAGTCTTTCAGAAGCGCTAGCACCTTAGGATCGGGAAGACCGTACCACCTACATCCCCTACATCTGCTAGTCTACCACTATAAGAGTTCGCACAACTTAGTCAACTATGCCAGAGCCCATAATGGCTTGTGGCTGCACACGTAAGTTTCTAGTATGAATAATCTCATGATCCCTTTGAGCCTGGGTGGCGGTCCAAAAGAAAACAGGCAAGTCCTGGAAACCCCAGGTGCCTCAATCCACCCAGATGTGTGTTAGGTTGCCACCTTAGATAAACCCTTAATTATCAATCTCACAACTGTCATGGATATCACTCACCCAATCCACGTCTACTAGCATAGCATGGCATAATAAGCAAACGTAGAAGTAACTCCCAAAGGTTTGATAATAAACAGGTAATAGGTACTACCTCATCTACTTCCCATCCCACAATTTAATTAGATCCTAATCATGCAATGTGTGAGGATTGATCTAATGCAATAAAACTGGGTTGTAGAAAAAGGTATGATCAAAGTGTTACTTGCCTTGCTGATGATCTGCGAAACCTAGAGATTCGAAGTAACAGGCGGCGCACTCCGGGTATTCTATCGCAGACAAACAACAAGCATACAATAAGTACTCATCTAATGCACAGGTAAAACTCAAATAGAAGATCTAACCAGAAAGTTCAACTTAAGAACCCTGGTTTGCAAAAAGAATCGGATCGAACGAAGCAAAAGAAATCAAACGGCGAAAGAAAACAACTTCGTTCTAGTAATCTGGATCTAAGTCAAATTTTACAGTAGCAAAAACTTGTTTAAGTTGATTATTCGGAAAGAGGGTTTCGAGACGAAACTCCAAGCGCTTGAATCGCCTGATTCCGATAAACGAGCGAAAAGTTATACTAAAACGAAAATCGGATCAGAAATCGCGATCAGAAAATAACCGCAAAAAATCCGACGAAAAAGAAAAACGACGAACAATTTTTTTTTCAAAGGCACAGAAAGCGAGGCGGCGGCGAACCTCGGGCGGCGCGCAACTCCGGCGGCGGCGGCGGCGGGTGGCGGCGGCGGCGGCTGGGGCGGCGGCTAGCTAGGGTTAGGGCTGGCGGCTGGGCTCCCTCTCTCGGGCCGGGGCGGCGGCTTATATAGCCTCGGCCGGCGGTTTCCTGGCCGGGTACGGCCCGTAGTCGGTTCCGCGTTTTTTTTAAATAATTCCGCTCGGAAGAAAAATAAAAAGAAATACTAAACGGACTCCAAAAATCACGAAATAAATTTTGCCGGGCTTCTAAAATCAAGCCCGATAAAGTGAACCTTTATCTGGGCCCAAACTACAATTTTGAAAAACGTGCTTTTTTCCTAAATTCAAATAAAAATACCGAAAAACTCCGAAATAATCTTATTTGATTTTTTTTTATTAAATCCTCAATATTTCTATATTTTGGGAAAGTCATTTTATTCCCTCTCTCATATTTTTGTAATAGAAATAATTGATGATAAAATAAATAAAATCAAATGATCCTGTTTACATAATTTGAGAAAACTCAAATATGTAAATAACGAAATCCCCAACTCTCTCCGTGGGTCCTTGAGTTGCTTAGGATTTTCTAGGATCAAAACCAAAAGCAAAATAAAATATGATATGCATGATGAACTAATGTATAACATTCCAAATTGAAAATTTGGGATGTTACAAACCTACCCCCCTTAAGATGAATCTCGCCCTCAAGATTCGGGTTGGCTAGAAAATAGGTGAGGGTGGTCTTTGAGCAAATCTTCCTCTCGCTCCCAGGTGGCTTCATCCTCCGTGTGGTGGCTCCACTGAACTTTGCAAAACTTGATAACTTTGCTGCGAGTGACTCGACTGGCAAACTCGAGGATCTTGACTGGTTTCTCCTCATAGGTCAAATTATTATCCAACTGAATTGCTTCCAATGGCACTGTGTCTCTCAAAGGTATGTCAGCCATCTCCGCGTGACACTTCTTCAACTGAGAAACGTGGAACACATCATGCACTCCTGCCAATCCTTCTGGCAATTCCAACTTGTAGGCCACTTCTCCCATACGCTCCAAAACTCGATATGGCCCTACAAATCGTGGCGCTAACTTCCCCTTAACTCCAAAGCGCTTAATCCCTCGAAGTGGGGATACTCGAAGATAAACTATGTCTTCAACTTCGTAAACTGTCTCCTTGCGTTTAAAATCTGCGTAGCTCTTCTGCCTGGACCGGGCTACCTTGAGCCTATCGCGAATCAACTTCACCTTCTGTTCAGACTCCTTAATTAGATCTGGTCCAAACAACTGGCGGTCTCCAACTTCGTCCCATGACAACGGTGTCCTGCACCTCCTTCCGTACAAAGCTTTGAAAGGGGCCATCTTCAAACTGGTCTGATAGCTATTATTGTAAGAAAACTCTGCATATGGCAAATTATCGTCCCAACTAGATCCATAATCTAGCGCACAAGCTCTCAGCATATCCTCCAAAATCTGATTGACTCTCTCGGTCTGTCCATCTGTCTGCGGGTGAAAAGCTGTACTAAATTCTAGCCTAGTACCCAAAGTCTCATGCAACTGCTTCCAGAACTTTGAGGTAAACTGGGTTCCTCTATCTGATACGATGCTCCTCGGAACTCCATGCAAACATACGATCCTGGTCATGTATATCTTTGCTAATTTAGCACTGGTGTAAGTGGTCTTTACTGGGATAAAATGTGCTACCTTCGTCAATCGATCAACTACAACCCAAATCGAGTCATAGCCTGAACGAGTCCTTGGTAATCCCGTGATAAAATCCATGCCTAACTTATCCCACTTCCATTCGGGTATCGGCAATGGTTGCAACAATCCTGCTGGCTTCTGATGCTCTGCCTTTACTCTCTGACATACGTCACAAACTGCTACATACTCCGCAATATCCTTCTTCATTCCGGTCCACCAGAAAATATCCTTCAAATCCAAATACATCTTGGTATTTCCTGGGTGAATCGAATATGGTGAACATGTGCCTCTTGCAGAATCAACTTTCTGATCTCCGGGTCATTGGGTACATAAACACGGTCTTCAAACCATAGGGTGTCGTGCTCATCCTCGCGAAATCCTTTAGCTTTTCCTTCTTTCATTTTCTCCTTTATAGAAGCAATCTCCTTGTCAGTTTTCTGAGCTTCCCTGATTCTGTCCATCAATGTTGACTGAATCTCAATGCTGCCACATAGCATCTCGGAACTATTTCCAAACATAGTTCACGAAAATTTTCTGCTAACTCCTTGGGTATTTCTCCCGTCATTAACGTATTGACATGGCTCTTGCGGCTTAATGCATCAGCTACTACATTAGCCTCCCCGGGATGATAATGCAATCTCATATCATAATCCTTGATGAGCTCCAACCATCTTCTTTGTCTGAGGTTCAACTCCTTCTGCGTGAAAATGTACTTCAAACTCTTGTGATCCGTGTACACCTCACAATGATTTCCAATGAGGAAATGTCTCCATGTCTTCAATGCATGCACTACGGCTGCTAACTCCAAATCATGCGTAGCATAATTCAATTCGTGGGGCTTCAGTTGTCGTGAAGCATACGAAACAACTCTCCCTTCCTGCATAAGCACTGCTCCAAGTCCTCGGCGTGAAGCGTCGCAATACACCTCATAATCCTTGGTTTGATCTGGCAAAATCAACACTGGTGAGGTAACCAAACGTTTCTTCAACTCCTGAAAACTTGCCTCACACTCCTCGGTCCATTTGAACTTAGTATCCTTCTTCAACAACTTTGTCATAGGCTTCGCAATCTTTGAGAAATTCTCAATAAATCTCCGGTAGTATCCTGCGAGTCCAAGAAAACTCCGGATCTCTCCAACTGTTGTTGGAGCTTCCCACTAGGTCACAGTTTCTACTTTAGCGGGATCTACTGCTATACCTTCTCCGGATATAACGTGTCCGAGGAATCCTACTTCCTTCAACCAAAACTCACATTTGCTGAACTTGGCGTATAATTGGTATTCTCTAAGCTTTCCAAGTACCAAACACAAATGCTCCTTATGCTCCTCTTCATTCTTCGAATATACCAGGATATCATCAATGGACACTACGACGAACTTATCCAAAAACTCCATAAACACTTTGTTCATCATGTTCATAAAATAGGAAGGCGCGTTAGTCAGACCAAATGACATAACGGTATACTCATACAGTCCATATCTTGTGGTGAATGCTATCTTAGGAATATCCTGTTCTCGAATCTTCAACTGATGGTACCCTGATCGCAAATAGATCTTGGAAAACACTTTAGCTCCTTGCAACCGATCAAACAGATCATTGATCATTGGTAGCGGGTACTTGTTCTTGATTGTTACTTCGTCCAATCCTCGATAATCAACAACCATCCTTAACGATCCATCCTTCTTCTCTACTAGAAGTACTGGTGATCCCCAAGGCGAAGAACTTGGGCGAATATATCCCTTATCCAGTAACTCCTTAATCTGCTTCTTAATTTCCACCAAATCTTTTGCTGGCATCCTATATGGTCTCTTCGATATTGGCCCAGTGCCTGGCAAAAGCTCAATCAAAAACTCAATGTCTCTATCCGGTGGCATGCCTGGCAACTCTTCGGGAAATACATCAGGAAAATCCTTCACCACTGGTACTTCCTCCTGCACAACTCCTGATAAGGAATTTACTTGTGTCCTGTTTGGCGCATGCTGGGACACATACTTGATCCTTCTTCCTTCTGGCGTTGTGAGCAAAATTGACTTACTAGCACAATCTATGTTTCCTCCATACATCGACAGCCAATCCATACCAAGAACCACATCCAGACCTTGGGATTCCAAAATAATTAAATCCGTTGGGAAAACATTCCTTCCTATACTTAATGGCACTTGAAAACATCCTTGACTGGCCATGTACTCTGCTCCTGGTGAGCTTACTAGCATAGGTGTTTTAAGAATCCTAGTGGGCAGGCTATACTTTTCCACAAATCCCCTTGATATGTATGAATGTGATGCACCAGTATCAAAAAGAACGAGTGCAGTAAATGACTTAACCAAAAACTTACCTATTACTGCATCGGGCTGAGCTTCAACCTCCTCCACGTTAACGTGGTTCACCTGTGTCCTGTTGAAAGGGTTCGGCTTTTTCCCAGATCTTCCATTGCCGTTTTGTCCTTCAGGACAGTCATTTGCATAATGTCCTGGCTTCGCACACTTATAGCAAGTGACGTGGCTCAAGTCCTTCTTGGCTGGGGTTGATGGGGTGCTGCGGTTCTGGCCATTGCTTCCTCCATTCCCATAACCATTCTTGGTACCATTGTGATTGTGCGAGCTACCTACTCCATGGGTATGCTGAAAATGTCCTCCCGGTCTAGGGGTAAAACGAGGCTTCTGCTGAGCTCCTGAACTATACTTTCCTTGTCCATACTTCCTCTTGCGGTTCTCAATTTGCTGCTGCTTCCCTTCAATCATAAGAGCACGATCTACCAACTCCTGGTAGTTGTTGAAGGTGGCTACCATCAACTGCATACTCAACTCATCATTCAGTCCTTCCAGGAATTTCTCCTGCTTAGCTGCATCCGTAGCAACGTCATCTGGGGCATATCGTGCTAGCTTACTAAACTCCTCCACATACTGGCCAACTGTCCGTCCTCCTTGGCGCAAGTTACGAAACTCACGCTTCTTCATGGCTGTAGGATCGAAAGTATGTCTAGAGGGGGCTGATTAGACTACTTGACCAAATAAAAACTTAACATTTTCCCAATTTTAGTTCTTGGCAGATTTTAGCTAATTTAGGACAAGTTAAGCAATCATCACATAATTCAAGCAAGCATGCAAAGAGTATATTGGCAGCGGAAAGTAAAGCATGCAACTTGCAAGAATGTAAAGGGAAGGGTTTGGAGAATTCAAACGCAATTGGAGACACGGATGTTTTTCCCGTGGTTCGGATAGGTGGTGCTATCCTACATCCACGTTGATGGAGACTTCAACCCACGAAGGGTAACGGTTGCGCGAGTCCACACAGGGCTCCACCCAAGGGTAACGGTTGCGCGAGTCCACACAGGGCTCCACCCACGAAGGGTCCACGAAGAAGCAACCACCCACAAAGGGTCCACGAAGAAGCAACCTTGTCTATCCCACCATGGCCATCGCCCACACAGGACTTGCCTCACTAGCGGTAGATCTTCACGAAGTAGGCGATCTCCTTGCCCTTACAAACTCCTTGGTTCAACTCCACAATCTTGTTGGAGGCTCCCAAGTGACACCTAGCCAATCTAGGAGACACCACTCTCCAAGAAGTAACAAATGGTGTGTAGGTAATGAACTCCTTGGTCTTGTGCTTCAAATGATAGTCTCCCCAACACTCAACTCTCTCTCATAGGATTTGGATTTGGTGGAAAGAAGATTTGAGTGGAAAGAAACTTGGGAAGGCTAGAGATCAAGATTCATATGGTAGGAATGGAATATCTTGGTCTCAACACATGAGTAGGTGGTTCTCTCTCAGAACATATGAGTTGGAATGGTGTGTGTGTTCTGATGGCTCTCTCCACGAATGAGAAGGAGGTGGAGGGGTATATATAGCCTCCACACAAAATCCAACCGTTACACAGTTTTCCAATCTCGGTGGGACCGAATCAATAAACTCGGTCGGACCAAAAATGTAAACCTAGTGACCGTTAGAGATTTTCGGTGGGACTGACATGCAACTCGGTAGGACCGATATGGTTAGGGTTTGGGCATAACGTAATCTCGGTGAGATCGATTACACAAACTCGGTGAGACCGAATTTGGTAATTAGCTAACCAGAGAGTTGGTCAGGCAAACTCGGTGGGACCGATTTGCTCTTTCGGTGAGACCGAGTGGAACTCGGTGAGACCGAAAAGTTACAAAGGGGAAACGCTGAGTTTACATTGCAATCTCGGTGGGACCGATTCGCTCTTTCGGTGAGACCAAGAAGTTACGAAAGGGAAATAGAGAGTTTGCAACCCCATCTCGGTGAGACCGAGATCCTTATCGGTAGAACCGAATTGCTAGGGTTTGGCAGTGGCTTATGACAAGTGAAACTCGGTGGCGCCGGATAGGAAGAATCGGTAGGACCGAGTTTGGCTTAGGGTTTAGGTCATATGTGGATATGGGAAAGTAGTTGAGGGTTTTGGAGCATATCACTAAGCACATGAAGCAAGAGGCTCATTAAGCAACACCTCATCCCTCCTTAATAGTATTGGCTTTTCCTAAAGACTCAATGTGATCTTGGATCACTAAAATATAAAATGAAGAGTCTTGAGCTTTTGAGCTTGAGCCAATCCTTTGTCCTTAGCATTTTGAGGGTTCCACTTTCACATCCATGCCATGCCAATCATTGAGCTTTCCTGAAATAATCATCTTGGAATAGCATTAGCTCAATGAGCTATATGTTGTTATGAATTACCAAAACCACCTAGGGATAGTTGCACTTTCAATCTCCCCCTTTTTGGTAATTGATGACAACATATAGATCAAAGCTTCGACAAATGATAATAAGCATGAAATATATCGTCGCTTTGAGAAGTATGTGATAAGTAAGAGCTCCCCCTAAATTTGTGCATATTTAAAATTTGCTTTGGACTGCAAATGCACAAGGAGTTAGAGTCATGGGTTACTCTTCCATGTCACATACATCTTGGTGGAGCGCTTAAAATGATAAGAATGAAATACATGCACTCATCACCAAGAAAAGTGAATGATCACATAAGATAGATAAGATAATAGCATTAAGCAAGCATTAAGTGTAGCTTATGATCAAACACATGATCATCAATGTCTCACAAGCATAGTATCTCAAGCACTCAAAAGCAAACAAGTTCGAAAAACCACCAAATAAAGCAAGAGAGAAAAGCAACACTCTCTCTCTTGAAGCCTATGATCTATACATCTTCTCCCCCTTTGGCAACAAGTTACCAAAAAGTTCCTAGAAAATGCATAGCACTAGATCGACGCTCAGGCTTGATCTTCAGGTGGTGGTGGAGTCCGGATCACTCCAAGGACGAAGGCTTCGGTAGACGCTGAAGTAGACGCTGGAGTTGGAGCTGAAGTAGATGCTGGAGCTGGTGGAACTGAGGCTGTGGCTGGTGCTGAGGTGGTGGCTCTTGTGTCAGCAACTGGCATGGCAGATGACCTTGGACCTCTTGGCACTCTGGCAAAGGCATGAGTGGTAGTCCTGCCTCTCCTCTCCTGCATGTCCTCCTGGAGCTGCTCCATTGCAGACTGAACTTCCGTTACTTTGACATCCAAGTCATAGAACTTCTGTTCCATGATTCTCTCTAGGCTCTGCTGATTTTGAGTAAGGGTGGCCAGACTTTGCTCAATCCTCAGCGTGGATGCAATCAAGTAACCAAGCTGCTCTTGTTTGGTCTTCAAGAAGTATTCAGATGCCTCCTCTTGAGTTGGCATCTTGGCAGATTTCTCCTTCCTCGCCTTCTCCTTCTTTGCGTAAGCTTGTGCAGACGATGGCTCGTTCTCAGTCATCACAACTTCATTGTTCTCAAAATCTGGACGGATGGGCAAATGTTCCTTGTCCAATAAATATATGCCCGTGCCCATCTTGGAGTTGATGAGCTCCTGAATTTGAGGGGCATATCCGCAACTCCTCTTCTGATCTGCTGTAGTCCTCTTGATTGTTTCCACTATGAGGCTCATCACTTTGAACTTCTGAGGCACATCAAACACATGTAGCAAGTTGATAGCATGGCCTCTGATCATCTTGTGATCACCTGACTTGGGCAATAAGGTGTGCCTCAAGATCCAATTGATAGTCGGGAGCCCTGACAGAAGGTAATGTACTGAGCCAAACTTGAAGGTATCAAGTGCTTCATTCGGGATATCCTTGTACATATTTGACATTGAGTTGTGGTCCATTTTCTTCTTGGCATATATGTCCATGTCATCATCATGCTCCTCTGGGGCATTAATCAACTTTGCCCATTCCTCAACAGTGGATTGGTACCTCGTACCCTCAGACATCCATGTGATCCTCCCATCTGGATAAAAGTGTGTCGTGGAGTAGAACTGCATTATAAGCTCCTCATTCCACTTTGTGAGCTTCTGCCCAACAAAGTCAGCTACTCCACAAGCTATGAAGCTGTCTTGCACTCCAGGATAGTGCTCTTCGTTTTCCTTGATATATTCCCAGTCGACCCATCTCATATCACATACAATGGGCTTCTTATCTAGCAGCACAGTCTCATAGAAATCTTGCTGCTCCTTGATGTGAAATCTGTAGTCCACAGCAGTCCTTCTCCTTGAAGCATATGGGTCTGCTTCTCTCCACTTCCTCAGCCCTGAATCCCTCCTAAGCTTCATGTCCTCAGCCACAGGATGAGCATCGTTGTGGTCTGGGATCTTGGGCTTGAGCTTTCTCAGAACATTCTCTTCCTCTTCTTCAGCAACAGTTTCAGGCACTGGGGCCTTGTTCTTCTCAGCTGCAGGAATGCTCCGTGTATTCCTCTTTGGTTTTGGCTTTGGAGCTGGCTTGGCCTTGGAAGCAGCTCCCCCTGATTTTATGGCATCTCCCATTAGCTTGGGTGCCTTGGGTGCTGGTGCAGCTACCTCTTCTTCTTCCTCTTCCATGATGGAAGCTTTGCCAAGCACTCTAGCCACAGTCTTCTTCACCCTTTCCTTTCTTTTCTTGCCCTCGGCTGCAACTGGCTCTATGGGCTTCTCAGTTGACATTCTGGCCTTTGACATTGGCTGCCTGCCTGCTGGCCTTTTGATTTTCAGCCCTGGCTTTGTGCCTTGAGCTGGCTCAACTCTCTTGGAAGTGGCCTCTTCCTCTGCCACATAGTCTTCATCTTCGGAATCTGAAGTCCTCTTCTTTCTCTGTCTCGTGGCAGCCTTTGGCAAGTTGCTAGGGGTGCTCCTGCTGCCCTCATCGGAAGAACTTGAGGGACTAGTGCCCTCACTCATGTGCACCTGCTGCTCTGACATGTTCTGGCTATCACTTTGATTAGACATGCTGCAAACTGACTGCTGACCCTGTGAACAGATTATAGATGAGGTAGAAAGGATGAGCATCACAAAATGCAGAGATTTTTGCAAAAGAATGATCCAAAAACTTAGTTTTAGTTTCCCACCGAAATCATCTCGGATCTACCGATTTTCAAACTCGGTGATACCAAAGCAGTTTTGGAACCTAAACTAGTGAACTCGGTAGGACCGAGTCACAGTTCGGTGGCACCGAGACTGCTAGGGTTTCACAGAGTTCCAAAATCGGTCACACCGATAAGTAATTCTCGGTCAGACCGAGTCTCACTTGTGCAATGGCATAAGCCAAATCGGTGGGACCGAGTTTTTCAACTCGGTGGGTCCGAGATGGTTTCGGCGGAAACCTAAACCTAGAATTTTCGAATCAAACCTAATCTATGAGCGTTTTGACTGGATAGGAGTGTTTCAATCGTGGCAAGAATCATGAAGAACACAATATGCTAGGAATCATATTGGAGAATAGCACAAAGATCAAGTCCATACCCTAGTTCGGCGGGGACTTGCTACGGCGGCAACGGCGGGGCAAAATTCCCATTGACGGCGACGGAGACCAGCGACTGGAGGCGGCTGGCGGCGAGAAGACGATCCGGAGACCACGTTGGCAGAGCAGGCTATCGCGCGGGCGAAGGGGTTCGGAGAAATTTCCAAAATTTTGCCCGTGACTATATATAGCCCGACCCTGTCGGTGTGACCGAGTGGAACAACTCGGTGGCACCGAGATTCATAACTGCAAGCAGTTACTGAAACTCGGTGTGACCAAAAGGTTCAAATCGGTTGCACCGAGATCGAAAACCTAGATCAACTTAATGATCTCGGTAGGACCGAAAGTGGAGTATCGGTCAGACCGAGAATCATAAAGAGGTTTTGGAAGTTTAAGTCTATGACGAATCGGGGACTCCGAGCGCTCCTCACACAGAGTGGTTCGAATCTGACTTGATCAAATTTTGTGATGCAGCATGAATAGAGTTTGGGACGAGAAAAGCATAGATAGCTAGAGGAGGTTCTTAGGCATTCTTGTCCATCCACTTGGCAAAAATAAAGCCGAACAATCAAAACAACAAGTGGATGTCCTCGAATGAGTAAAATATGCAACCAGCATGCTCACACAATAAGATGGCAAATGAAATATGTGACAAGGCATGCACAACCAATTCTAGCATCTATCAAGCAATTTGCGATGACTAGGTCATCTATATATGAGTATATTGACTTAGGAGTCAAGTGAGAACACTTGATCATAGGTCATACTCATCGTTTAAGCTCAAGTGGGGTTACCACTTTTACATAAAGCATTGTTTTGTTCACATCTTTAGAGTTGCTTTAGCTCAAGTCTTAGAGTAAAGCTCCCCCTAGATGTGATATCCCCCCTAAGAGGGATGAACTAACCTTGGGTTTTGTCGATGATGACTTCATGTAGATGTTGAAGATATGGATGCTCAATGTTGATGTAGATCACTTGGAGCTATCCATTTGAGTGAATTGCACTTTCAATACCTACATGGGTTAGTCCCACAAGGAACAAACAAGGATATCCATAGACATAGAGTGATGCACACAAAAATGATGTCCATGAAAACTTTTAGATTACCTTGTCCCTTGTCTTACCAACAAGAGGGTTTGTGACTCCTTGAACTAGTGCAAGATGTGGAAGTTGATTGCACTTGTTCTTGCCAAAATGATAAGAGTGAAGTATGTTGGCGGAGTCACCCTCAAGAACTCTCTAGTTCTTCTTCTTTTGGATCCACATCATCTTGATGGGAATCCTTGGAGTTGTAGTCATACTTGATGAAGTGGAACTTGAAGTAGTCTTGGGAATCCACTTGACTAAGGTCTTAGGAGCTTCTTCAAATGCATCAATTTCCTCTTGAAGCTTGTCCTTGCCTTTTTGCTTGTAGTCTTGTGGTGGAAGATCATCTTGAGCTTGTGTCCCCTTGAAAGAAGTATCATACTTCTCTTGTTGAGGAATATACTTTGTCTTGGGGTATTGATCTTCTTCCCACTCAACTCCATTGGCATTGAACTTTCGTTCAAAACCAACACCTTGATTCTTCCGGTGCATTCCTTGCTTGCGCACAATTTCCTCGAATTGCTTACTCCCGGCAAGGCTTTTGTACACTCCTTTCTCTATAATTCCCTTCAATAAGCTATTTTCTTGCTCAAGTGTAACTTGGCTAAGAGAATCATTAGTGGAATCAAGAGAACTACTAGAAGCAACAATATTGGATTTAGCATGATCATTTTTACTACTAGAGGAAGAATCTTTCTTGTTACTAGACTTGACTTGAGGCATGTAAGTAGATAAGAGTAAACGCTTGGCAATGTAAGAAGAACTTTTCTTGCGGAGATCATCATTGATTGCCTTTAAGAACTCATGCTCTTGCTCAAGATTGAGCTTTTCAAAGCGTAATTTCTCATGAGCTCTTAAAAGTTCTCGATGATCTTCGAAGATAGTTTCATGAGCTAACTTAAGAGTGTTTAGTTCTTTAGTTAGAGCCTCAATCTTCTCCTTATCATTGTCATTCGTTTTATCTTGATTAGCATGATTAATTGACGTTTCATCATAGTATTCATCACTAGAGTTGTCAACAAGCAAATCATCACCTAACAAGTCATCTTCATCACTATTGAAATCAACATACTCGGGGTGTGTTACCTTAGGACCTTTGGCCATGAAGCATCTTCCAATTCCTTCATTTGGTGAGTCAAATATGTCGTAGGAGTTGGTTGACACAAGTGCTAGACCGGCAACACCTTCATCTTGAGTATCTTCGGAGTCGAAGTGATAACTTCTCTCGGAGTGGCTGTCGGAGTCGGAGCCGGATACCCATTCACCAACATGAGCTTGATGTCTTCGTCTTGTGTAGCTCCTTGATGATTTTTCCTTCCTTTCCGAATCCTTGCTTCTCCGTGAGTATCTTCGTTCATAACGATCATCTCTACTCCTTCTCTCTCTTGGTGGTGATTCTTTGCTTCTTCTTCTTGGAGAATCTTCTCTTCTCTTGTAGGGAGCCGTACACTCATTGGAATAGTGTCCGGGTCTTCCAAAATTGTAGCAGTTTCGCTCTCGACTAGAAGATCTTTTGTCATTGTAGGACCTTGACTTGAAGCTTCTATCTTTGCTTCTACTCTTGTAGAACTTGTTGAAGTTCTTCACCATTAAGCTCAATTCTTCATTGAAGTCTTGTTTCTCACTTGATGATGTAGGGGCTTCACATGAGGCTTTATAGGCACCACTTGATTTGTTGTGAAGTTCCTCTTTATCCTTAAGTGACATCTCATGAGCAACAATTCTTCCAATCACCTCCGTTGGCTTGAGATCTTTGTAATTGGGCATCATTTGGATCAATGTGCACACGGTATCATATTTTCCATCCAAGGCTCTTAGGATCTTCTTGATGATGAATCTATCGGTCATCTCTTCACTTCCTAAGCCGCCAATCTCATTTGTGATGAGAGCAAGCCTAGAGTACATTTCAGCGACACCTTCACCATCCTTCGTCTTGAACTTGTCAAGTTGGCTTTGAAGCACATCCAACTTGGATTCCTTGACGGAGTCGGTACCTTCGTGCATATCAATCAAAGTGTCCCAAATTTCCTTTGCATTCTCAAGACGGCTGATTTTGTTGAATTCTCCGGGGCACAATCCATTGAAGAGAATATCACAAGCTTGAGCATTGTATTGCAACATCTTCAACTCATCCGCGGTAGCTTCACGGTTTGGTTCTCTCCCATCAAAGAAGTCACCTTGCAAACCAACACACACAATAGCCCAAACGGCGGGGTTATGTCCAAGAATATGCATTTTCATTTTATGCTTCCAACTAGCAAAGTTAGTACCATCAAAGTAAGGACCTCTACGGTGATAATTTCCCTCGCTAGACGCCATACTCTCCTAGGTTGTGAAACCAAGGCTATGACCACCAAAAGCTATGGAGATCAAGCAAATGGAGACCAAAGCTCTAATACCACTTGTAGGATCGAAAGTATGTCTAGAGGGGGGTGATTAGACTACTTGACCAAATAAAAACTTAACCTTTTCCCAATTTTAGTTCTTGGCAGATTTTAGCTAATTTAGGACAAGTCAAGCAATCATCACATAATTCAAGCAAGCATGCAAAGAGTATATTGGCAGCGGAAAGTAAAGCATGCAACTTGCAAGAATGTAAAGGGAAGGGTTTGGAGAATTCAAACGCAATTGGAGACACGGATGTTTTTCCCGTGGTTCGGGTAGGTGGTGCTATCCTACATCCACGTTGATGGAGACTTCAACCCACGAAGGGTAACGGTTGCGCGAGTCCACACAGGGCTCCACCCACGAAGGGTCCACGAAGAAGCAACCACCCACAAAGGGTCCACGAAGAAGCAACCTTGTCTATCCCACCATGGCCATCGCCCACACAGGACTTGCCTCACTAGCGGTAGATCTTCACGAAGTAGGCGATCTCCTTGCCCTTACAAACTCCTTGGTTCAACTCCACAATCTTGTCGGAGGCTCCCAAGTGACACCTAGCCAATCTAGGAGACACCACTCTCCAAGAAGTAACAAATGGTGTGTAGGTAATGAACTCCTTGCTCTTGTGCTTCAAATGATAGTCTCCCCAACACTCAACTCTCTCTCATAGGATTTGGATTTGGTGGAAAGAAGATTTGAGTGGAAAGCAACTTGGGAAGGCTAGAGATCAAGATTCATATGGTAGGAATGGAATATCTTGGTCTCAACACATGAGTAGGTGGTTCTCTCTCAGAACATATGAGTTGGAATGGTGTGTGTGTTCTGATGGCTCTCTCCTTGAATGAGAGGAGGTGGAGGGGTATATATAGCCTCCACACAAAATCCAACCGTTACACAGTTTTCCAATCTCGGTGGGACCGAATCAATAAACTCGGTCGACCGAAAAGTAAACCTAGTGACCGTTAGAGATTTTCGGTGGGACTGACATGCAACTCGGTAGGACCGATATGGTTAGGGTTTGGGCATAACGTAATCTCGGTGAGACCGATTACACAAACTCGGTGAGACCGATTGGTAATTAGCTAACCAGAGAGTTGGTCAGGCAAACTCGGTGGGACCGATTTGCTCTTTCGGTGAGACCGAAAAGTTACAAAAAGGAAACACTAAATTTACATTGCAATCTCGGTGGGACCGATTCGCTCTTTCGGTGAGACCGAAAAGTTACGAAAGGGAAACAGAGAGTTTGCAACCCCATCTCGGTGAGACCGAGATCCCTATCGGTAGAACCGAATTGCTAGGGTTTGGCAGTGGCTTATGACAAATGAAACTCGGTGGCGCCGGATAGGAAGAATCGGTAGGACCGAGTTTGGCTTAGGGTTTAGGTCATATGTGGATATGGGAAAGTAGTTGAGGGTTTTGGAGCATATCACTAAGCACATGAAGCAAGAGGCTCATTAAGCAACACCTCATCCCTCCTTGATAGTATTGGCTTTTCCTAAAGACTCAATGTGATCTTGGATCACTAAAATATAAAATGAAGAGTCTTGAGCTTTTGAGCTTGAGCCAATCCTTTGTCCTTAGCATTTTGAGGGTTCCACTTTCACATCCATGCCATGCCAATCATTGAGCTTTCCTGAAATAATCATCTTGAATAGCATTAGCTCAATGAGCTATATGTTGTTATGAATTACCAAAACCACCTAGGGATAGTTGCACTTTCACTTGAACAAATGCGGAATAGACCTAGCGGTTAATTTGTCAAACACAAAACCTACAACAACTAGGCTCACCTATGTGCACCAACAACTTATGCTAAGCAAGATAAACTACTAGGTGATAGCAAGATATATGACAAGAAACAATATGGCTATCACAAAGTAAAGTGCATATGTAAAGAGCTCGGGTAAGAGATAACCGAGGCACGCGGAGACAATGATGTATCCGAAGTTCACACCCTTGCGGATGCTAATCTCCGTTTGGAGCGGTGTGGAGGCACAATGCTCCCCAAGAAGTCACTAGGGCCACTGTAATCTCCTCATGCCCTCGCACAATGCAAGATGCCGTGATTCCACTAAGGGACCCTTGAGGGCGGTCACCAAATCCGTACAAATGGCAACCCTTGGGGGTGGTCACCGAACCCGTACACTTTGGCAACCCTTGGGGGCGGTCACCGGTACCCGTCAAATTGCTCGGGGCGATCTCCACAACCTAATTGGAGACCCCGATGCTTGCCCGAAGCTTTACACCGCAATGATTGATCTCCGAACACCACCAACCGTCTAGGGCGCCCAAGCACCCAAGAGGAACAAGCTCAAGGGTACTAAGCTTCTCAAACTTCACTTCCACGTATCACCGTGGAGAACTCAAACCGATGCACCAAATGCAATGGCAAGGGCACACGGAGTGCCCAAGTCCTTATCTCTCAAATCCCACCGAAGCAACTAATGCTAGGGAGGAAAATGATAGGAAGAACAAGAAGGAGAACACCAAGAACACCAAGATCTAGATCCAAGGTGTTCCCCTCACATCGAGGAGAAAGTGATTGGTGGAAATGTGGATCTAGATCTCCTCTCTCTTTTCCCTCAAAAACTAGCAAGAATCCATGGAGGGATTGAGAGTTATCAAGCTCGAAGAAGGTCAACAATGGGGGAAGAACACGGGCTCAAGAGATAAGGTTCATTGGGGAAGAAGACCCCCTTTTATAGGTGGGGAAAAATCCAACCGTTATGCTCACAACCCGCACAGAGCGGTACTACCGCTAGGGTGGTAGTAGCCCTTTGAAACACAACAGCGAGGAGGCAAAAAAGCCAGAAGAACCGTCGGAGCGGTAGTACCGCTTGACCTCACGGTACGACCGCTAGGGGTAGTGATACTACGGCTAAGGGTAGCGGTACTACTGCTTGTGAGCGGTACTAAAAAATTACATCCGTGCCTACCACCGCTGGACTTGTGATGAGTTTTTGGTCCCGAGCGGAAGTAGCCACGGAAGTAGCCGCGGTAGTACTGCTCCAAGCGATAGTACCGCTCCCAAGAGCGGTAGTAAAAAATTACATCCGCTCCTGTCTGCGGAAGTACCGCTGCAACCTTTTCAGAACACCAAAACTGACACAACTTTTGCAAACGGACTCCGAATTCGACGAAACCAAGTTTGTTGGAAAGCTAGCGACAAGGGCTAACCCAATCTCGATAGAAATACCAATAAGAAGCAAATGAGAAAAGGCCCAAAAGAAAATGGTGAGAACCCTTCCTCGGATAAGACCGGTAAATCCTCCAACACCGAAAACATCATAGAAGACGCATGCAAACTCCGTTTTCGATGAACTCAAGCTTGTCATCAAGATGAACATAATCTCTAAGACTCACAAAGAGAACCAAACAAGAACCAAGAAACATGATGCAAGGATGCAATGGTTTAAGCTCTCGATGAACGATACGATCAAGCAACTCACTTGAGAGCCCCCCTTGATAGTACGACTATCGATCCTATAACCCGGTCTCCCAACTACCACCATGAGACCGGTAAAATAGAAAACCTATCAAGGGCAAACCTTTGCCTTGCACATGATCCACTTGAGCTAGATGATGACGATCTTGTCCTCCTCAAGATGGACCACCTTTCTTGATTGCGTTGGGTCGATGGAGACTAGATGATTGCTCCCCCATACTCCACTATGGGTGAGCCACTCTTCGGCACATCTTCACAAGTCCATTGACACCACAATGGATGGCAAGCTTCAAGCACTTGATCTCTTCGTGATTCTCCACTTGAACTTGCACACGGCAATCTTGATGACGATCACCACTTGATGTCATCCTTCCCATGGGTTGTATGATATCATCCTCTTGACGCAAGCCCATGGACACGTACCTAACCCCACATAGACTCTCACATAGACCATGGGTTAGTACACAAAGTGCAATGGACAATGCTTACCATACCATGGGATCACTTGATCCCTCTCGGTACATCTTCTACTCTTTGTGAGTTGATCAACTTGATTCACTCTTGACTTAGTCTTGATCAACCTTGAATCTTTCCAACTCTCTTCGTTTGGATGATGTCTTGAAGGTAAACATGAATGATCACACAATCTTCTTCTTCAAGACATGCTTGCAATAAGCTCAACACTCACATGACCAATCTTTGGATAATTCCTTAATAGCACCTTGGTCAACCCATAAACTCCTTGAAACCAACACATGGACTTCAAGAAATGCCTATGGAAAAATCCTTCAAATATAACTCAATGCAACCATTAGTCCATAGAGAATGTCATCAATTACCAAAACCACACATGGGGGCACCGCATGTCCTTTCACTGGCTTGCATCCATTGTATGTGAACGTAGAGCTTATCACACCCGATCATCACGTGGTGTCTCGACACGATGAACTGTCGCAACGGTGCATACTCAGGGAGAACACTTATACCTTGAAATTTAGCGAGAGATCATCTTATAATGTTACCGCCGAACTAAGCAAAATAAGATACATAAAGGATAAACATCACATGCAATCAAAATATGTGACATGATATGGCCATCATCATCTTGTGCCTTTGATCTCCATCTCCAAAACACCGTCATGATCTCTATCGTCACCGGCATGACACCATGATCTCCATCATCTTGATCTCTATCAACGTGTCGTCACATGGTCGTCTCACCAACTATTGATTTTTCAACTATTGCTATCGCATAGCGATAAAAGTAAAGCAATTATATGGCGCTTGCATCTTATGCAATAAAGAGACAACCATAAGGCTCCTTCCAGTTGCTAATAACTTTAACAAAACATGATCATCTCATACAATAATTTATATCTCATCACGTCTTGACCATATCACATCACAACATGCCCTGCAAAAACAAGTTAGACGTCCTCTACTTTGTTGTTGCAAGTTTTACGTGGTTGCTACGGGCTGAGCAAGAACCGTTCTTACCTACGCATCAAAAAACCACAACGCGGTATAGTGATTGCTTTTTATCTTCAGAAAGAACCTTGTTCATTGAATCCGATCCATCTAAAGTTCGAGAAACAGACACCCACTAGCCACCTGTGTGTGAAGCACGTCGGTAGAACCAGTCTCGCGTAAGCGTACGCGTAATGTTGGTCTGAGCCGCTTCATCCAACAATACCGCCGAATCAAGAATTAACTAGTGATGGCAAGAAATATGTATATACCCACGCCCACAACTCCTTTGTGTTCTACTCGTGCATATAACGTCTATGCATAAACCTGGCTCGGATGCCACTATTGGGGAATGCAGTAATTTCAAAAAAATTCCTACGCACACGCAAGAACATGATGATGCATAGCAACGAGAGGGGAGAGTGTTGTCTGCGTACCTGTTGGGGAACGTAGTAATTTCAAAAAAGATCCTACGCACACGCAAGATCATGGTGATGCATAGCAACGAGAGGGGAGAGTGTGTCCACGTACCCTGTAGACCAAAAGCGGAAGCATTAGCACAACGCGGTTGATGTAGTCGCGCGTCTTCACGATCCGACCGATCAAGTACCGAACGCACGGCACCTCCGAGTTCTGCACACGTTCAACTCGATGACATCCCTCGAACCCTAATCCAGCCGAGTGTTGAGGGAGAGTTTTGTCAGCATGACGACATCGTGATGATGATGATGTTCTACCGATGCAGGGCTTCGCCTAAGCACCGCTACGATATGATCGAGGTGGATTATGGTGGAGGGGGGCACCGCACACGGCTAAGAGATCAAGAGATCAATTGTTGTGTCTATGGGGTACCCCCTGGCCACGTATATAAAGGAGTGGAGGAGGGGAGGGGCCGACCCTCTCTATGGAGCGCCCTAGGGGAGTCCTACTCCCACCGGGAGTAGGATTCCCCCTTTCCTAGAAGAACTAGGAGCCCTTCCAAGTAGTAGGAGTAGGAGAGAAGAAAAGGGAAAAGAAAGAGAAGGTAGGAGGGGGCGCAACCCTTCCCCCTAGTCCAATCCGGACTAGGCCTTGGGGGGGGGGCGTGGCCTGCCTCTCTCTCTTTCCCCTAAAGCCCAATAAGGCCAATACACTCCCCGGCGAATTCCTGTAACTCCCCGGTACTCCGATAAATACCCGAGTCACTCGGAACCTTTCCGATGTCCGAATATAGTCGTCCAATATATCGATCTTTACGTCTCGATCATTTTGAGACTCCTCGTAATGTCCCCGATCTCATCCGGGACTCCAAACTACCTTCGGTACATCAAAACACATAAACTCATAATATAACCGTCATCAAACTTTAAGCGTGCGGACCCTACGGGTTCAAGAACTATGTAGACATGACCGAGACACGTCTTCGGTCAATAACCAATAGCGGAACCTGGATGCTCATATTGGCTCCTACATATTGTACGAAGATCTTTTTCGGTCAAACCGCATAACAACCATACGTTGTTCCCTTTGTCATCGGTATGTTACTTGCCCGAGATTCGATCGTCGGTATTCCAATACCTAGTTCAATCTCGTTACCGGCAAGTCTCTTTACTCGTTCTGTAATACATCATCTCACAACTAACTCATTAGTTGCAATGCTTGCAAGGCTTATGTGATGTGCATTACCGAGAGGGCCTAGAGATACCTCTCCGACAATCGGAGTGACAAATCCTAATCTTGAAATACGCCAACCCAACATTTACCTTTGGAGACACCTGTAGAGCTCCTTTATAATCACCCAGTTACGTTGTGACGTTTGGTAGCACACAAAGTGTTCCTCCGGCAAACGGGAGTTGCATAATCTCATAGTCATAGGAACATGTATAAGTCATGAAGAAATCAATAGCAACATACTAAACGATCGGGTGCTAAGCTAATGGAATGGGTCATGTCAATCACATCATTTTCCTAATGATGTGATCCCGTTAATCAAATAACAACTTTTTTTGTTTATGGTTAGGAAACATAACCATCTTCGATTAACGAGCTAGTCAAGTAGAGGCATACTAGTGACACTTTGTTTGTCTATGTATTCACACATGTATTATGTTTCCGCTTAATACAATTCTAGCATGAATAATAAACATTTATCATGATATAAGGAAATAAATAATAACTTTATTATTGCCTCTAGGGCATATTTCCTTCAGTCTCCCACTTGCACTAGAGTCAATAATCTAGTTCACATCGCCATGTGATTTAACAGCAATAGTTCACATCACCATGTGATTAACACCCATAGTTCACATCGATATGTGATCAACACCCAAAGGGTTTACTAGAGTCAGTAATCTAGTTCACATCGCTATGTGATTAACACCCAAAGAGTACTAATGTGTGATCATGTTTTGCTTGTGAGATAATTTTAGTCAACGGGTCTGTCACATTCAGATCCGTAAGTATTTTGCGAATTTCTATGCCAACAATACTCTGCACGGAGCTACTCTAGCTTATTGCTCCCACTTTCAATATGTATCTAGATCGAGACTTAGAGTCATCCAGATCTGTGTTAAAACTTGCATCGACGTAACCTTTTACGACGAACCTCTTTGTCACCTCCATAATTGAGAAATATTTCCTTATTCCACTAAGGATAATTTTGACCGCTGTCCAGTGATCTATTCTTAGATCACTATTGTACTCCCTTGCTTAACACAGTGTAGGGTATACAATAGATCTGGTACACAACATGGCATACTTTATAGAACCTATGGATGAGGCATAGGGAATGACTTTCATTCTATTTCTATCTTCTGCCGTGGTCGGGCTTTGAGTCTTACTCAATTTCACACCTTGTAACACAGGCAAGAAACCTTTTCTTTGACTGTTCCATTTTGAACTACTTCAAAATCTTGTCAAGGTATGTACTCATTGAAAAAACTTATCAAGTGTCTTGATCTATCTCTATAGATCTTGATACTCAATATGTAAGCAGCTTCACCGAGGTCTTTCTTTGAAAAACTCCTTTCAAACACTCCTTTATGCTTTGCAGAATAATTCTACATTATTTTCGATCAACAATATGTCATTCACATATACTTATCAGAAATGTTGTAGTGCTCCCACTCACTTTCTTGTAAATACAGGCTTCACCGCAAGTCTGTATAAAACTATATGCTTTGATCAACTTATCAAAGCGTATATTCCAACTCCGAGATTCTTGCACCAGTCCATAGATGGATCACTGGAGCTTGCATATTTAGTTAACACCTTTAGGATCGACAAAACCTTCTAGTTGCATCGTATACAACTCTTCTTTAGTAAATCCATTAAGGAATGTGGTTTTGTTTATCCATTTGCCAGATTTCATAAAATGTGGCAATTGCTAACATGATTCGGACAGACTTAAGCATAGATACGAGTGAGAAAATCTCATCGTAGTCAACACCTTGAACTTGTCGAAAACCTTTTGCGACAATTCTAGCTTTGTAGATAGTAACACTACTATCAGTGTCCGTCTTCCTCTTGAAGATCCATTTATTTTCTATGGCTTGCCGATCATCGGGCAAATCCATCAAAGTCCATACTTTGTTCTCATACATGGATCATATCTCAGATTTTTATGGCCTCAAACCATTTCGCGGAATCTGGGCTCATCATCGCTTCCTCATAGTTCGCAAGTTCGTCATGGTCTAGTAACATGACTTCCAGAACAGGATTACTGTACCACTCTGGTGCGGATCTCACTCTGGTTTACCTACGAGATTCGGTAGTAACTTGATCTGAAGTTACATGATCATCATCATTAGCTTCCTCACTAATTGGTGTAGTAGTCATAGGAACAGATTTCTGTGATGAACTACTTTCCAATAAGGGAGCAGGTATAGTTACCTCATCAAGCTCTACTTTCCTCCCACTCACTTCTTTCGAGAGAAACTCCTTCTCTAGAAAAACTCCGAATTTAGCAACAAAAGTCTTGCCTTTGGATTTGTGATAGAAGGTGTACCCAACAGTCTCCTTTGGGTATCCTATGAAGACATATTTCTCCGATTTGGGTTTGAGCTTATCAGGATGAAACTTTTTCATATAAGCATCACAATCCCAAATTTTAAGAAACGACAACTTTGGTTTCTTGCCAAACCACAGTTCAGATTGTGTCGTCTCAACGGACTTAGATGGTGCCTTTTTAAACGTGAATGCAGCTGTCTTTAATGCATAACCCCAAAACGATAGTGGTAGATCGAAAAGAGACATCATAGATCGCACCATATCTAATAAAGTACGGTTATAATGTTCAGACACACCATTATGCTGTGGTGTTCCAGGTGGCGTGAGTAGTAAAACTATTTCACATTGTTTTAACTGAAGGCCAAACTTGTAACTCAAATATTTTACCTCTGCGATCATATCGCAGAAACTTTTATTTTCTTGTTACGATGATTCTCCACTTCACTCTGAAATTCTTTGAACTTTTCAAATATTTCAGACTTGTGTTTCATTAAGTAGATATACCCATATCTGCTCAAATCATCTGTGAAGGTCAGAAAATAATGATACCCGCCGCGAGCCTTAACACTCATCGGATCTCATACATCAGTATGTATTATTTCCAATAAGTCAGTTGCTCGCTCCATAGTTCCGGAGAACGGCGTTTTAGTCATCTTGCCCATGAGGCATGGTTCACAAGCATCAACTGATTCATAATCAAGTGATTCCAAAAACCCATTAGCATGGAGTTTCTTCATGCGCTTTACACCAATATGACCTAAACGGCAGTGCCACAAATAAGTTGCACTATCATTATTAACTTTGCATCTTTTGGTTTCAATATTATGATTATGTGTGTCACTACGATCGAGATCCAACGAACTATTTTCATTGGGTGTGTAACCATATAAGGTTTTATTCATGTAAACAGAACAACAATTTATTCTCTTACTTAAATGAATAACCGTATTACAATAAACATGATCAAATCATATTCATGCTTAACGCAAACACCAAATAACACTTATTCAGGTTCAACACTAATCCCGAAAGTATAGGGAGTGTGCGATGATGATCATATCAATCTTGGAACCACTTCCAACACACATCGTCACTTCACCCTTAACTAGTCTCTGTTTATTCTGCAACTCCCGTTTCGAGTTACTAATCTTAGCAACTGAACTAGTATCAAATACTGAGGGGTTGCTATAAACACTAGTAAAGTACACATCAATAACATGTATATCAAATATACTTATGTTCACTTTGCCATCCTTCTTATCTGCCAATCACTTGGGGTAGTTCCGCTTCCAGTGACCAGTCCCTTTGCAGTAGAAACACTTAGTCTCAGGCTTAGGACCAGACTTGGGCTTCTTCACTTGAGCAGCAACTTGCTTGCTGTTCTTCTTGAAGTTCCCCTTCTTCCCTCTGCCCTTTTCTTGAAACTAGTGGTCTTGTCTACCATCAACACTTGATGTTTTTCTCGATTTCTACCTTCGTCAATTTCCGCATTACGAAGAGCTTGGGAATCGTTTCCGTTATCCCTTGCATATCATAGTTCATCACGAAGTTCTACTAACTTGGTGATGGTGACTAGAGAATTCTGTCAATCACTATCTTATCTGGAAGATTAACTCCCACTTGATTCAAGCGATTGTTGTACTCAGACAATCTGGGCACATGCTCACTAGTTGAGCGATTCTCCTCCATCTTTTAGCTATAGAACTTGTTGGAGACTTTCATATCTCTCAACTCGGGTATTTGCTTGAAATATTAACTTCAACTCCTGGAACATCTCATATGCTCCATGATGTTCAAAACGTCTTTGAAGTCCCGATTCTAAGCCATTAAGCATGGTGCACTAAACTATCAAGTAGTCATCATATTGAGCTAGCCAAACGTTTATAACGTCTGCATCTGCTCCTGCAATAGGTCCGTCACCTAGCGGTGCATCAAGGACATAATTCTTCTGTGCAGCAATGAGGATAAACCTCAGATCACGGATCCAATCCGCATCATTGCTACTAACATCTTTCAACACAAATTTCTCTAGGAACATATCAAAATAAACACATGGAAGCAACAACGCGAGCTATTGATCTATAACATAATTTGCAAAATACTACCAGGACTAAGTTCATGATAAATTTAAGTTCAATTAATCATATTACTTAAGAAATCCCACTTAGATAGACATCTCTCTAATCCTCTAAGTGATCACGTGATCCAAATCAACTAAACCATGTCCGATCATCACGTGAGATGGAGCAGTTTCATTGGTGAACATCACTATGTTGATCATATCTACTATATGATTCACGCTCGACCTTTCGGTCTCCGTGTTCCGAGGCCATATCTGTATATGCTTGGCTCGTCAAGTATAACCTGAGTATTCCGCGTGTGCAACTGTTTTGCACCCGTTGTATTTGAACCTAGAGCCTATCACACCCGATCATCACGTGGTGTCTCAGCACGAAGAACTTTCGCAACGGTGCATACTCAGGGAGAACACTTCTTGATAATTAGTGAGAGATCATCTTATAATGCTACCGTCAATCAAAGCAAGTTAAGATGCATAAAAGATAAACATCACATGCAATCAATATAAGTGATATGATACGGCCATCATCATCTTGTGCTTGTGATCTCCATCTCCGAAGCACAGTCGTGATCACCATCGTCACCGGCGTGACACCTTGATCTCCATCGTAGCATCGTTGTCGTCTCGCCAAGCTTGTGCTTCCACGACTATCGCTACCGTTTAGTGATAAAGTAAAGCATTACATCGTGATTGCATTGCATACAATAAAGCGACAACCATATGGCTCCTGCCAGTTGCCGATAACTCGGTTACAAAACATGATCATCTCATACAATAAAATTCAGCATCATGTCTTGACCATATCACATCACAACATGCCCTGCAAAAACAAGTTAGACGTCCTCTACTTTGTTGTTGCAAGTTTTACGTGGCTGCTACGGGCTTAAGCAAGAGCTAATCTTACCTACGCATCAAAACCACAACGATAGTTTGTCAAGTTGGTGCTGTTTTAACCTTCGCAAGGACCGGGCATAGCCACACTTGGTTCAACTAAAGTTGGAGAAACTGTCACCCACAAGACACCTCTGTGCAAAGCACGTCGGGAGAACCGGTCTCGCGTAAGCGTACGCGCAATGTCGGTCCGGGCCACTTCGTCCAACAATACCGCCGAACCAAAGTATGACATGCTGGTAAGCAGTATGACTTATATCGCCCACAACTCACTTGTGTTCTACTCGTGCATATAACATCAACATATAAAACCTAGGCTCGGATGCCACTGTTGGGGAACGTAGTAATTTCAAAAAATTTCCTACGCACACGCAAGATCATGTGATGCATAGCAACGAGGGGGGAGTGTGATCTACATACCTAGTAGATCGACAACGGAAGCGTTTGGTTGATGTAGTCGTACGTCTTCACGATCCGACCGATCAAGCATCGAAACTACGGCACCTCCGAGTTCGAGCACACGTTCAGCTCGATGATGATCCCCGGACTCCGATCCAGCAAAGTGTCGGGGAAGGGTTCCGTCAGCACGACGGTGTGGTGACGATCTTGATGTACTACAGTAGCAGGGCTTCGCCTAAACTCCGCTACAATATTATCGAGGACTATGGTGGCTGGGGGCGCCGCACACGGCTAAGGAATAGATCACGTGGATCAACTTGTGTCTATGGGGTGCCCCTTGCGTCAGTATATAAAGGATGGAGGAGGAGGAGGCCGGCCAAGGCTAGGTGCGGCCAGGATGTGGAGTCCTACTAGGACTCCAAGTCCTAGTAGGAGTCCACCAAGAGGGGAGGAAGGGACAAGGAAGTGGAGGAGAAGGAGAGGTGGCCGACCCCCTTTTCCCTAGTCCAATTTGGACTAGAGGGGAGGGGGGGGGGCTCAGCAGCCCCTTGGCCCTTTTTCCTCTTCCCACTAAAGCCCATCAAGGCCCATTGCTTCTCCCGTAACTACCCGGTACTCCGAAAAATACCCGAATCACTCGGAACCTTTCCGATGTCCGAATATAGTCGTCCAATATATCAATCTTTACGTCTCGACCATTTCGAGACTCCTCGTCATGTCCCCGATCTCATCCGGGACTCCGAACTCCTTCGGTACATCAAAACTCATAAACTCATAATATAACTGTCATCGAAACCTTAAGCGTGCGGACCCTACGGGTTCGAGAACAATGTAGACATGACCGAGACACGTCTCCGGTCAATAATCAATAGCGGGACCTGGATGCCCAT
>NC_053026.1:581156697-581231597 GCF_003073215.2 Triticum urartu
GTGCTTAATAACATAAGGAAAAGATTCAATAAATTCAACCCATTTTGCATGTCTACGGTTCAGTTTGCTTTGACTTCTAATATGCTTGAGTGATTCATGATCAGAATGTATAACAAACTCCTTAGGCCATAAATAATGTTGCCATGTCTCCAAAGTCCGAACTAGTGCATAAAGTTCTTTATCATATGTTGAATAATTCAGACTAGGCCCACTGAGTTTTTCACTAAAGTATGCTACTGGTTTTCCTTCTTGCAATAGAACACCACCTAAACCAATGCCGCTAGCATCACATTCTAATTCAAACATCTTATTGAAATCAGGTAATTGCAGCAAAGGGGTGTGTGTAAGCTTATCTTTAAGAATAGTGAAGGCTTCCTCTTGTGCGTCGCTCCAAACAAATGGCACATTTTTCTTTGTGAGTTCATTGAGCGGTGCTGCGATGGTGCTAAAATCCTTCACGAACCGCCGGTAGAACCCAGCAAGTCCGAGAAAACTTCGTACCTGTGTGACCGAGTTAGGGGTCGGCCAACTCTGGATCGCTTCAACCTTGGCTTTATCAACTTCAATTCCCTGCGCTATCACAACATAGCCAAGAAAAGCGACTCGATCCATGCAAAAAGTGCACTTCTCGATATTACCAAATAAACGTGCAGCACGCAGAGCAGAAAAAACAGCACGCAAATGGTCTAAGTGTTCCTCTAGTGACTTGCTATAAATCAAAATATCATCGAAATATACTACCACAAATCGTCCAATAAAAGCTCGCAAAACTTCATTCATTAGTCTCATGAAAGTACTAGGTGCATTAGTCAATCCAAAAGGCATAACTAACCACTCATATAAACCAAATTTAGTTTTGAAAGCAGTTTTCCATTCATCACCTAGTTTCATACGAATTTGATGGTAGCCACTACGCAAGTCCACTTTAGAAAACACAACTGAGCCACTGAGTTCATCAAGCATGTCATCTAATCTAGTAATAGGATGACGATATCGAATTGTAATATTATTGATGGCTCTACAATCAACACACATACGCGAAGTACCGTCTTTTTAGGAACAAGTAAAATTGGTACAGCACATGGACTAAGGGATTCACGAATGTAACCTTTTTCAAGTAGTTCGTGAACTTGTCGCTGAATCTCCTTAGTCTCCTCTGGATTAGTCCGGTACGGCGCACGGTTGGGTAATGAGGCGCCAGGGATCAAGTCAATTTGATGTTCAATTCCTCTCATAGGTGGCAGCCCCGGTGGTACTTCCTTTGGAAAAACATCATGATACTCCTGCAAAAGGTTAGCGACAACAGGAGGCAAAGAAGAAGGCATATCCTCAATTGAAAACAAAACATCTTTGCAAATAAGAGCATAACATTCATCAGTATGAGCATCTAACTCAAAAATTTCAGCACGTGTAGCTAAGAAAGATACACCTTTCAATTTAATTTCTTTAGATGTGCTAGGATCAGATTTGTGCAGCTTATTAAATTGTTCTAACTCATCAACAACTTTCTGATTTTCAGATTGAGTACGCTCAATATTTGTGTTTCTACTAGCCCTAGCAAGATCATCTTTTAAAATTTGCTCAGGAGACATAGGGTGTAGAATGATTTTCTTTCCTTTATGTGTGAGAGTGTACTGATTAGTTCTACCATCATGTAAACATTGTTTATCATATTGCCATGGCCTTCCTAGTAACATAGAACAAGCTTGCATAGGCACAATATCGCAATCAATAGTGTCATGGTATGAACCTAAAGAAAAAGGAACTCTCACCATGCGTGTTACCTTTACCTTTCCACCATCATTAAACCATTGAATGTAGTATGGTTGTGGATGTTGTCGCGAAGGTAGGGAGAGCTTCTCCACCATGTCAATGCTTGCTAAATTGTTACAACTCCCTCCATCAATGATTATGCGAACGGAACGCTCCTTGACGACTCCTTTGATGTGGAAGAGGTTGTGACGTTGATCCTTCTTTGCTTTGACAATCTGAGCACTAAGTACACGATGTGATATAAGACTCATGTACTTATCGGCGTCGTCAGCGGTCACATGTTCTTCCTCTTGCTCCGGTCTTGTGTCATCGTCTTCATGTGTAGCAAGCAAGGCATATGTGTCTTCATCAAAATCACTAGCGGAGTCGTACTCGCCGTCTTCACGAATGATCAATACACGCTTATTAGGACACTCCTTCATGACATGGCCAAATCCCTTGCAAGTGTGGCATTGGATATCCTTTGTTCTTTTGGAGGAAGCGGACGATGACGATGAACTTTTTGTTGGAATTTGTGTAGTACTTTTCAGTGGTGCCGAAGTGTGTGATGCTGAAGTTGATGAAGAAGGCCCCAGTCGAGAGGTTGCAGGTGCTGTTGTAGAGGTGCGAGTGGACGGGGCAGCAGGAGTGCGCGACACCCATGTGGAAGTACGACCTGCAGAAAAATTAGGACGCAGTCTGGAACGACCCTGCACTTCATGTTCAACATGTATAGCAAGATGGAATAAACGGGTCATTGAATGATAATCTTTATAAGCAAGTATGCCATAAATTTCTCTATTCAATCCACCCAAGAACCTAGCCATAGCGGCTTCCTCAGTCTCAACTAAACCACAACGTAACATGCCCATTTGCAATTCTTGATAATAGTCTTCCACAGATTTAGATCCTTGGTTCAAGCGTTGTAGTTTATTTAGCAAGTCACGTTCATAATATCCAGGAACAAAACGGTGACGCATTACTAATTTCAAAGCTTCCCAAGTGGCAGGAATATTATTAGGATGTTTACGACAATGTGCTCTCCACCAAACAGAAGCAAAATCACTAAACTCACTAGTTGCAGCCCTAACTCTTTTATCATCAGGAAAATCATGGCAAGCAAATTTTTGATCAACTAGTAATTCCCAGTCAAGATAAACATCTGGATCATATTTCCCATCAAAAGGAGGCATGACAAATTTAATTCTACCCAAAGAATCGTCTTGGCCACGTACCTGAGGACGCTGGTGTCGTCCCATACCTTGTTGATTATTGCGTAGTCGACGATGATCACGATCATTGTTATCATTAACTGCATCAGGATCCTCAGAATCACCATCATAGTTGTCATCTTGGATGTCGTCGGCTATCGAGTTGGCGTTGCGAGGACGGGGCTGGTCGACGGCATCGGTGTATGAAAGAGGGTGCCCCGGGTCTCCTGGGAGGACCCGACGAGCTCGTTGCAGACCTGTGTTGGTGGCTGGAAGATGCGGAGCGGAAGTGGAGGCGGCACCTAGACGGGCATCCTGGGCATCAAGACGTTTCATAATAGATGCAAGTGTTTGGGTGAACGTCTCATTGCTATCCTCGATCGACTTGAGACGCTTATCAAGTGCGCCCTCGAACGATGTGAACCGCTCGGTGTATGCATGCACATCCTCCTCAAGGCGTGCCACCGTGGCTTTCATGTTGTCTTCGTCACCTGCCATGGTTAGGACGGAACAAGAACAAAATCACAAGTATATTGCTCCTACAGTAACTATAGTGAGGCGGTGGAAAATGTCTCTCAACTCTCGAGCAATTACCAAGCTCTTACCAGTTCTTACCGTGCTGCAGTGGTTGTCGGCCGTTGGCGATGTCAAAAGTGATCAAAAGATTGATATAGCGATTACCAAGGGACCGAACAAGATACGATACAGGAAGTGGAGCTTGGTGAAGGTTTCCTCAACTCACAATATGTGGCACAATTAAGCAAAAAGTAATGCAAGCTGAATAATTGCTCAAACTCCTAACTAGTGCTGGCGGTCGACTAGTAAGAGAGAAAACAATCTAAGCCTAGATACTGAGTCACGTGAGTGGGAACCGATGAAAAATTTGAGACAACTCTAATTAGCTAGATATAAGTGAGGTGTAAACGTAGCGTATGGCGACCAAGAGCGACAAAAGAAAATGACCAACAAGTATCACGTGTATAGCAGAGGAACAATTCTGAACGTCAAAAGAGATTGCACCAAAAGTGCTAGCCGGCCTGAAAGTTGCAACCTTTTTTTTTCTTTTTTTTGTCTTTTTGTCTTTTCTTTTTTTTCTTTTGCTTCACTTTTTTTTCTTTTTCTTTTTCAAGCCGGTTACTAGCAGAAATTACGTACACCAAGATGAGGCTAAGAGAAATTAAATGCCAGTGTTGTAACTTGTGCTAATTGAGCTGCATGCAAAAGCTAACAACGACGCAAGGTGACAAATATTGGTACACTGGATGTATGGTGTATTGCGCGTGCAGGCAGACACAAGAGAGGAGTTGTCTGATGACCTGCGTGTGTGTGTATAGCGCGTGGATGGACAGACGCCCGCTGGCTGATGTCTGGGCGACTGCGCGAGATTAGACCGCTGTGTGTGTACGCGCAGAAAACAGCGGACAACAAATGATTTTTTGTAAACAGACGCGACTTCGGATTGCACGCAAGGATAGGCAAAACTATAAACAATCCGATGCAAACTTGCTTTGATTTTTTTTAACGAAAGTTGTGGCGGAAAATATGATGGACAAAAACAAGGTTAGATCTAGTAGACAAATTTTCTCTCAAACTAATCTAAACCAGCACGAATTCTAGGATGTATGCAACCAAAAATTCAACTACGCAAATACTAGATGCAAAAATTGCTAAAGGCTAAAAAGGTAGGTGTAATGGATGAACTAATCTAATTTTTTTGGGGGCTTTTTCGTGGGTTTATAGGACAGAAAAATAAACTAAACTATGAAAACTGTAAATCTCTCACCGATGAACCTGAAAACTGATACCACTTTATGTGACGGTGGCCCGATCTTTCAATGAGAGTGGGGATAATTATCGATTTGGTGGATTTTGACCTTGACAATCCGGCTATACCGTACCCGACGATACGCCTCGACAATCGCTAAACCAATCTCCGATGGTTATTGACCTTGCCGTAGGCACGATCAACCTGAACAACGAGGTTCAAGTTCCTGCAAGCAACCGAAGAACCGGCAAGAACAAAGGTGAATTGCAACTGAAATTGCGGATAATAAACTGAGCACACGAACTAGATGGAAAGTTGGGGTTCCACTGTGGATCTGACAAGGCGGTAGTCCTACACGTCTCGTGGATGCGAATTGTAGCGATGGCTAGACAATACAATAAAACCCCAGTCTAAACCCTAAACTATAATAGCTATATATTAACTGCTGCTTCCGGTCGAAGGCGGTATCTGTTGTCCACAAATCGGACTGCTCGAGGCCGTACGTGGCTGGTCTTCGTAGACTTTGCGGCAAGCACCTGGCGGCCTGGCCGAAAGCTCTAGGGCCCACCCACGTGGTAATGTTGGGCCATTAATCCAAGTCTCTTGTCCTGGTGCACTTCATGCATGCGTACGTGACATGCTTGGTGGATAGGACGTGTGACATGCATGCAAGAGCGTTGCTCCATTTGATCTGAACCCATATTGTCTTCATCTTTAATCTTTCCTTTATTCTCAAGTACAAGCAAATCCAAACATGAGTGTAATATTATATTCTTATTAGTTAAATCATATGTACGAAGAAGCGATAGTACCTGGCCATTAATTTGTCTCGCCCGCGCTCTAGTAATAGGACCAGGTGGAATAACTGATGTAGGAGTTGCGGCGGGTGTAACAATAGAAGAGATGTCCTCATCAGAGTTGATAATGATAGTGCAACTTATTTGTGGCACTGCCATTTAGGTCATATCGGTGTAAAGCGCATGAAGAAACTCCATACTGATGGACTTTTGGAACCACTTGATTATGAATCACTTGGTACTTGCGAACCGTGCCTCATGGGCAAGATGACTAAAACGCCGTTCTCCGGAACTATGGAGAGAGCAACAGATTTGTTGGAAATCATACATACAGATATATGTGGTCCAATGAATATTGAGGCTCGTGGCGGATATCGTTATTTTCTCACCTTCACAGATGACTTAAGCAGATATGGGTATATCTACTTAATGAAACATAAGTCTGAAACATTTGAAAAGTTCAAAGAATTTCATAGTGAAGTTGAAAATCATCGTAACAAGAAAATAAAGTTTCTACGATCTGATCGTGGAGGAGAATATTTGAGTTATGAGTTTGGTGTACATTTGAAACAATGCGGAATAGTTTCGCAACACACGCCACCCGGAACACCACAGCGTAATGGTGTGTCCGAACGTCGTAATCGTACTTTACTAGATATGGTGCGATCTATGATGTCTCTTACTGATTTACCGCTATCGTTTTGGGGTTATGCTTTAGAGACGGCCGCATTCACGTTAAATAGGGCACCATCAAAATCCGTTGAGACGACGCCTTATGAACTATGGTTTGGCAAGAAACCAAAGTTGTCGTTTCTGAAAGTTTGGGGCTGCGATGCTTATGTGAAAAAGCTTCAACCTGATAAGCTCGAACCCAAATCGGAGAAATGTGTCTTCATAGGATATCCAAAGGAGACTATTGGATACACCTTCTATCACAGATCCGAAGGCAAGACTTTTGTTGCTAAGTTCGGAAACTTTCTGGAGAAGGAGTTTCTCTCGAAAGAAGTGAGTGGGAGGAAAGTAGAACTTGACGAGGTAACTGTACCTGCTCCCTTATTGGAAAGTAGCGCATCACAGAAAACTGTTTCTGTGACACCTACACCAATTAGTGAGGAAGCTAATGATAATGATCATGAAACTTCAGAACAAGATACTACTGAACCTCGTAGATCAACTAGAGTGAGATCCGCGCCAGTGTGGTACGGTAATCCTGTTCTGGAAGTCATGCTACTAGATCATGATGAACCTACGAACTATGAAGAAGCGATGGTGAGCCCAGATTCCGCAAAATGGCTTGAAGCCATGAAATCTGAGATGGGATCCATGTATGAGAACAAAGTGTGGACTTTGGTTGACTTGACCGATGATCGGCAAGCGATTGAGAATAAATGGATCTTCAAGAAGAAGACTGACGCTGACGGTAATATTACTGTCTACAAAGCTCGACTTGTCGCAAAAGGGTTTCGGCAAGTTCAAGGGGTTGACTACGATGAGACCTTCTCACCCATAGCGATGCTTAAGTCTGTCCGAATCATGTTAGCAATTGCCGTATTTTATTATTATGAAATTTGGCAGATGGATGTCAAAACTGCATTCCTGAATGGATTTCTGGAAGAAGAGTTGTATATGATGCAACCGGAAGGTTTTGTCGATCCAAAGGGAGCTAACAAAGTGTGCAAGCTCCAGCGATCCATTTATGGACTGGTGCAAGCCTCTCGGAGTTGGAATAAACGCTTTGATAGTGTGATCAAAGCATTTGGTTTTATACAAACATTTGGAGAAGCCTGTATTTACAAGAAAGTGAGTGGGAGCTCTGTAGCATTTCTGATATTATATGTGGATGACATATTACTGATTGGAAATGATATAGAATTTCTGGATAGCATAAAGGGATACTTGAATAAGTGTTTTTCAATGAAAGACCTCGGTGAAGGTGCTTACATATTAGGCATAAAGATCTATAAAGATAGATCAAGACGCTTAATTGGACTTTGACAACGCACATACCTTGACAAGATTTTGAAGAAGTTCAAAATGTATCAAGCAAAGAAAGGGTTCTTGCCTGTGTTACAAGGTGTGAAGTTGAGTCAGACTCAATGCCCGACCACTACAGAAGATAGAGAGAAAATGAAAGGTGTTCCCTATGCTTCAGCCATAGGCTCTATCATGTATGCAATGCTGTGTACCAGACCTAATGTGTGCCTTGCTATAAGTCTAGCAGGGAGGTACCAAAGTAATCCAGGAGTGGATCACTGGACAGCGGTCAAGAACATCCTGAAATACCTGAAAAGGACTAAGGATATGTTTCTCGTATATGGAGGTGACAAAGAGCTCATCGTAAACGGTTACGTTGATGCAAGCTTTGACACTGATCCGGACGATTCTAAATCGCAAACCGGATACGTGTTTACATTAAACGGTGGAGCTATCAGTTGATGCAGTTCTAAACAAAGCATCGTGGCGGGATCTACATGTGAAGCAGAGTACATAGCTGCTTCGGAAGCAGCAAACGAAGGAGTCTGGATGAAGGTGTCATACCTAGTGCATCGGGTCCAATGAAAATCTTTTGTGACAATACTGGTGCAATTGCCTTGGCGAAGGAATCCAGATTTCACAAGAGAACCAAGCACGTCAAAAGACGCTTCAATTCCATCCGGGATCTAGTCCAGGTGGGAGACATAGAGATTTGCAAGATACATACGGATCTGAATGTAGCAGACCCGTTGACTAAGCCTCTTCCACGAGCAAAACATGATCAGCACCAAGGCTCCATGGGTGTTAGAATCATTACTGTGTAATCTAGATTATTGACTCTAGTGCAAGTGGGAGACTGAAGGAAATATTCCCTAGAGGCAATAATAAAGTTATTATTTATTTCCTTATATCATGATAAAAGTTTATTATTCATGCTAGAATTGTATTAACCGGAAACATAATACATGTGTGAATACATAGACAATCAGAGTGTCACTAGTATGCCTCTACTTGACTAGCTCGTTAATCAAAGATGGTTATGTTTCCTAACCATGGACAAAGAGTTGTCATTTGATTAACGGGATCACATCATTAGTTGAATGATCTGATTGACATGACCCATTCCATTAGCTTAGCACCCGATCGTTTAGTATGTTGCTATTGCTTTCTTCATGACTTATACATGTTCCTATGACTATGAGATTATGTAACTCCCGTGTGCCGGAGGAACACTTTGTGTGCTACCAAACGTCACAACGTAACTGGGTGATTATAAAGGTGCTCTACAGGTGTCCCCAAAGGTACATGTTGGGTTGACGTATTTCGAGATTAGGATTTGTCACTCCGATCGTCGGAGAGGTATCTCTGGGCCCTCTCGGTAATGCACATCACTTAAGCCTTGCAAGCATTGCAACTAATGAGTTAGTTGCGGGATGATGTATTACGGAACGAGTAAAGAGACTTGCCGGTAACGAGATTGAACTAGGTATTGGATACCGACGATCGAATCTCGGGCAAGTAACATACCGATGACAAAGGGAACAACGTATGTTGTTATGCGGTCTGACCGATAAAAGATCTTCGTAGAATATGTAGGAACCAATATGGGCATCCAGGTCCCGCTATTGGTTATTGACCGGAGACGTGTCTCGGTCATGTCTACATTGTTCTCGAACCCGTAGGGTCCGCACGCTTAAGGTTTCGATGACAATTATATTATGAGTTTATGCGTTTTGATGTACCGAAGGTTGTTCGGAGTCCCGGATGTGATCACGGACATGACGAGGAGTCTCGAAATGGTCGAGACATAAAGATTGATATATTGGAAGCCTATGTTTGGATATCGGAAGTGTTCCGGGTGAAATCGGGATTTTACCGGAGTACCAGGAGGTTACCGGAACCCCCCGGGAGATATATGGGCCTTAGTGGGCCTTAGTGGAAGAGAGGAGAGGTAGCCAGAGATGGGCCGCGCGCCCCTTCCCCTCCTTGGTCCGAATAGGACAAGGAGAGGGGGCTGGCCCCCCTTCCTCCTCTCTCTCCTCCGCGAATCCTATTCCAACTAGGAAAGTGGGGGGAGTCCTACTCCCGGAGGGAGTAGGACTCCTCCTGGCGCGCATCCACTTGGCCGGCCACCCCCCCCTTTTTGAGCCCTTTATATACGGAGGCAGTGGCACCCCTAGAGACACAAATTGATCCATGTGATCATATTCTTAGCTGTGTGCGGTGCCCCCTTCACCATAATCCTCGATAATATTGTAGCGGTGCTTAGGCGAAGCCCTGCGACGGTAGTACATCAAGATCATCACCACACCATCGTACTGACAGAACTCTTCCCCGACACTTTGCTGGATCGGAGTCCGGGGGGATCGTCATCGAGCTGAACGTGTGCTAGAACTCGGAGGTGCCGTAGTTTCGGTGCTTGATCGGTCGGGCCGTGAAGACGTACGACTACATCAACCAAGTTAACGCTTACGTTGTCGATCTACAAGGGTACGTAGATCACACTCTCCCCTCTTGTTGCTATGCATCACCATGATCTTGCGTGTGCGTAGGAATTTTTTTGAAATTACTACGTTCCGCAACAGTGGCATCCGAGCCTAGGTTTTATATGTTGATGTTATATGCACGAGTAGAACACAAGTGAGTTGTGGGTGATATAAGTCATACTGCTTACCAGCATGTCATACTTTGGTTCGGCGGTATTGTTGGACGAAGCGGCCCGGACCGACATTACGCGTACGCTTACGCGAGACCGGTTCTCCCGACGTGCTTTGCACATAGGTGGCTTGCGGGTGATAGTTTCTCCAACTTTAGTTGAACCAAGTGTGGCTACGCCCGGTCCTTGCGAAGGTTAAAACAGCACCAACTTGACAAACTATCGTTGTGGTTTTGATGCGTAGGTAAGATTGGTTCTTGCTTAAGCCCGTAGCAGCCACGTAAAACTTGCAACAACAAAGTAGAGGACGTCTAACTTGTTTTTGCAGGGCATGTTGTGATGTGATATGGTCAAGACATGATGCTAAATTTTATTGTATGAGATGATCATGTTTTGTAACCGAGTTATCGGCAAATGGCAGGAGCCATATGGTTGTCGCTTTATTGTATGCAATGCAATTGCGCTGTAATGCTTTACTTTATCACTAAGCGGTAGCGATAGTCGTGGAAGCATAAGATTGGCGAGACGACAATGATGCTACGATGGAGATCAAGGTGTCGCGCCGGTGACGATGGTGATCATGACGGTGCTTCGGAGATGGAGATCGCAAGCACAAGATGATGATGGCCATATCATATCACTTATATTGATTGCATGTGATGTTTATCTTTTATGCATCTTATCTTGCTTTGATTGACGGTAGCATTATAAGATGATCTCTCACTAAATTATCAAGAAGTGTTCTCCCTGAGTATGCACCGTTGTGAAAAGTTCTTCGTGCTGAGACACCACGTGATGATCGAGTGTGATAGGCTCTACGTTCAAATACAACGGGTGCAAAACAGTTGCACACGCGGAATACTCAGGTTATACTTGACGAGCCAAGCATATACAGATATGGCCTCGGAACACGGAGACCGAAAGGTCGAGCGTGAATCATATGGTAGATATGATCAACATAGTGATGTTCACCAATGAAACTACTCCATCTCACGTGATGATCGGACATGGTTTAGTCAATTTGGATCACGTAATCACTTAGAGGATTAGAGGGATGTCTATCTAAGTGGGAGTTCTTAAATAATATGATTAATTGAACATAAATTTATCATGAACTTAGTATCTGATAGTATCTTGCTTATGTATGTTTGATTGTAGATAGATGGCCCGTGCTGTTGTTCCGTTGAATTTTAATGCGTTCCTTGAGAAAGCAAAGTTGAAAGATGATGGTAGCAATTACACGGACTGGGTCCGTAACTTGAGGATTATCCTCATTGCTGCACAGAAGAATTACGTCCTGGAAGCACCGCTGGGTGCCAGGCCTGCTGCTGGAGCAACACCAGATGTTATGAACGTCTGGCAGAGCAAAGCTGATGACTACTCGATAGTTCAGTGTGCCATGCTTTACGGCTTAGAACCGGGACTTCAACGACGTTTTGAACGTCATGGAGCATATGAGATGTTCCAGAAGTTGAAGTTAATATTTCAAGCAAATGCCCGGATTGAGAGATATGAAGTCTCCAATAAGTTCTATAGCTGCAAGATGGAGGAGAACAGTTCTGTCAGTGAGCATATACTCAAAATGTCTGGGTATAATAATCACTTGATTCAAATGGGAGTTAATCTTCTAGATGATTGCGTCATTGACAGAATTCTCCAATCACTGCCACCAAGCTACAAGAGCTTCGTGATGAACTATAATATGCAAGGGATGAATAAGACTATTCCCGAGCTCTTCGCAATGCTAAAAGCTGCGGAGGTAGAAATCAAGAAGGAGCATCAAGTGTTGATGGTCAACAAGACCACTAGTTTCAAGAAAAAGGGCAAAGGGAAGAAGAAGGGGAACTTCAAGAAGAACAGCAAGCAAGTTGCTGCTCAAGAGAAGAAACCCAAGTCTGGACCTAAGCCTGAAACTGAGTGCTTCTACTGCAAGCAGACTGGTCACTGGAAGCGGAACTGCCCCAAGTATTTGGTGGATAAGAAGGATGGCAAGGTGAACAAAGGTATATGTGATATACATGTTATTGATGTGTAGCTTACTAATGCTCGCAGTAGCACCTGGGTATTTGATACTGGTTCTGTTGCTAATATTTGCAACTCGAAACAGGGACTACGGATTAAGCGAAGATTGGCTAAGGACGAGGTGACGATGCGCGTGGGAAACAGTTCCAAAGTCGATGTGATCGCAGTCGGCACGCTACCTCTACATCTACCTTCGGGATTAATATTAGACCTGAATAATTGTTATTTGGTGCCAGCGTTAAGCATGAACATTATATCTGGATCTTGTTTGATGCAAGACGGTTATTCATTTAAATCAGAGAATAATGGTTGTTCTATTTACATGAGTAATATCTTTTATGGTCATGCACCCTTGAAGAGTGGTCTATTCTTATTAAATCTCGATAGTAGTGACACACATATTCATAATGTTGAAGCCAAAAGATGCAGAGTTTGATGTGACGGTGGCCCGATCTTTCGATGAGAGTGGGGATAATTATCGATTTGGTGGATTTTGACCTTGACAATCCGGCTATACCGTACCCGACGATACGCCTCGACAATCGCTAAACCAATCTCCGATGGTTATTGACCTTGCCGTAGGCACGATCAACCTGAACAATGAGGTTCAAGTTCCTGCAAGCAACCGAAGAACCGGCAAGAACAAAGGTGAATTGCAACTGAAATTGCGGATAATAAACTGAGCACACGAACTAGATGGAAAGTTGGGGTTCCACTGTGGATCTGACAAGGCGGTAGTCCTACACGTCTCGTGGATGCGAATTGTAGCGATGGCTAGACAATACAATAAAACCCCAGTCTAAACCCTAAACTATAATAGCTATTTATTAACTGCTGCTTCCGGTCGAAGGCGGTATCTGTTGTCCACAAATCGGACTGCTCGAGGCCGTACGTGGCTGGTCTTCGTAGACTTTGCGGCAAGCACCTGGCGGCCTGGCCGAAAGCTCTAGGGCCCACCCACGTGGTAATGTTGGGCCATTAATCCAAGTCTCTTGTCCTGGTGCACTTCATGCATGCGTACGTGACATGCTTGGTGGATAGGACGTGTGACATGCATGCAAGAGCGTTGCTCCATTTGATTTGAACCCATATTGTCTTCATCTTTAATCTTTCCTTTATTCTCAAGTACAAGCAAATCCAAACATGAGTGTAATATTATATTCTTATTAGTTAAATCATATGTACGAAGAAGCGATAGTACCTGGCCATTAATTTGTCTCGCCCGCGCTCTAGTAATAGGACCAAGTGGAATAACTGATGTAGGAGTTGCGGTGGGTGTAACAATACAAGAGATGTCCTCATCATCCCCCCTCCCTTCTTGAATCGAAGTCGTCCTCGACGGTACCTCGTCGTCATCACCCAAATAAGGCTTTAAATCTGCAACATTAAATGTGGGACTAACCCGAAATTCTGCAGGTAAATCAAGCTTATATGCATTCTCGTCAATTTTTTCAAGCACTTTAAAAGGTCCATCCGCACGAGGCATTAATTTTGACTTTCGTAAATCAGGGAAACGGTCTTTTCGCAAATGCAACCATACTAAATCACCTGGTTCAAAAACAACACTTTTCCTTCCCTGACTACCAGCAAGTTTATATTTGGCATTCATGCGTTCAATATTTTTCTTAGTCATCTCATGCATTTTTAATACTAATTCAGCACGTTCTTTAGCATCAAGGTTTACCTTCTCCGAAGATGGAATAGGTAATAAATCAATTGGTGCACGAGGTATAAATCCATAAACAATCTCAAAAGGGCATAATTTTGTGGTGGAATGAATGGAATGATTATAAGCAAACTCTACATGTGGTAGACATTCTTCCCACATTTTTAAGTTCTTCTTCAAAACAGCCCTAAGCATAGTAGACAATGTACGATTAACCACTTCAGTTTGACCATCATGTTTGAGGATGACATGTAGTACTAAATAAAAGCTTAGTCCCCAATTTTGTCCACAACACCCTCCAAAAGTGGCTAAGAAATTTTGTGTCACGATCAGAAACAATTGTATTTGGCACACCATGTAAACGAAACTACTTCTCAAAGAACAAATCAGCAATGTGAGTAGCATCGTCACTTTTATGACAAGGTATAAAATGTGCCATCTTAGAGAATCTATCGACAACAACAAATATACTATCTCCCCCGTCGTGTTCTAGGCAGTCCTAATACAAAGTCCATAGATATATCTTCCCAAGGAGTGCTAGGAACAGGAAGAGGCATATATAAACCATGTGGGTTCAATCGTGACTTAGCTTTTTGGCATGTCGTGCAGCGTGCAACATATCTCTCCACATCCCTTCTCATTTTTGGCCAGAAGAAATGATAGCAAGGATGTCTTCTGTCTTCTTGACGCCAAAATGTCCCATAAGTCCTCCTCCATGCGCCTCCTGTAACAACAAAAGACGAATAGAGCTATCTGGATGCATAGCTTGTTAGCGCGAAAAACAAATCCGTCATTAATGACGAACTTGTTCCAAGTTCTACCCTCTCTGCATTGAGCAATATATCTTTAAAATCGACATCATAGCGTATGCTCTTTTATAGTTTTCAAGTCCAAAAATTTTGAAGTTCAAGTGTGATAACATTGGTATAGCGGTCTAGACAATGCATCGGCAATAACATTCTCCTTCCCTTTCTTGTGCTTAATAACATAAGGAAAGATTCAATAAATTCAACCCATTTTGCATGTCTACGGTTCAGTTTGCTTTGACTTCTAATATGCTTGAGTGATTCATGATCAGAATGTATAACAAACTCCTTAGGCCATAAATAATGTTGCCATGTCTCCAAAGTCCGAACTAGTGCATAAAGTTCTTTATCATATGTTGAATAATTCAGACAGGCCCACTGAGTTTTTCACTAAAGTATGCTACTGGTTTGCCTTCTTGCAATAGAACACCACCTAAACCAATGCCGCTAGCATCACATTCTAATTCAAACATCTTATTGAAATCAGGTAATTGCAGCAAAGGGGTGTGTGTAAGCTTATCTTTAAGAATAGTGAAGGCTTCCTCTTGTGCGTCGCTCCAAACAAATGGCACATTTTTCTTTGTGAGTTCATTGAGCGGTGCTGCGATGGTGCTAAAATCCTTCACGAACCGCCGGTAGAACCCAGCAAGTCCGAGAAAACTTCGTACCTGTGTGACCGAGTTAGGGGTCGGCCAACTCTGGATCGCTTCAACCTTGGCTTTATCAACTTCAATTCCCTGCGCTGTCACAACATAGCCAAGAAAAGCGACTCGATCCGTGCAAAAAGTGCACTTCTCGATATTACCAAATAAACGTGCATCACGCAGAGCAGAAAAAACAGCACGCAAATGGTCTAAGTGTTCCTTCTAGTGACTTTGCTATAAATCAAAATATCATCGAAATATACTACCACAAATCGTCCAATAAAAGCTCGCAAAACTTCATTCATTAGTCTCATGAAAGTACTAGGTGCATTAGTCAATCCAAAAGGCATAACTAACCACTCATATAAACCAAATTTAGTTTTGAAAGCAGTTTTCCATTCATCACCTAGTTTCATACGAAATTGATGGTAGCCACTACGCAAGTCCACTTTAGAAAACACAACTGAGCCACAACCACTGAGTTCATCAAGCATGTCATCTAATCTAGGAATAGGATGACGATATCGAATTGTAATATTATTGATGGCTCTACAATCAACACACATACGCGAAGTACCGTCTTTTTTAGGAACAAGTAAAATTGGTACAGCACATGGACTAAGGGATTCACGAATGTAACCTTTTCAAGTAGTTATTGAACTTGTCGCTGAATCTCCTTAGTCTCCTCTGATTAGTCGGTACGGCGCACGGTTGGGTAATGAGGCGCCAGTATCAAGTCAATTTGATGTTCAATTCCTCTCATAGGTGGCAGCCCCGGTGGTACTTCCTTTGGAAAAACATCATGATACTCCTGCAAAAGGTTAGCGACAACAGGAGGCAAAGAAGAAGGCATATCCTCAAATGAAAACAAAACTTCTTTGCAAATAAGAGCATAACATTCATCAGTATGAGCATCTAACTCAAAAATTTCAGCACGTGTAGCTAAGAAAGATACACCTTTCAATTTAATTTCTTTAGATGTGCTAGGATCAGATTTGTGCAGCTTATTAAATTGTTCTAACTCATCAACAACTTTCTGATTTTCAGATTGAGTACGCTCAATATTTGTGTTTCTACTAGCCCTAGCAAGATCATCTTTTAAAATTTGCTCAGGAGACATAGGGTGTAGAATGATTTCTTTCCTTTATGTGTGAGAGTGTACTGATTAGTTCTACCATCATGTAAACATTGTTTATCATATTGCCATGGCCTTCCTAGTAACATAGAACAAGCTTGCATAGGCACAATATCGCAATCAATAGTGTCATGGTATGAACCTAAAGAAAAAGGAACTCTCACCATGCGTGTTACCTTTACCTTTCCACCATCATTAAACCATTGAATGTAGTATGGTTGTGGATGTTGTCGCGGAAGGTAGGGAGAGCTTCTCCACCATGTCAATGCTTGCTAAATTGTTACAACTCCCTCCATCAATGATTATGCGAACGGAACGCTCCTTGACGACTCCTTTGATGTGGAAGAGGTTGTGACGTTGATCCTTCTTTGCTTTGACAATCTGAGCACTAAGTACACGATGTGATATAAGACTCATGTACTTATCGGCGTCGTCAGCGGTCACATGTTCTTCCTCTTGCTCCGGTCTTGTGTCATCGTCTTCATGTGTAGCAAGCAAGGCATATGTGTCTTCATCAAAATCACTAGCGAGTCGTACTCGCCGTCTTCACGAATGATCAATACACGCTTATTAGGACACTCCTTCATGACATGGCCAAATCCCTTGCAAGTGTGGCATTGGATATCCTTTGTTCTTTTGGAGGAAGCGGACGATGACGATGAACTTTTTGTTGGAATTTGTGTAGTACTTTTCAGTGGTGCCGAAGTGTGTGATGCTGAAGTTGATGAAGAAGGCCCCAGTCGAGAGGTTGCAGGTGCTGTTGTAGAGGTGCGAGTGGACGGGGCAGCAGGAGTGCGCGACGCCCATGTGGAAGTACGACCTGCAGAAAAATTAGGACGCAGTCTGGAACCCTGCACTTCATGTTCAGCATGTATAGCAAGATGGAATAAACGGGTCATTGAATGATAATCTTTATAAGCAAGTATGTCATAAATTTCTCTATTCAATCCACCCAAGAACCTAGCCATAGCGGACTTCCTCAGTCTCAACTAAACCACAACGTAACATGCCCATTTGCAATTCTTGATAATAGTCTTCCACAGATTTAGATCCTTGGTTCAAGCGTTGTAGTTTATTTAGCAAGTCACGTTCATAATATCCAGGAACAAAACGGTGACGCATTACTAATTTCAAAGCTTCCCAAGTGGCAGGAATATTATTAGGATGTTTACGACAATGTGCTCTCCACCAAACAGAAGCAAAATCACTAAACTCACTAGTTGCAGCCCTAACTCTTTTATCATCAGGAAAATCATGGCAAGCAAATTTTTGATCAACTAGTAATTCCCAGTCAAGATAAACATCTGGATCATATTTCCCATCAAAAGGAGGCATGACAAATTTAATTCTACCCAAAGAATCGTCATGGCACGTACCTGAGGACGCTGGTGTCGTCCCATACCTTGTTGATTATTGCGTAGTCGACGATGATCACGATCATTGTTATCATTAACTGCATCAGGATCCTCAGAATCACCATCATAGTTGTCATCTTGGATGTCGTCGGCTATCGAGTTGGCGTTGCGAGGACGGGGCTGGTCGACGGCATCGGTGTATGAAAGAGGGTGCCCCGGGTCTCCTGGGAGACCCGACGAGCTCGTTGCAGACCTGTGTTGGTGGCTGGAAGATGCGGAGCGGAAGTGGAGGCGGCACCTAGACGGGCATCCTGGGCATCAAGACGTTTCATAATAGATGCAAGTGTTTGGGTGAACGTCTCATTGCTATCCTCGATCGACTTGAGACGCTTATCAAGTGCGCCCTCGAACGATGTGAACCGCTCGGTGTATGCATGCACATCCTCCTCAAGGCGTGCCACCGTGGCTTTCATGTTGTCTTCGTCACCTGCCATGGTTAGGACGGAACAAGAACAAAATCACAAGTATATTGCTCCTACAGTAACTATAGTGAGGCGGTGGAAAATGTCTCTCAACTCTCGAGCAATTACCAAGCTCTTACCAGTTCTTACCGTGCTGCAGTGGTTGTCGGCCGTTGGCGATGTCAAAAGTGATCAAAAGATTGATATAGCGATTACCAAGGGACCGAACAAGATACGATATAGGAAGTGGAGCTTGGTGAAGGTTTCCTCAACTCACAATATGTGGCACAATTAAGCAAAAAGTAATGCAAGCTGAATAATTGCTCAAACTCCTAACTAGTGCTGGCGGTCGACTAGTAAGAGAGAAAACAATCTAAGCCTAGATACTGAGTCACGTGAGTGGGAACCGATGAAAATTTGAGACAACTCTAATTAGCTAGATATAAGTGAGGTGTAAACGTAGCGTATGGCGACCAAGAGCGACAAAAGAAAATGACCAACAAGTATCACGTGTATAGCAGAGGAACAATTCTGAACGTCAAAAGAGATTGCACCAAAAGTGCTAGCCGGCCTGAAAGTTGCAACCTTTTTTTTTCTTTTTTTTGTCTTTTTGTCTTTTCTTTTTTTTCTTTTGCTTCACTTTTTTTTCTTTTTCTTTTTCAAGCCGGTTACTAGCAGAAATTACGTACACCAAGATGAGGCTAAGAGAAATTAAATGCCAGTGTTGTAACTTGTGCTAATTGAGCTGCATGCAAAAGCTAACAACGACGCAAGGTGACAAATATTGGTACACTGGATGTATGGTGTATTGCGCGTGGAGGCAGACACAAGAGAGGAGTTGTCTGATGACCTGCGTGTGTGTGTATAGCGCGTGGATGGACAGACGCCCGCTGGCTGATGTCTGGGCGACTGCGCGAGATTAGACCGCTGTGTGTGTACGCGCAGAAAACAGCGGACAACAAATGATTTCTTTGTACAACAGACGCGACTTTGGATTGCACGCAAGGATAGGCAAACTATAAAATCGATGCAAACTTGCTTTTTGATTTTTTTAACGAAAGTTGTGGCGGAAATATGGTGGACAAAAACAAGGTTAGATCTAGTAGACAAATTTTTCTCTCAAACTAATCTAAACCAGCACGAATTCTAGGATGTATGCAACCAAAAATTCAACTACGCAAATACTAGATGCAAAAATTGCTAAAGGCTAAAAAGGTAGGTGTAATGGATGAACTAATCTAATTTTTTTGGCTTTTTCGTGGGTTTATAGGACAGAAAAATAAACTAAACTACGAAAACTGTAAATCTCTCACCGATGAACCTGAAAACTGATACCACTTGATGTGACGGGGCCCGATCTTTCGATGAGAGTGGGGATAATTATCGATTTGGTGGATTTTGACCTTGACGATCCGGCTATACCGTACCCGACGATACGCCTCGACAATCGCTAAACCAATCTCCGATGGTTATTGACCTTGCCGTAGGCACGATCAACCTGAACAACGAGGTTCAAGTTCCTGCAAGCAACCGAAGAACCGGCAAGAACAAAGGTGAATTGCAACTGAAATTGCGGATAATAAACTGAGCACACGAACTAGATGAAAAGTTGGGGTTCCACTGTGGATCTGACAAGGCGGTAGTCCTACACGTCTCGTAGATGCGAATTGTAGCGATGGCTAGACAATACAATAAAACCCGAGTCTAAACCCTAAACTATAATAGCTATTTATTAACTGCTGCTTCCGGTCGAAGGCGGTATCTATTGTCCACAAATCGGACTGCTCGAGGCCGTACGTGGCTGGTCTTGGTAGACTTTGCGGCAAGCACCTGGCGGCCTGGTCGAAAGCTCTAGGGCCCACCCACGTGGTAATGTTGGGCCATTAATCCAAGTCTCTTGTCCTAGTGCACTTCATGCATGCGTACGTGACATGCTTGGTGGATAGGACATGTGACATGCATGCAAGAGCGTTGCTCCATTTGATCTGAACCCATATTGTCTCCATCTTTAATCTTTCCTTTATTCTCAAGTATAAGCAAATCCAAACATGAGTGTAATATTATATTCTTATTTGTTAAATCATATGTACGAAGAAGCGATAGTACCTGGCCATTAATTTGTCTCACCCGCGCTCTAGTAATAGGACCAAGTGGAATAACTGATGTAGGAGTTGCGGCGGGTGTAACAATTAGAAGAGATGTCCTCATCAGAGTTGATAATGATAGTGCAACTTATTTGTGGCACTGCCATTTAGGTCATATCGGTGTAAAGCGCATGAAGAAACTCCATACTGATGGACTTTTGGAACCACTTGATTATGAATCACTTGGTACTTGCGAACCGTGCCTCATGGGCAAGATGACTAAAACGCCGTTCTCCGGAACTATGGAGAGAGCAACAGATTTGTTGGAAATCATACATACAGATATATGTGGTCCAATGAATATTGAGGCTCGTGGCGGATATCGTTATTTTCTCACCTTCACAGATGACTTAAGCAGATATGGGTATATCTACTTAATGAAACATAAGTCTGAAACATTTGAAAAGTTCAAAGAATTTCATAGTGAAGTTGAAAATCATCGTAACAAGAAAATAAAGTTTCTACGATCTGATCGTGGAGGAGAATATTTGAGTTATGAGTTTGGTGTACATTTGAAACAATGCAGAATAGTTTCGCAACACACGCCACCCGGAACACCACAGCGTAATGGTGTGTCCGAACGTCGTAATCGTACTTTACTAAATATGGTGCGATCTATGATGTCTCTTACTGATTTACCGCTATCGTTTTGGGGTTATGCTTTAGAGACGGCCGCATTCACGTTAAATAGGGCACCATCAAAATCCGTTGAGACGACGCCTTATGAACTATGGTTTGGCAAGAAACCAAAGTTGTCGTTTCTGAAAGTTTGGGGCTGCGATGCTTATGTGAAAAAGCTTCAACCTGATAAGCTCGAACCCAAATCGGAGAAATGTGTCTTCATAGGATATCCAAAGGAGACTATTGGATACACCTTCTATCACAGATCCGAAGGCAAGACTTTTGTTGCTAAGTTCGGAAGCTTTTTGGAGAAGGAGTTTCTCTTGAAAGAAGTGAGTGGGAGGAAAGTAGAACTTGACGAGGTAACTGTACCTGCTCCCTTATTGGAAAGTAGCGCATCACAGAAAACTGTTTCTGTGACACCTACACCAATTAGTGAGGAAGCTAATGATAATGATCATGAAACTTCAGAACAAGATACTACTGAACCTCGTAGATCAACTAGAGTGAGATCCGCGCCAGTGTGGTACGGTAATCCTGTTCTGGAAGTCATGCTACTAGATCATGATGAACCTACGAACTATGAAGAAGCGATGGTGAGCCCAGATTCCGCAAAATGGCTTGAAGCCATGAAATCTGAGATGGGATCCATGTATGAGAACAAAGTGTGGACTTTGGTTGACTTGACCGATGATCGGCAAGCGATTGAGAATAAATGGATCTTCAAGAAGAAGACTGACGCTGACGGTAATATTACTGTCTACAAAGCTCGACTTGTCGCAAAAGGGTTTCGGCAAGTTCAAGGGGTTGACTACGATGAGACCTTCTCACCCATAGCGATGCTTAAGTCCGTCCGAATCATGTTAGCAATTGCCGTATTTTATTATTATGAAATTTGGCAGATGGATGTCAAAACTGCATTCCTGAATGGATTTCTGGAAGAAGAGTTGTATATGATGCAACCGGAAGGTTTTGTCGATCCAAAGGGAGCTAACAAAGTGTGCAAGCTCCAGCGATCCATTTATGGACTGGTGCAAGCCTCTCGGAGTTGGAATAAACGCTTTGATAGTGTGATCAAAGCATTTGGTTTTATACAAACATTTGGAGAAGCCTGTATTTACAAGAAAGTGAGTGGGAGCTCTGTAGCATTTCTGATATTATATGTGGATGACATATTACTGATTGGAAATGATATAGAATTTCTGGATAGCATAAAGGGATACTTGAATAAGTGTTTTTCAATGAAAGACCTCGGTGAAGGTGCTTACATATTAGGCATAAAGGTCTATAAAGATAGATCAAGACGCTTAATTGGACTTTGACAACGCACATACCTTGACAAGATTTTGAAGAAGTTCAAAATGTATCAAGCAAAGAAAGGGTTCTTGCCTGTGTTACAAGGTGTGAAGTTGAGTCAGACTCAATGCCCGACCACTACAGAAGATAGAGAGAAAATGAAAGGTGTTCCCTATGCTTCAGCCATAGGCTCTATTGTTGGAAATATTGCCCTAGAGGCAATAATAAATTGGTTATTATTATATTTCTTGTTCATGATAATCGTTTATTATCCATGCTAGAATTGTATTGATAGGAAACTCAGATACATGTGTGGATACATAGACAACACCATGTCCCTAGTAAGCCTCTAGTTGACTAGCTCGTTGATCAATAGATGGTTACGGTTTCCTGACCATGGACATTGGATGTCGTTGATAACGGGATCACATCATTAGGAGAATGATGTGATGGACAAGACCCAATCCTAAGCATAGCACAAGATCGTGTAGTTCGTATGCTAAAGCTTTTCTAATGTCAAGTATCATTTCCTTAGACCATGAGATTGTGCAACTCCCGGATACCGTAGGAGTGCTTTGGGTGTGCCAAACGTCACAACGTAACTGGGTGGCTATAAAGGTACACTACAGGTATCTCCGAAAGTGTCTGTTGGGTTGGCACGAATCGAGACTGGGATTTGTCACTCCGTGTAACGGAGAGGTATCTCTGGGCCCACTCGGTAGGACATCATCATAATGTGCACAATGTGACCAAGGAGTTGATCACGGGATGATGTGTTACAAACGAGTAAAGAGACTTGCCGGTAACGAGATTGAACAAGGTATCGGATACCGACGATCGAATCTCGGGCAAGTACAATACCGCTAGACAAAGGGAATTGTATACGGGATTGATTAAGTCCTTGACATCGTGGTTCATCCGATGAGATCATCATGGAACATGTGGGAGCCAACATGGGTATCCAGATCCCGCTGTTGGTTATTGACCGGAGAACGTCTCGGTCATGTCTGCATGTCTCCCGAACCCGTAGGGTCTACACACTTAAGGTTCGATGACGCTAGGGTTATAAAGGAAGTTTGTATGTGGTTACCGAATGTTGTTCGGAGTCCCGGATGAGATCCCGGACGTCACGAGGAGTTCCGAAATGGTCCGGAGGTAAAGATTTATATATGGGAAGTCCTGTTTTGGTCACCGGACAAGTTTCGGGGTCACCGGTATTGTACCGGGACCACCGGAAGGGTCCCGGGGGTCCACCGGGTGGGGCCACCTGCCCCGGGGGGCACATGGGCTGTAGGGGTGTGCACCTTGGCCTATATGGGCAAGGGCACCAGCCCCAAAGGCCCATGCGCCAAAGGATAAGGAAAGGAAGAGTCCTAAAGGGGGAAGGCACCTCCGAGGTGCCTTGGGGAGGAGGGACTCCTCCTAGCCGCACCCTTCCTTGGAGGAAGGGCCAAGGCTGCGCCTCCCCCCCTCTCCCTTGCCCCTATATATATGTGGGGGTGGGAGGGCAGCCATACCAATGTTCTGGTGCAGCCCTCCCCTTCTCCCAAGTCCTTCTCCTCTCCCGTGGTGCTTGGCGAAGCCCTGCAGGATTGCCACGCTCCTCCACCACCACCACGCCGTTGTGCTGCTGCTGGATGGAGTCTTCCTCAACCTCTCCCTCTCTCCTTGCTGGATCAAGGCGTGGGAGACGTCACCGGGCTGTACGTGTGTTGAACGCGGAGGTGCCGTGCTTCGGCACTTGATCATCGGTGATTTGGATCATGACGAGTACGACTCCATCAACCCCGTTCACTTGAACGCTTCCGCTTAGCGATCTACAAGGGTATGTAGATGCACTCTCCTTCCCCTCATTGCTGGTCTCTCCATAGATAGATCTTGGTGACACGTAGGAAAATTTTGAATTTCTGCTACGTTCCCCAACAGTGGCATCATGAGCTAGGTCTATTGCGTAGATTCTATGCACGAGTAGAACACAAAGTAGTTGTGGGCGTTGATTTTGTTCAATATGCTTACCGTTACTAGTCCAATCTTGTTTCGACGGCATTGTGGGATGAAGCGGCCCGGACCGACCTTACACGTACTCTTACGTGAGACTGGTTCCACCGACTGACATGCACTAGTTGCATAAGGTGGCTAGCGGGTGTCTGTCTCTCCCACTTTAGTCGGATCGGATTCGATGAAAAGGGTCCTTATGAAGGGTAAATAGCAATTGGCATATCACGTTGTGGTTTTTGCGTAGGTAAGAAACGTTCTTGCTAGAAACCCATAGCAGCCACGTAAAACATGCAAACAACAATTAGAGGACGTCTAACTTGTTTTTTGCAGGGTATGCTATGTGATGTGATATGGGCAAAGGATGTGATGAATGATATATGTGATGTATGAGATTGATCATGTTCTTGTAATAGGAATCACGACTTGCATGTCGATGAGTATGACAACCGGCAGGAGCCATAGGAGTTGTCTTAATTTATTTATGACCTGCGTGTCAACTAAACGTCATGTAATTACTTTACTTTATTGCTAAAGCGTTAGCCATAGTAGTAGAAGTAATAGATGACGGAGACAACTTCATGAAGACACGATGATGGAGATCATGATGATGGAGATCATGGTGTCATGCCGGTGACAAGATGATCATGGAGCCCCAAGATGGAGATCAAAGGAGCTATATGATATTGGCCATATCATGTCACTATTATTTGATTGCATGTGATGTTTATCATGTTTTTGCATCTTATTTGCTTAGAACGACGGTAGTAAATAAGATGATCCCTCATTACAATTTCAAGAAGTGTTCTCCCCTAACTGTGCACCGTTGCTAAAGTTCGTCGTTTCGAAGCACCACGTGATGATCGGGTGTGATAGATCCTTACGTTCACATACAACGGGTGTAAGACAGTTTTACACATGCAAAACACTTAGGGTTAACTTGACGAGCCTAGCATGTATAGACATGGCCTCGGAACACAGAGACCGAAAGGTCGAGCATGAGTCGTATAGAGATACGATCAACATGAAGATGTTCACCGATGATGACTAGTCCGTCTCACGTGATGATCGGACACGGCCTAGTTGACTCGGATCATGTAATCACTTAGATGACTAGAGGGATGTCTATCTGAGTGGGAGTTCATAAGATGAACTTAATTATCCTGAACATAGTCAAAAGGTCTTCGCAAATTATGTCGTAGCTCGCGCTTCAGTTCTACTGTTTAGTTATGTTCCTAGAGAAAATTTAGTTGAAAGTTGATAGTAGCAATTATGCGGACTAGGTCCGTAAACTGAGGATTGTCCTCATTGCTTCATAGAAGGCTTATGTCCTTAATGCACCGCTCAGTGTGCTGAACCTCGAACGTGTCTGTGGATGTTGCGAACATCTGACATACACGTTTTGATGTCTACATGATAGTTCGGTAATGTTAAATGGTTTAGAATTGAGGCACCGAAGACATTTTTGAAATGTCGCGGAACATATGAGATGTTTCGAGGGCTGAAATTGGGATTTCAGGCTCGTGCCCACGTCAAGAGGTATAAGACCTCCGACGATTTTCTTAGCCTGCAAACTAAGGGAGAAAAGCTCAATGCTTGTGCTCAGATTGTCTGAGTACAACAATCATTTGAATCGAGTGGGAGTTGATCTTCCAGATGAGATAGTGATGTTTCTCCGAAGTCATTACCACCAAGCTGCTAGAGCTTCGTGATGAACTATGATATATCGGGGACATATATGATGATCCTTGAGATATTCGCGATGTTTGACGCTACAAACAAAAGTAGAAATCAAGAAGGAGCATCAATTGTTGATGGTTGGTGAAACCACTAGTTTCAAGAAGGGCAAGGGCAAGAAGGGATACTTCATGAAACGGCAATTCAGCTGCTGCTCTAGTGAAGAAACCCAAGGTTGAACCCAAACCCGAGACTGAGTGCTTCTGTAATAAGGGGAACAGCCACTGGAGCAGAATTACCCTAGATACTTGGTAGATGAGAAGGCTGGCAAAGTCGATAGAAGTATATTGGATATACATTGTGTTAATGTGTACTTTACTAGTACTCCTAGTAGCACCAGGGTATTAGATACCGGTTCGGTTGCTAAGTGTTAGTAACTCGAAATAAAAGCTACGGAATAAACGGAGACTAGCTAAAGGTGAGCTGACGATATGTGTTGGAAGTGTTTCCAATGTTGATATGATCAAGCATCGCACGCTCCCTCTACCATCGAGATTGGTGTTTGCGTTGAGCATAGACATGATTGGATTATATCTATCGCAATACGGTTATTCATTCAAGGAGAATAATGGTTTCTCTGTTTATTTGAATAATACCTTCAATGGTCTTGCACCTAAAATGAATGTTTTATTGAATCTCGATCGTAGTGATACACATGTTCATGCCAAAAGATAGTAATGATAGTACCACCTACTTGTGGCACTGCCACGTAAGTCATATCGGTATAAAACGCATGAAGAAGCTCCATGTTGATGGATCTTTGGGCTCACTCGTTTTTGAAAAGTTTGAGACATGCGAACCATGTCTATTGGTGTATATGCATGAAGAAACTCCATGCAAATGGACCGTTTGGACTCACTTGATTTTGAATCACTTGAGACATGCAAATCATACCACATGGGCAAGATGACTGAAATCCTCGGTTTCAGTAAAATGGAACTAGAAAGCAACTTGTTGGAAGTAATACATTTTGATGTGTGCAATCCAATGAGTGCTGAGGCATGTAGTGGATATCATTATGTTCTTACTTCACAGATGATTTGAGTAGATGTTGAGTACATTTACTTGATAAATCACGAGTCTGAATTATTGAAAGGTTCAAGTAATTTCAGGGTGAAGTTGAAAGATCGTCGTGACAAGAGGATAAAATATCTATGATATGATCATAGAGATGAATATCTGAATTACGAGTTTGGCACAGAATTAAGACATTGTGGAAATTGTTTCACAGCTAATATAGCCTGGAACACCATAGTGTGATGGTGTGTCCGAACATCATAACTGCACCCTATTGGATATGATGCATACCATGATGTCTCTTATCGAATTACCACGATAGTTTATGGGTTAGGCATTAGAGACAACCACATTCACTTTAAAAGGGGCACCACGTAATTCCGATAAGATGACACCGTATGAACTATGGTATAGAGAAACCTAAGCTGTCATTTCTTAAAAGTTTGGGGCTGCGACGCTTATGTGAAAAAGTTTCAGGCTGATAAGCTCGAACCCAAAGAGGATAAATGCATCTTCATAGGACACCCAAAAACAGTTGGGTATACCTCCTGTCTCAGATCCGAAAGCAATAAGGGATTGTTTCTGGAATCGGGTCCTTTCTCGAGGAAAAATTTAGGATCACATGGGTATCTTGGAATCGTTCCGATGGTTTTGTGACGAGAACATTGTCTTGGTGCCTCCTGTCAGGGGTTTTGTGGAAGTGTCCTGGGGAGTTGAGCTCCGAGGTGTTGTCGTCACAATTTTATCATTGCAGTTCTGGAATACCTGAGTTTAGTACGCCGACATTGAAAATCTCTTTTATGCAGTTCGTTGGTGAGATAACCTCGACGCCACCCAGTACTGGGGCGGGAGTTCGGGAGTATTGCCATAACTCGTATAACGGATGCTTTTCAAAGGTTGAGGTAAATGATTTCCGAAGGTTTCTTGGTTATGTGTTGAAGGATGGATACAGCTGGATGTAGGATTTGCTAGTTTGGGTGAGATATTATGCTTCCCCTGTATCCCCAACACCTGATTGCATAACCGGAAAGGTTCGGGAGTTTCATAGGTGGGAATTCAAGTAGCTCTTAGGATATCTTTCCAACAGATGTATGATATGAAATTGGGGTTCGACGTCTAGTGGTCCGCCTATCCACGGTCGGTTTTATAGTGGTCTCGTTGTGTCTTAAAGAGTCCTTGGCTATGCCGACTCGGGGACGCTCCGTATGTCATGTGCACTGCCTTGTACATGATGGTGCTGTACGATCGAGCCCGTGTAGGCCCCACCACAAAAACTTCAGACGAAATCTCTATCATATGTTTGTTCCGGCTTATTCTGCAAGCCAATCCTTTGTTTTGTTTTTGAGTTGTGGTATTCGAGTTGCTTCGAAGTCAAATGTTGATTCCATACCTTTCCTAAACGGTGTTCCCATACTCCTATGTGAGTACTAATCCTTCTCGGTCATCGAGACTGTCATGTCAATCCTTTTCAACCGGTGTGCTTCTCTTCTAGTGGATCCGACCATTTCAACTTCCGTAAGATCAATTATCACTTCTTCTCAAATCCGTCTCCAAGTTGCCTTTGTTTTTCCCGCCCACCCACCCTTTTCCTTCAAGAACTCAGATTTCTGAATCAAGTATCCGTTTTATTCATGTGAAGTCTCTTCATTATTTTCTTTCAATATTCTTATCCGGTGATTCTCCTGAAGATTCTAACATAGCTTCAAAGTTCGTCATTCCTCATTCCTTTTCTTCTCCGGTGGTTTCAAGGCAATCTTTGTTGATCATATCTTTTCATCGTTTCAATGCTTACTTATGCCAGTGCACCTCTTAATCTTCCCCGCTTGCCATTCTATTGTTCTGGAGTGCTCAAGATATCTCGAAGATTCGTGTTTCCACTCTACATTCGTTCAAGTTCTTTCGAGGATGTTATCTCATTCAAGTCTTTTAATTCAACCGGTGAAATCTCTCTTTTTAATCATTCTAACGGTATTTTCTCTTGAGTGGGCCCTAACCCACAGGTTTTTTCCCAGGATCTTACCTGACTCTTCTTATTTTTCCGGAGCTTTTCAAATTCTTTTCTAAAGTTTAACGTAAGAATGAATTGTCATCAGTCAAATGTCTTTCTCCAAGATCGGTTAAATTCTTTTCATCGTTGGCTCAACCTTTCCATTCTTCATTCCGGAGTGTCTAAATAATTCATGGTGGTGTTTCTCGTCGTCATTCTCGGAATTTTGAAGACCGAAGAAGAGTTTTACCTCCATGTCTTATCCGTTCTCTCAGAGATTCGTGGTTCTAATTCGAGGCCATCCTCTCATAATTGTTTTCTTTGTGACTATTCTTTCCACCCATCCGGTGCAAATTCAGGAGTCTTTTCAGTTTGATTCTCCGGAGGCCATCATCTCATTATTATTCATTCCAGCTTTCAGCTCTCGTTCTCCAAATCTTACCGGTGCATCGTCAAGTGATCTCTAATCAGTTCGTGATCCCTTCGTTCTCATGTATCTAGATTCTCTCAAGCATCTTCGTTCATTTGCTAATTCTTCCCGGTGATTCGTTATCTTTTATTCGTTCTTTTTCAATTCTTATGGTGGTTCGTTCAAGACTTCTCTTCCTCATCAATTTATTCGTTATTTCAATTCTACCGGTGGTTCGTTGAAGACCTTCTCAAGTTTTGATATATCTCTTTTAATCCTTTCTACGAGAATAAGTAGTATGCCAAATCCATTGCTTGTCATCAATTTAATGGGTGAAGGATAAGCATAATGTAATTTTTATTCTTGTTTCATCGAGTATATTCAATTATTTATTACGGAGGCTCATCAAATTCTCGGTTTCACTTGATTCATTTTTTCTTTTCCGGAGCTCCAAGTTTCAACTTATCTCGTCGCAGAGCTCTTCCAATCATCGCAAGGTTTCACCTTGTGTTTTCAACTTCTCTTTCTTGTCGTTACCCTTTGTTACCGGAGTTCTTCATGGAGGCTCTACATGATGTTTCATAAAGGATTTAATTCCATCTCGAAGTTTTCATCAAGATTCTTTTCTGAGGAGCTCAAGTTTTCTTCATCTTGCTATCCGGAGTGCAATTCTTTCAACCGTATTATTGGAGATGGTACTATGTCATTCTTGATAATTTGAGTTCTTATTTCATGTTTCACAAGTTATCGAGAATGGGGTATTTTAAATCCATCAACCTCTTCGTTGGAATTATCTTGGGGTTATATTTCACCTAAAACTTTCCCTAAGGATTGTTGCTAATTATGGTGCTTATAAATGATCCAATTTCTTCATCTATCCTCCCGGTGTAATAGCTTTCCCGTCTCCTTGTTCATACCAATCCAATTCTTTTCCCGTGAGTGGCAGGTTGTCACCTCATAATTTGAGATGTACTCCATAAGACCATATCAAGCTTATTCTTTTCGTTGTTGGTGTTCCAACAACTCCGTTCGACCCTTCACCTAAAGATGCCTCTTCAAGCTCTTTTGTGGCAGAAGTTGGCATTTTCTTCTCAATTCTCCTATGGCAATTATCTATCTTCTATTCTTTTATTTCAGAGGCATTGTGATGTTGCTTTCTTCAACCATCATCTCGTTTCAGCAAAGATAATGTTCTTTTCGTGCTTACCGTTTTAACCGGAGTGTTGTGCCCTTTTGCTCAAGTTCTTTTCATTTTATCAAGTTTTTGACTTCTGTTTCAACCGGAGTGCTGTCCGAATTTGTTCTTCCTTGTTCCTCTTTCCTAATGGAGTGTTTTAAACTTCGTTCGTCTCCGTTGTATTATTTTCTCGAAATGGCTTAACCTTTTCAAGGTTCTTTGGTTTCACTCGTTTGTCAAAGGAGCAACTTAGTTTTACCTCTTCTCTTTCTTTTCCGTTGTCTCTCCGGGGCCATTCTAGATCTCGGGACGAGATCCTCTCGTAGTGGTGGAGTGTTGTGACGCCCCGAGACTGTTGTGCCAGGTGTCCTCCAGTTATTCGCTGTTGGTGCGTTGTTTTTGCTTGCATGTCGCATCTTATCATGTCATCATGTGCATTGCATCATCATGTTTTCAAAACTTGCATCCGTTCGGGTTTCCCAGTTCCTTCTGTTGTCCGTTCTGAGCCCAGACACACTTGCACGCGCCCGCGGCATGTCCGAAATAGTATGTTATAAGTGGCCGGAAAATGTTTTCGGAATGGGTTGAAAGTTGGTGTGCGGTCTTATTATAGTGTAGGTAGACCGCCTGTCAATTTTCGTCGCATTCGGAGTTCGTTTGATAGCCTAACCGTTAAACTATAACGGCATTATAGCCGGTCTAACGTCGGACATTTTCGGTCTCCGGAAACAGTCGCCGGGCCTCCCTCTCTTCTCTTCTCTCAGCACGAGACCGTCTACACAGCTCACTACTGAAGGAAATATGCCCTAGAGGCAATAATAAAGTTATTATTTATTTCCTTATATCATGATAAAAGTTTATTATTCATGCTAGAATTGTATTAACCGGAAACATAATACATGTGTGAATACATAGACAATCAGAGTGTCACTAGTATGCCTCTACTTGACTAGCTCGTTAATCAAAGATGGTTATGTTTCCTAACCATGGACAAAGAGTTGTCATTTGATTAACGGGATCACATCATTAGTTGAATGATCTGATTGACATGACCCATTCCATTAGCTTAGCACCCGATCGTTTAGTATGTTGCTATTGCTTTCTTCATGACTTATACATGTTCCTATGACTATGAGATTATGTAACTCCCGTGTGCCGGAGGAACACTTTGTGTGCTACCAAACGTCACAACGTAACTGGGTGATTATAAAGGTGCTCTACAGGTGTCTCCAAAGGTACATGTTGGGTTGACGTATTTCGAGATTAGGATTTGTCACTCCGATCATCGGAGAGGTATCTCTGGGCCCTCTCGGTAATGCACATCACTTAAGACTTGCAAGCATTGCAACTAATGAGTTAGTTGCGGGATGATGTATTACGGAACGAGTAAAGATACTTGCCGGTAACGAGATTGAACTAGGTATTGGATACCGACGATCGAATCTCGGGCAAGTAACATACAGATGACAAAGGGAACAACGTATGTTGTTATGCGGTCTGACCGATAAAAGATCTTCGTAGAATATGTAGGAACCAATATGGGCATCCAGGTCCCGCTATTGGTTATTGACCGGAGACGTGTCTCGGTCATGTCTACATTGTTCTCGAACCCGTAGGGTCCGCACGCTTAAGGTTTCGATGACAGTTATATTATGAGTTTATGCGTTTTGATGTACCGAAGGTTGTTCGGAGTCCCAGATGTGATCACGGACATGACGACGAGTCTCGAAATGGTCGAGACATAAAGATTGATATATTGGAAGCCTATGTTTGGATATCGGAAGTGTTCCGGGTGAAATCGGGATTTTACCGGAGTACCGGGAGGTTACCGGAACCCCCCGGGAGATATATGGGCCTTAGTGGGCCTTAGTGGAAGAGAGGAGAGGTAGCCAGAGATGGGCCGCGCGCCCCTTCCCCCCCTTGGTCCGAATAGGACAAGGAGAGGGGGCCAGCCCCCCTTCCTCCTCTCTCTCCTCCGTGAGTAGGACTCCTCACTTTGCCGTCGTGCTGACGGAACTCTTCCCCGACACTTTGCTGGATCGGAGTCCGGGGATCGTCATCGAGCTGAACGTGTGCTAGAACTCGGAGGTGTCGTAGTTTCGGTGCTTGATCGGTCTGGCCGTGAAGACGTACGACTACATCAACCAAGTTAACACTTTTGCTGTCGATCTACAAGGGTACGTAGATCACACTCTCCCCTCTCGTTGCTATGCATCACCATGATCTTGCGTGTGCGTAGGAAATTTTTTGAAATTACTACGTTCCGCAACAACTACCACTCGCCGCCAGGTCCTGCCTAACCTCTCTCGTCAGCCCGCGGCCCCCCTCGCGCGCACGTCAGAAAAGCTGTCCCGGACCCGACGCGGACTATCGCCACTGTCGGATCCGGGTCATCCCCAAACATCTACAAAACATCTCCTTTTTTGCCTATTTGGTCTTCCTATCTTTTATTTCTCGACCGTCCGATTAAAATCGGAGGGACCAAATACCCCTAACCAAAATTCTCGTTGCTATATAAATAGATGGAACCCTAGTCATGTCCCATCGATCCATCTAATCCTTCCGCCACCGCCACCCATGTTCCTCGGGAGCTTGTCCCGTTGCCAACCAAATCCCCCTCGGGATCCATTCCCCACCAACCATCGCTCGCCACCAACTCCTCCTTGCCTCGATCCAGCCCACAAGAGAGGAGCTCCTCCTCTGTTTTCTGCTCGAGGCCGCAGCAACAACGCAGCTCCCGAGCGCACCTCACATCTCTTCTCCTCGCTGATGGCTCCGCCCGTGCTGGAGCACGCGAACTGTAGTAGCAACCGAGGCCCCCTACTCCTGCCTCCTCGTTGTCGTCCAGCAGCAGCAGCGGAGCCGTTGCCAGGCTAGCCCCTCGCGTCCCTCTCCTTCCCTTCGTTCTCCTCCTCCTGTCGTCTCTCGGTCCCTCTCGATCAATATTGCTCTCTCTCTCTCTCCCAGGGACGTCCGTGCAGGAACCGCAAGGAGGAAGTCGCCATCGCCAAGTCCCACGCCGCTGCTTCCATCGCTCGGATCAAGACCAGATGGGCCACCGCGCCGGATCCCTGCGCCCTGGACCTCCCTGGCTTCGCAGGGTCCAGCGCCGCCGCCGCTCATCACGCCTCGAGTCCACCACCGCCGCCCTTCTTGCCTCCTCTGCTTCCGGCCATGTCCAGCACCGCGTCGACTCCTGCATCGCCCTGCTGTCGCGTCGTTAGCCGCCGCTGCCGTGGTCTTCCCCTTCGCCAAGTCCCAGCACCCGCGGCCCTCCGCCTCTCGCCTTCTTGGATTTGCTGCGCCGCCGCGTTCCCCGTCGCCGTCGACCTCCATGCCCCGCCACCGGCCTCTGTGTTTTTTGCATCAAGCAGGAGCTCGAACCGCTGCCCTGTTCATCTCGATTCAACGAGACCGGGCCGGCCTCCTCGTGACCGTGTGGGTCGTTTCCTGCAGCGAGGCCCAGCGCGCCCCTCTCCTCGCCGTTGTGGGCCGAAGCCCATGGGTGAGGCCACACCCCAGCGTTTCCCTTTTGTTTTTTTACCTGTTGGGCCAGCCTGCCAGTTTTGGCCCGCGTGTTTTTTTTCAGCGTCTGCGAATTTGTTCTTTTATCCAGTTAAACAGAATTGCAGAAAAGTCCCTCTAGATCATGCATATAATAACTCATAAACCGTGCATCGGATTAAAATGATTTATATATGAAACTTGCTTAGAATTTTGTCTAGTTTAATAATTTCCAATTTTCATCCATGTTTAAAATGTTGTTTGCATATATTTGCCCCTATGCCATGTAAAATGATTTAATTCATAACTAAATAACCGTAACTCGGAATTTAATAAATTTTATATGTAAATGGGGTAGAAAAATGCCTAGTTTAACATGGTGGCTTTACTTTGCATGTTTAATAACTCTAAAATTGTGTTTAGGGCAGAACAGTACCACACCTAATATATGCATATGGGGACTTACCGGAATTGTTGTTCGTTGCTTCCGGCCTCATTTAAACTTGACTAGATAGGTAGTTTTATTTTGCTTCACCCTCTTGCCATGTTTAACAACATTTAATATTGTTGGGTACATAAACAAGATCGAACTAAATAAGTCACGTGGTGTTTCGTCAATATGCAACGGAGTTGCATATTGAGCTCCACTTAATTTGTAGGATTGCTTGTGCATCTTCCCATGCCATGCCTCATAATACCGGACATGCATCATACTTGTTTGTGCATCGTGCCATGATTATGTGGTGGTTGTTTACTATGTTGTTTGCTCTTTTCTGGTGTTGCTTCTTCGGGTTGGTTCCGATAACGTCGTGTGTGTGAGGATCCGTTCGACTACGTCCGTTTATCTTCTTCATGAACTCATTCTTCTTCCTTGCGGGATCTCAAGCAAGATGACCATACCCTCGAAATCACTTCTATCTTTGCTTGCTAGTTGCTCGCTCTTTTGCTATGCCTATGCTGCGATACCTACCACTTGCTTATCATGTCTCCCATATGGTTAAGCCAAGCCTCTAACCCACCTTGTCCTAGCAAACCGTTGTTTGGCTATGTTACCGCTTTGCTCAGCCCCTCTTATAGCGTTGTTAGTTGCAGGTGAAGATTGAAGTTTGTTCCTTGTTGGAACATGGAGATGTTGTTCCTTGTTGGAACATGTTTACTTGTTGGGATATCACAATATATCTTATTCAATTAATGCATCTATATACTTGGTAAAGGGTGGAAGGCTCGGCCTTATGCCTGGTGTTTTGTTCCACTCTTGCCGCCCTAGTTTCCGTCATACCGGTGTTATGTTCCCGGATTTTGCGTTCCTTACGCGGTTGGGTTATAATGGGAACCCGACAGTTCGCCTTGAATAAAACTCCTCCAGCAATGCCCAACATTGGTTTTACCATTTGCCACCTAGCCTTTTCTTTCCCTTGGGTTCTGCAGACTCAAGGGTCATCTTTATTTTAACCCCCCCGAGCCAGTGCTCCTCTGAGTGTTGGTCCAACTGAGCGATGTCCGAAGCTACCAGGGGCAACTCTGGGCTGGCCCACCCGACGTCTTGCTCATCCGGTGTGCCCTGAGAACGAGATATGTGCAGCTCCTATCGGGATTTGTCGGCACATCTGGGTGGCTTTGCTGGTCTTGTTTTACCATTGTCGAAATGTCTTGTAACTGGGATTCCGAGTCTGATTGGGTCTTCCCGCTAGAAGGAATATCCTTCGTTGACCGTGAGAGCTTGTGATGGGCTAAGTTGGGACACCCCTGTAGGGATTTTGAACTTTCGAAAGCCGTGCCCGCGATTATGGGCAGATGGGAATTTGTTAACGTCCGGTTGTAGAAAACCTGAAGTTGACCTTAATTAAAATACATCAACCGCATGTGTAACCGTGATGGTCTCTTTACGGCGGAGTCCGGGAAGTGAACATGGTGTTGGAGTTATGCTTGACGTAGGTTGTTCTAGGATCACTTTTTGATCATACTTTTATCGACCATGCTTTGCCTTCTCTTCTCGCTCTCATTTGCGTATGTTTAGCCACCATATATGCTAGTCGCTTGCTGCAGCTCCACCTCATACCTTTTACCTTACCCATAAGCTTAAATAGTCTTGATCGCGAGGGTGCGAGATTGCTGAGTCCCTGTGGCTCACAGATACTTCCAAAACTAGTTTGCAGGTGCCGATGAGTCCGTGCAGATGACGCAACCAAGCTCAGGAGGAGCTCGATGAAGATCTTGTCCTTTATGTTGTTTCTGTTGGGGAACGTAGCAGAAATTCAAAATTTTCCTACGTGTCACCAAGATCTATCTATGGAGAGACCAGCAATGAGGGGAAGGAGAGTGCATCTACATACCCTTGTAGATCGCTAAGCGGAAACGTTCAAGAGAACGGGGTTGATGGAGTCGTACTCGTCGTGATCCAAATCACCGATGATCCTAGTGCCGAACGGACGGCACCTCCGCGTTCAACACACGTACAGCCCGGTGACGTCTCCCATGCCTTGATCCAGCAAGGAGAGAGGGAGAGGTTGAGGAAGACTCCATCCAGCAGCAGCACAACGGCGTGGTGGTGATGGAGGAGCATGGCAATCCTGCAGGGCTTCGCCAAGCACCACAGGAGATATGACGAGAAAGAGAGGGAGGGCTGCACCAACAGGGAGAGATCAAATCATGTGTTGGGCAGCCCCTAGGCCTCACTATTTATAGGAGGAGGGGAGGAGGGTGCGCCCCCTCTAGGGTTCCCACCCTTAGGGGGGGCGGCAGCCCTAGATGGGAAAGGGGAGGCGGCCAAGAGGGGAGAAGGGAAGGCGCCCCCTAGGGTGGGCCTTAGGCCCATCTAAGCCTAGGGTTTCCCTTTTTTTTCCTCCTAGCTGCCCCTTGGGACTTGTGGGAGGCGCACCAGCCCACTCAAGGGCTGGTCCCTCACCACTCTCGGCCCATGCAAGCCTCCGGGGCTTGTGGCCCCACTTGGTGGACCCCCGGGACCCTCCTGGTGGTCCCGGTACATTACCGATAAACCCCGAAACCTTTCCGGTGACCAAAACAGGACTTCCCATATATAAATCTTTACCTCCGGACCATTCCGGAACTCCTCGTGACGTCCGGGATCTCATCCGGGACTCCGAACAACATTCGGTAACCACATACAAACTTCCTTTATAACCCTAGCGTCATCGAACCTTAAGTGTGTAGACCCTACGGGTTCGGGAGACATGCAGACATGACCGAGACGTTCTTCGGTCAATAACCAACAGCGGGATCTGGATACCCATGTTGGCTCCCACATGTTCCACGATGATCTCATCGGATGAACCACGATGTCAAGGACTTAATCAATCCCGTATACAATTCCCTTTGTCTAGCGGTATTGTACTTGCCCGAGATTCGATCGTCGGTATACCGATACCTTGTTCAATCTCGTTACCGGCAAGTCTCTTTACTCGTTCCGTAACACATCATCCCGTGATCAACTCCTTGATCTCATTGTGCACATTATGATGATGTCCTACCGAGTGGGCCCAGAGATACCTCTCTGTCACACGGAGTGACAAATCCCAGTCTCGATTCGTGCCAACCCAACAGACACTTTCGGAGATACCCGTAGTGTACCTTTATAACCACCCAGTTACTTGTGACGTTTGGCAACCCAAAGCACTCCTACGATATCCGGGAGTTGCACAATCTCATGGTCTAAGGAAATGATACTTGACATTAGAAAAGCTTTAGCATACGAACTACACGATCTTGTGCTATGCTTAGGATTGGGTCTTGTCCATCACATCATTCTCCTAATGATGTGATCCCGTTATCAACGACATCCAATATCCATGGTCAGGAAACCGTAACCATCTATTGATCAACGAGCTAGTCAACTAGAGGCTTACTAGGGACATGGTGTTGTCTATGTATCCACACATGTATCTGAGTTTCCTATCAATACAATTATAGCATGGATAATAAACGATTATCATGAACAAGGAAATATAATAATAACTAATTTACTATTGCCTCCAGGGCATATTTCCAACAGTTTCGTTCTAGTTGATCAGTAGTGGAGCCCAGTTGGGGTCGATCGGGGACCTTTGTCGCATTTGGGGTTCTTCTTTTATTTTGGTTCCGTAGTTGGACCTTGATTGTATCTGATTGATGTAATGCTTTTATTCATATAATTGTGTGAAGTGGCGATTGTAAGCCAACTATGTATCTCTTTCCCTTATGTATTACATGGGTTGTGTAAAGATTACCTCACTTGCGACATTGCTTTCAATGCGGTTATGCCTCTAAGTCGTGCTTCGACACGTGGGAGATATAGCCGCATCGAGGGCGTTACACCCCCCTCCCTAATGAACTAGTAAGTTTGCACGCGCAATGCACGTGTAACATTAGGAAGAATTTTGAGCTGCATGTCTTGCATCCAAACGTCTGCTGCACTTGTGAAGAACAAAACTTTAATAGTTTACTCATGTCGTTCTCCACTTCATTTGTATCCAAGTTTTATTTCCTCCATTTAATGATTAATAAAACATTTCATGAAAAAAGCTTTCTTTTTCCATGAAATTTTGTTGAAAAAATGTATCAGGGTTGTTCACCTTCAATCATCCTGTAATTTTTCATATTGGAATAGTATTAAGTTGTGAATTAATGTCACTGTATTTGATCCATGAGTGCTTATTTAATAGCAAGTGATACATATACCTTATTTTTACACGTAATTCCAACCTCGACAGACTGATTGTATGATACCACAAAAGAAAATCCATTTCATCTATTACACGCAAGACATGCCTCTCAAGTATTTAATATTAGCAAAGCAAGCTGCTAGATTAAGTTCACATGAGCCATAACTTAAGGTTCTTCTGAAGAATCGAAATCTGTGAGTCGTAAAAAATCAACATGGCTTCGTCGGAGATAAAGCTCCACATTGTCCATGTAGTTAAAAACAATGGCCTAAAGGGATTGTACCTGAACACATTTCAACCAAGCAGTGAAATCAATCATTCATTCAATTTAGAGGTGTTTGCAAGATGGGATTAACACAAGTCAACAAAGCAAAAAACGTATCTCATATTGCATTGTGAAAACAAATATAATGTGCTAACTTCAACTTGTATAGAAGTTAATGTAAGTGTGTGAGAGAGGTGACAGGACACACCATGAACTCATTCCTTTTACCAAGCAGTGCATACTTTTTGTAAATGAAAAATGCCGGAGATTAAAATGAACATAGCTAAGCTCGTAACCAGGTGGTTGTACATTGTTTCTCAATAGTTCGAGCTATACTTTCAATGATTGACGACGCAACACACGCGAAGATCAGACAAAAAAATCTGCAAGAGTTCTTCTAGAGTTACAACACGTGGCAGATCTGAATAAATATAAATATATATCAAACATACAGCCATGTACGGTAATATGCATAAAAACAACAAAAATGAATTTGTAGAAGCTAGCCTTCACCATGCCCGTGCCAGGCTGCGTATCTGCTTCATATATTTATTTATTTTTGAAAAGGAAGAAAGAACCTCGACCTCTGCATCAAAACGATGCATGTGGACATTTATTAAAAGTATAGCAAATCAAGGTTCATCGTATCTGGTTCACGCATAAATCCCTTTTTTGTTATGTTATCATAACAAACTTGCTTCCTCGGTTTGCAATCTATAGAGATACTAAGCTCCCACGATTTGAAGCGCTCTAGTGCATCGGGGTTTGTGGGGTCGTTGTGGGACCCGCATGTAAGGTTGTCTGTTGCTTAGTTTTATTTCCCCTCCTCTCTTTATTTTCATACATGTTTTAATTATGACCGCTTAATAAAATTTGTGAACATTAAAAATAAAATAATAATTTATATTTTTAGCTTCATTAATATTTATTACATTCATGAGAATTTTGAAGTTCACGGGTATTTTTAAAGTTTGCGAACATTTTTAAAATCTGAAACTTGTTTAATTTGCAAATGTTTTTCAATACATGAATATATTTTAAACTCATAAACATTTTCTATAATTCATGATTTTGTGAATTCACATATTTTTAAAAAATCCTTGAACATATTTTAACTAAACTAACATATTTATTTTTTAAAAAAATAGTCTATTTTTCTGAGCGAGCAGTGGAGCGAGTGGAACATCTTCTGTTGATCTGGCCGCCAACACCCCCAGCCACTGGTTCCGTGACTCTGCCGCTGCCACCCGCCGCCCGATTCGCTACCGTGAAGCTCCCGCCCCGAGCCCCCACCCCACCGCCGCCCGCCACCAAGCCCCCACCCCACCGCCGCCCGCCACCAAGCCCCCGCCCCGATCCCCCACCCCATTGCCGCTCGCTACCACGTCCCCGGCCCGAGCCCACACCCCACCTCCACCCGACCAGATTTGACCGTCGCGCAGCCCCCCCCCCTCCCCAAGTTATGCCGTCAAAGAAGATCTTGAAGGCAAGACGGGGTCTTCGGCGTGCGGGCGAAGCCGTCCGGCAACTTTGGCATGGAGTTCTACAACGAGGGACACGACTTCTGGCTTGGCACGTACTCCACCGCTGACGAGGTCGAGCTTGCTTACATTGGAAGCAAGCAGTAGATGGGAAACATGCAAAGCTAGCAATTTACTCTCTTGCATCCAACCAGAGTGTAGCTATGATTAGAATTACCATTCTGTTCTTTCATTTTTCTAATATTCCACGTCTAATAAACATTGAGCAAGAAATTAAACTCGGGGATATTGAACGAAGCTCACACAACAATTGTTCATTAATTTAGCTAGATGGATACTTCTATAAAAATATTTAAGCATGATTATCACTGCTATATAGCACAAATAAATGACAAATACACACAACAAGCCAACCAATTGAAATAGACCGCATACAAAATAAACATAGGGGACTTAACCCACGACCAAAGAATAGGCGCGGCAAAGCGCGCGTCATGCTCTAGTACATAACCATATGGGCAAGTATAAAACAAAGAGAGAAACAATATGGTGGATCAATAAAAAATGTGAACTGTTTACTTGCATCAACAACACGAAGACTAAAGTGTGTACATCAGGAAGAAAACAACATTTTATGTACAAAATACCAAAAACTTATACTACCTTAAAAATCCCAGCAGATGAAACTACAAAAAAATGTGAAATTTAGCGTACACTCAATTAGCTAGGCCAATTGTACAATGTTGCATAAGAGAACATGTAGGACAGTACCCCTGCAGTCAACCATTCAAAAACCCTGCATGTTAGAATTTCAACACTAAAAAATACATCAAAGTTGAGTGGATATAGAGCTAGACAAAAGAACCAGGTGCCCTGAGAACTAATAAAGGATAAAAGAAGAGAAACAATCTCAACAAAATTGCCTAAGCTTTGGCTAATAGCAAATAACATACAATCCACTGTGGATTCCAACAAACAACTCCTCCTTACCTCCATACTGTTACTATTACGTGAAAGCACTTTTTTGAACGACCTCGTCTTGTATCTCATATTATACCGAACTGTAAGTAAGACCACTTGATAAATGTGCTATTCAAATCTATGAGCAAAGAAAGAAGATAAAAAATCATTCCTATATAGTCGTACATAGTGCCTGATTACAGTAATAACATCCTTAACAACAAAGACTATGGGTGTCCAGGAAGCTATCTGTTGAGTTGCATTGCATTATAGTTGGACCAGCCGGCGAGTCTTGAACTGCACAAGATAAATTGTGGTTCCTTCCTGAAGGCTTAATGCACAAGAAAACAAAGGAATGCTTGATCCCCTCCATGCGAGCTGCAAAAAAATGCAAACATAGTGGTTGGAGAATCTCTCGTCACAATGATCCCTTTCCAACCGCCATCACACCGTCGTGCTGCCGGAGGACTCGAGCTACAACTTCACCATCGCTTGCTGGATCGAGAAGGTGAAGGCGTCATCAAGCCGTATGTGTGTTGAACTCGGAGGTGCCGTCCGTTCAACACTAGATCGAGAGTTCGCGAGACGAATCATGATTGGATCGCGAAGATGTTCGACTACATCAACCGTGTTTCTTAACGCTTCCGCTTAGCGATCTACATGGGTATGTAGATCCAATCTCTCCTCTTGTAGATGGTCATCCCCTAGATTAGATCTCGGTGAGTGTAGGAAATTTTTTGTTTCCCATGCAACATTCCCCAACAATCTCCACAAACCTTCACACTACCCAATGCCGCCACATCCTCCTTTGCCCCCATTCGCCTCGTCGTCCTCCTTGATCTCGTTGAGGAGCTCCAACATGGTGCACGACTAGAATCCCTTGGCGTCACCTTCGCCTTCTCCTTCGTAGCGGCTCCTCCTCTTCCTCTCCCCTGTGGCATACCTTTAACCCTGACATCATACTGTGGAGGCGACTTGGGAGGCAGATAGATTATAAGGTGGCGGAGGTTGAAGTTGAGGCATAGGGTGCAGGTAGAGGGCTTTGGAGACGAGGTGCGTGAGAAATAGGCCCATGCCAACAATAACGCTAATTAGAGTAGGACACACAGGGATGACAACCACCCCATCGCTTCCTCCCGACAAGCGGGTCCACTGCTAGACCAAGGTTTCTGTTTCTATAAAAACCTAGATGACACGGGAATGAATTACCACATATTTCAATGTGCTTTGATTGTATGTAGGTTATCTTTTTTACTTACACTGGTCAAGAGGGTGAAAAAAGACACACGAGCACATGAAAGCGCTGTACATTCAACATTTTAATTTTCGACGTTACTATATTGGAGGAACTCTCACAAAATCACAATGATGTCAAACGAAAAAAAACTGGCAAAGTCGGCATGTTTTTTTTTTACATTAACGCAAAGTCGGCATGTTTTTCGTACTGACTTGCTAATTTTCTTCTCCGTTTCAGAGTATTGTTTGTCGTCGATGATGTGTTGCATCACGATGCGCGCCACCGTATGATGTGCGGCCTAGATACCGCCAGCCCTAACTTGTTCAGTTAATCGGCTCGGCTCCATCGGCACGCCAAAATCTCCACGACCAGCCGCCTTTCCCCCCCGTAGCCGACATGCCTAGGAAGGAGCGCGACGCCGAGGGCAGCCGGAGCTCGTCGCGGCGGCGGCGGCGGCGGTCGCCGTCCGACTCGGACCCGGACTCCGACTCCGGCGGCTCGCCCCGCCGGGGCCGGAGCCGCCACCGCCGCAGGAGCCGCCGCAAGGCTGCCCCGTCCTCCTCCTCCTCCAGCGGCGCGAGCGATTCGCAGGCGTCCGGCTCCGGCTCCGACTCCGGGGACCGCCGTAGGAGGCGGAGCGGGAGCGCCAAGCGCGGGGGCGTCACCGAGGAGCAGATCCTGGAGTACATGTCCAAGAAGGCGCAGAAGAAGGTGGGGGTTTCCGCCCGGCTGGCCTCCTGCCCCGCCCCTAGGGTTTCCGTTGCTGACTTGTTTGTTGATGGTGCTGGTTCTGCAGGCCGAGAAGGTGGCCAAGAAGATGAAGGCCAACGCGGTGTCGGGCTACTCCAACGATTCCAACCCTTTTGGCGATCCCAACCTCACAGAGAAGTATGCGCATTCGCCCCCTTCTTTCGATAATATCACACATTGCATTGGTGATGCTTGCTTTACCAGTAGAAACTTGGGTTGGCACCTGTTTGCTGCTGCTAGGATACTATTCCTTTGATGCCCTAGAACCGAGATACCTCTACTGGATCGGTGTGCCTATTGCTCTGAATCTGTTATAACCGTTTAAAGTTTGGGCTTCTGGCTTCTGCGCATTGACAGTGTGAAATTTTTGATGGCTTGTTCTTGATAAGTAAACAAGTAGTAATAAACAAGCTCGATTAACACATATGACCTCAAGACATGCATATGCTGTAGGAAATAACAAAATGTTCTTGGCTAGTGCACTCCAATCAGATTTTCCAAATTCGAGTAGCATCTACCTAAGCTGGATTAATTGTATTTATGGAAGGTGCCAAGGTGGTTTATCTTTTTAATGCTTCTGCAGAATCACTTGTACTTGGCATAGGTGTTATTTGTCAGTTGTGAAATTCATAAGTTTGCTGGATGCAGCTCATAGCTCAGGGTTAGAATAGATGCCGTGATTAATTAGGTTTCATATTCTACAAATTCATGACGAATTGTGTACTTAGTTTAGTGATGCATCAACTTGTGTGTATTATCAGCGATGCTGCCATGAACAATTCTCTTGAAGTACTAACTAAGTAGATCAAGTTTATTTCCTCAGTTTGCGATATGCATCTTCTGATGGGGTTGTGACTGTATATTGATTCAATAGGGTCCACTCTTTAAGATTGTCTATGATTGCAATTACAGCAATGTGAACTTCATTAGAACTGTATTTTATACATTTGTGTCCTCAGAAGACCCGTTTCGGAATTTACCATACAAATTGACAATTCACATGGTTAATGTTATTTGTCCAAACTTACTCATACAATTTAGGATGCACCCTGTGATTAATTTTGTTCATGTTAATTTGCCAGTAAATTTGGTTGCAGGTTATGGTCTAACTGCTGTATAAGATTTTTTGGTTTTCAGCTATTATTATGCCCGGTGTTATGTTCTGGTGTAGTTTTTTTGCACACAGTTTTTAGACCACTGAAAACATAATTTGAGTGATATTTTTATTTTTTATGTTCAGTTCTATTGGTGAGTACAACAAAATATTGACTGCATTGCAGATCATAGATTGTTCGATATCCCAAACTGTTACATGCTACTCTTAAGGTTTCTCTGGATAGTTGTTTTAGTATGACATACCTAAAGAAGGACTCTCAAAACTGAACCTTATATCGTTGCAGCTTTGTTTGGCGAAAGAAGATTGATCGCGCTGTAACTGAAGGGCAGAAGGTGGACATCTCTGTCAAAGCTGAAAAGAAAAGGCAGAGGGAAAGAATGGTACTCTTATAAACTGTAAATTTGACTAGCACTATTTCTTATAGTACGAATTTGAACTTTGAAGCCTATATAAGTATCACTGCTATATTTCCTGAACATGAGAATGAATCTTCATGCAATTAACAAAGTCTAGATTTTAGATTTGTGATTATTTTATTTCCAGATGAACAACCTTTGCCTTGTGATTGCTCACCAGATTAGCATTATGTTCTTATCATCTTCTGAAGAAATAGGAATACCCACTGTTCATTCTGACTTGGTGGTGGTGGAAGTGCCTGTTCTTATATTAAACTAGATGATACCCCGCACGTTGTTGCGGGAATATTTTGCAACATATTTCAATGTGACTCGTTGTATGAAACATGAATATTTGAAGTAATAATATAAAAAGCTAACAATAAAAATACATAGTATAATTTATTGTGCTTGATTACTATATAGTTGTAAAATGTTTATTAAATGTATATAGCATAATAGAATGAAAACCCTCATGTATGTTACATGTTGAGATAAGTCTTTTTTTCATGCATGTCATGATGAAGTGGCATGCTTGCATGTTGAGAGACATATGATAGTGGGGGTGGGCCTTTTCTCATGCATGTTGTGCAATGATGTGGCATGCTTGCATGTTGAGAGAAATAGTTAGTGGGGGCTAGCTATTTAGATATAGAAGATAAAGCATTACCTGCTGAAGTATTCACCAGATCATGTTCTAAACATGAGTATAACTGCAAACACCCTCTCAAAAAAATAAAGCATATTAATTGTAAACATGTGCCTCCACACATTCGTGAACATCATATGTGTTGATCTGTTCCCTGCAAAAAGGGGCCATTGGTCTTATGCATTGTACAAGTTTTTTTGTTTGATGGCTACCACAAATATATATCCTCCCGTTTTTTTTTTTTAAGAAAGGTTAAAGTCTATGACTCTCTGTTTTTGTTCTGGTGCCTAATACCTTTTCTTGCACTTTAAATTTAGGCTGAAATAGAGAAGGTTAAGAAAAGAAGGGAGGAAAGAGCAATTGAAAAAGCACAGCATGAGGAGGAAATGGTCAGTATATATCCCTGATTTTCATAAGTCATATCTGGTTTCAAGTAATATTGCTTGTGCAACTAAATACCTACTTTGTATTTTGTAGGCATTGTTAGCCAGAGAAAGAGCACGTGCTGAGTTTCAAGATTGGGAGAAGAAAGAGGAAGAGGTTCGTACTTCACATCCTGAAAATAGGATATAACTTTTGTTGAACTAACATGTGTCCATTATTAAACAGTTTTGTATGTTGGAATGCAGTTTCATTTTGATCAAAGCAAATTTAGGTCTGAGATCAGGTTACGGGAGGGACGTACAAAGCCTATTGATGTTCTCCTGAAGAATCTTAACTTTGCGGACGAATTTGATGTTGAGTTAAATGAGCCCTACTTGGTGTTCAAGGTATATACCTATTCTTCATCCTTGTTTGATACCATTCACGAAAGGGTTGCTGTATGCTTGCACTTAAAAGAAACCTCAAAATAAGTTTCATTATTCGTTCTACATTTTAAGTGCTGCACTCAAGCACATCATATTTTCAGACCTATTCAGCCTTGACAATGGAATAATGTATACTTACGGTGATGGTTCAGTCCTCTGGGCTGCCAAATTCTCACTACTCCGTGTATTTACCAGTGAATTGATTTTCTTATAATGATTAACATTTAAGTTATATCACTCCATCCATTCTGTGTGCCGTTAGTTTGCAGTATGTTTTTTTTTCTGAAATTTATTCGGCAACGGGGGAGTAAGTCCTTGTTCCACTGAAACTACACCAACACTTTTTGTTGTTTTTCTGCTCATTAGGGCTTAGGCTTTTGTAAGTTTTTGTTATGTTTTGGACAAATGAGATTGTTATTTTTTCTTTATGAGCGTTCATGTTTCCACGTTGTATGCTCCCTAGGAGAATATGCAGTACTAAACTTAATTAAGTAATCTTCTTCTCTTGAATTTCTCCATCATAGAAGTATTGGTTTATTCCCATCTATGGGATTCATAGGTATCTTATCAAGCTCTAAAACTAAAATCCATTCATACATATCTTGTTTCTCTTTATTTTCACTCACAAAATTGTCTGCCAGCCATGAGTATTATATTAAATTGAAGGCCAGACATGTTGGCATGCAAGTGCAGTACAATCAATTCCAAACTTGACAGATTTGAGATCTCATTGGTCACCAAGTATTGAACAAATTGTTGCACAAGTTCAAGCTTGCGTCTGCATTAGGCCATTGCACTGGCAAGTAACAATCCATCAGCAATTAGTGTGCAAAACGAGAGAAAATGGATCTCCCTGTTTATAGTTCTTTCAATGTATTAAAACATAGCTGTGCCATGTGGCCCCACTACCTTCATAGAACAAGCCCACATTTTAAGGGGATCCATCTTTCTTCGACAATTACTGAAGCATATGTAATTTGCTAAATTGCAGGGATTAACAGTGAAGGAGATGGAAGAGTTACATGATGACATTAAGATGCATCTCGATCTGGACAGGGAAAGCCAAGTAAATGTCAAGTACTGGGAGGTACATGTCTAATGTCTTTGCACACCTTCCTGAATATTGTTTGTCCCATAGCAATCCTGAGTCATCTATTCCAATGATACACACCGTATTACTGCTGAATGAGCTAAATAGTAGTTGGCAGCCTCAGCTGACAGTATTTGGTATTTTGTTCTGTCATTTTCTATTTTCGTATGGTATGTCAGGACATGTTCTTTAGCTTTGGTATATACAATCTAACCCTTAATTTCTCACTGAAACGAAACCAAACTTGAGAGTGAGTTTGTAATATGGCAAGAAATCTCGCTAATATTAAGTTTATTTCGTTTCATGGCTGTATGTTTATCGATAATGTTTATATGTGTTGACACAATTTAATTTGGAACTCATCAGGCACTCATGGTAGTGTGTGATTGGGAGCTAGGCGAGGCTCGGAAAAGAGATGCCGTGGACCGGGCTAGGGTCCGTGGTGAGGAACCACCCCGTGAGGTTGAAGAGAGAGGCTTGCATGCAAGTATTGAGGGGGATGTAAAAAATCTCTTGGAGGGTAAGACTTCCACAGAGCTAGAAGAGATGCAAAATCAAATTGAGTCCCAGATGCGCTCTGGAACTGCAAAAGTTGTTGAATACTGGGAGGCCATTTTGAAACGCCTTCATATATACAAAGCAAAGGTATGTCATGTTTGTAGTTCGCAGTTTTTGTGATAATAGCTCTTAATTTGACCAAAGCAAATGTGGTTTCTGGTTATACCATTATAGATTCTTTGTTTTATTTGTACAACACAAGCATAATGGTGCACAACTACCTTAATCTGACCTTGTTTCTGTAACATTATCTTCGAAGCCACATGATTTGCAGTCTGGTTCGTCATGTGGAGCTGCGTTCTCTAACTATCTGAACATACAGTTGATCAACGTTACCTCTCATATAAAAGAGTGGCTTATTTCTTATTTGTATCACAGGCTTGCCTGAGGGAAATCCATGCTTCTCTCTTACGTAAGCATCTGCATCGTCTAGAGAATGCTGGCGCTCCTGAACAGGCTGTAGAAGCTGATGAAGAATTAGACACTAAAGAGGAGGATGTGATGCACGACGAGGAAGAAGGTTTAAATTTACTTATGATCAGTTAACACCCCCTTTCTTTTAGATAACTATGGTTGTCTGTCTTTCTGATACCTTCTCCATGTGCAGATGATAAACGATATTCACCAGAACCTATAGAACATATAGCTGAAGCAACAGAGAGCCATTTGGATGAGGAAGATGGCTCCTTCTCGCCTGAGCTAATGCATGGCAATGAAGATGAAGATGCAATTGATCCTGATGAGGACAAGGCAGAACTGGTACAGAGTCACTCTCAGTAACATTGTGCTTTTTACAGTAATAGAATGCTGGCCCGTATAGTAATGGTTATGTATGCAGTCAAAACTATCTTGTTATTAATTAGATTATTATATACTACTCGATAGCAATTGAGTACACCTTGTTGTGCCACTAGCAAGTTAAATCAACAGCCTATGATAGAAATAATTGTAAAGTTGCGATAGGGCAACATTCCACCAAGATCTTAGGATAATCTTTCGAGCAGTTCTAGGCCTTCATGCATGTTTACCCTGAAAAAAGCTTAGTTTCATTTATGGGTAACTTCTGATGGTAATGCTAATGCATCCTAGGACCACAGACTTCTTTTAGCAACCAGCTGGAGCTCTGCCTCTTCATTAAGTAGAAATTTTTGAGCGGTTAATAAGAGAAACCAGCTAAAACCTAGTTCTAAGGTTATTTTGGAACACTTAAAACGATTTTCTTTCCCTGGGGAGGGGGGCTTTTTTCTCTCTCAATTTGTTGCATGAGTAGGTACATTTCATGTGTTCATTACAAATTTGAAATGAGGTTGGCTGGCCAGTCTCACACATGTGCTCTGTCCTTTGAAATATTCTCCAGGATCGGCAACGTGAAGCTGTAGTTACCGAGCATCAAAGGAAAGTTAAGGAGGTCATGACAGCTAAGGCAAAAAAACCAGATGAGTTGGAGCTGAAGGCAATGAAAGCGATGGGAGCAATGGAGGAAGGGGACGCTGTGTTTGGTTCAGGTGCTGAAGTGAACCTGGATTCACAGGTTAGACTCACTTACCTTCTGGACACAAAGAATACTACAGTCTTCTTTATTATCTGAGGAATGTAGGAGTGCTACCATATCATTATTCTTCCTAAACATATATCACTATATGCATACCCGTAATTTCCAGCATTATGCTGATATGCTGGATTCACTTGTAGTCAGGAACCAAGGATTGCAAATTTCATTGAATTTGAAGTTGTGTATATATTAATATTACTTTTTTGAGTTGGATATTTATATTATTCTGAAGCTATATTTGATATCATCTACTTAGCAATTTGGATGATAATATGCTTTTACATGCTAGAAAATTCTAGCAAGTTTGACGCATCAAGCTATTGCTAGTGAACCTCCATTCTCTCTCAAGCTCTCAGCTGGATTCTCACATACTTGCTTAATGTGCTCACAGGTTTACTGGTGGCATGACAAGTACCGACCAAGGAAACCAAAGTACTTCAATCGTGTGCATACTGGATATGAGTGGAACAAATACAATCAAACTCATTATGATCACGACAACCCGCCTCCTAAAATCGTCCAGGGCTACAAGTTCAACATATTTTACCCTGATCTTGTGGATAAATCAAAAGCACCAATATATACTATAGAGAAAGATGGAAGCGCTGGGGAGACATGCCATATAAGGTTTCATGCTGGCCCTCCATACGAGGATATTGTAAGCCTTTTGCCTCACCTTTTCAGTTTTGCTGTCGCAGTTTCCATGGAAGATCCACTTACCTACTCTGGTTTTCCTTGGCAGTATTTCCGCATCGTGAACAAGGAGTGGGAGTACTCACACAAGAAGGGCTTCAAGTGCACATTTGAGCGTGGGATTCTTCATCTGTATTTCAACTTCAAGCGATACCGCTACAGGCGATAGATACCCACACAGCAGAAAGAACTGGACCATTGATTGGGCTATTAGAAGTTGGTTCTCTGTTTCTCGCTTATAGTGTGTTCTTACAGGCTAGCTCCCGCATCACAGAAGTCATCCGAGTCAGCATGCTCGAATTAGTTCCTGTACCAAAATATGAACATACCAAACAATTGGATAGTTTGTATCAAGTTTTTGTGGCACTTGCTACCTTGATTTCAATGGAGATAACGGTGTAGCACAAATTCAAAGCATCTGTATATGTATGCTATGCATTCTTATGCCCTTCATGCGGGATGGATATTTTTGAAATCAACAAAAGAGACAGATATATTATGTGTAGTTTGAGCTAATTATTGTTAGAAGAAACATAGGCTCGCACAAATTTCAGGCTGTTAGCCAGGTATACATCTTCAAAGTGGATGAGAAAAATAAAGTGGTAAACCACTTCATTTTTGTAGCTTATATCTGTGTTGTGAAGCTTGTCATCTTTGTATCTTATCTGTGTTGTGAACCTTTTTGATTTTTGACAGAGATTTCATTCACCCTTGATGCAAAAGTAGAGCCTGAAGCTTCCAGAAAGGAACAAGTTTAGAACGGCACACAGTAAAGTGTGCTGTGAATCTTGTGACACAGCGGTTAGGCTTTTGCGATCGGTTGTATGCCTACTAACTACTCCCTCCGTTCAAAAAGTATAAGATTTTCTAACTATTTTCAGAATCGGATGTATACAGACATGATTTCAGTCTATGGAGCCCATATTGAAATTTCCAAAACAATTTATATTTGTGAACAGAGGGAGTGTGTAATTCATTGTTGGGAGTAAAATCTTGCCTTTTGAAGTTCATTCATAGGAAAAAGAAAGGTGCAGTCTGATGCTTTTGAGAAGTTTTACTCCTTCGAAGCAACATGGAACTTGTGCTATCAGAACTTGTCTATGACGACACAACATGGAACTCTGTCTACAAGACTTCTGTGCAATAAGACCAAAGATGTATTATGCAAACGCCAATTCCTGGCTGACCAATTTGGATGTGAAACTTCAAGCTGAGCAACTCAAACAGCCTCAATAGGAACAAGTTTAGAAGGACACACAGCCAGTGTCTTGTAACCACAAACTCCATGAAATTCATACTAACTATGATAGGTTGGCACTTGTGAAAAGTTGGCACAGTGGTAACTAAAAATCCCGCCTTCTTTCATTGGGCAAAAGAAGATGCAGACTGGCACTTGTAAAAAGTTGTCCTTGGAAGCAAACTCTCTTTGAGAAATCTAGTGTTAAAAATTCCAAATGGAACAAGACTATGCAGATGACTCTGGAAACTCTTCTGCAGTAGTGAAATCAAAGATCAATTGTTCAAAGGCCAATTCGGCTGTGGAAACCAGCTTGGTTTTGGATTCTGGACAAGCCCGAGTGCAAGCCAAGAGAAACTCAAACAAGTTGCTCCTCTGACTTGCACCTGTTACAAACCCAAAATCCAGAACCAAAATAGTTCACCAGATCCCAGCCACAAAGCTAAGAAGAATCAAACTTAAAGAACCCAAAGATAAGAATAGCACAGAACAATATGGCAACTAGCAAAACCACTTGTTAACTTAAACCACTTGCATAGGATAGGTCTCAAGTAGAGTTGAAGGTAACAAATACAGTCATAGATATCCTCCTGGCTACTACGAACTGAACAAGATAACTACGAGCAACAGGCTCCACGGCAAAACAGGGTAATCGCCATCTCAGGCTTCTCTCACACACAACTCAGGGTAGGGTAGGGTAGGGCAGGGCTCCACAGGAGCTCAGCAGTAGAACATGACGTCCTTGACGTTGTCCTTGATCTTTGGGAGCTGGCGCACCTCCACAGGGCCCTCACGCGCAATCGCCGCCTGACCGCTGCTTCCGGGGGTCGATCCGCCGTCCGAGCTGTCCCCTTCCACGTAGTAGCGCGCACGGAATGCGGCAAGATGGGCGTAGTAGGCCGGTGGGACTGCATAGCAAGTTCAGCCAAGTTAGCTTCTTCTGGAAGTAAATGCCACAGGTTGTATAAATAGAACAACAGCTAGGTTACCAAGTCTTAAAACAGCAAGGGGGAAAGATGCTGTGTTGTTCATTTCAATGTAAACATAGATGACACAGAACGAAGGAATGGAAACTACTCAGTGTGTTCATCAATAAACTAGCAGAGGGTTGATTTCAATGTAAACATATATAGATGACACAGAACAAAGGAATGAAACTACTCAGTGTGTTCATCAATAAACTAGCAGAGGAATGCAAACTACTCAGTGTATTCATCAATAAACTAGCAAAGGAATGAAACTACTCGGTGTATTCATCTATAAACTCAGGTTCATTTTGTCAGGAGTACATGCTTATTTAGAGTTTTAGACCAAAGGCCCTCAAGCACAGATCCATTAAGGAGTTAAAGAAACCAGTGTGGTTGGATTGCTAACTTGCATCAGAGAAGGCACAGTGGCACACACAGGCGGGTACAAGGTAATACTAATGCCAAATACAGTACAAGTCTGCAGCTGCTAGGACTATCAGGATAAGCAAAACATAATAATTTAATAGCAGAGGCATAAGGCAGATGATGCCCCTAGTCTACTAGTATTAATGCCCACAGAAGAATGCTCTACTTGGAGAGAAAAAGTACAGATGAAAGTTGAAGCAAATCAAGGCAGAAAACTGAAAAAGGGAACTCACCAACAGAGACCGCACGAGTGCAACGAGCATAGCTGCATATGGATCATAATTAAACCATCATCAGAGTCATAACACAACAGAGAGATTAAGAGAGAGCGGAAGAGAGGGGATTACGTGTAGCAGAGATTGTTGGTCAGTGACTGAAGCGCATCGGCTGTGAAGTGATTCTCATCATAAAGAACATGGTAGTGTGTTGGCCTGCTAGTTCCCTGAGGAGCATTTTGCAAACACACTCAGTATGCAAGCACTGAAGATAAGCTGCATAGGAACAAATGGACATGTGGACAAAGTGTCTACCTGAATGCCAGCATGGCTGCACAAGTAGAAATCAAACTCCGTAGGGTGGCAAATCATGAGGTCAACCACAGTTCCTGCAGGACAACAGAAACAGAAATGCACCCAATCACAGTCAGCAATGTTTCAACAAGTAGCAGATAGGTGTAAATCAGTGACATTGAAATACCAGTGTATTTGCTAACCTGGAAGTATGTTCCCACTCTTGTCGGTCATATCACGCCTCCCATGAACCTCAGGGAATAGCCTGGTGTGATGCCTTTTCTGGACAACCACAAAGGTGACTGGGGGCATATACCCCTCCTCTAACGAGGCGCAGGCCTTGCAACAGCAAAATTAAGAACCATCAGAATGAGAAAAGCCAAGGATAACATCAGAAGAGGTAGACAAAACAGATATTTGCACGTTATCATATGCTGCAGGCTTACCTTCCTGATTGCGTCCATTTCATGAAGCAGAACATGGCTGAATTGGCCTTCACTTACGCCATCCCTGTACATGAGAATGATCGGTCAGGCAGTTCCATTGAATGGACAGGATGAAAAGAGTATCATGAATTTGTGCACGCACCTGTAGAAGAGTATCCTCTCAGGCCTAAGGCCTGTCTTCCTGCGGAAGGCAATCAGCAACTCCCTGTAGAGAAAATTATGTCAGGTTCGCAGTTGATCCACAGGGCAATTGCTAGCAATCGTCTCTGACTAATCACAAAACTCACCTGATCATGCCACCATTGACATTACCCCTCTGCGGATCTTTGGTGACACTGAAGAGGTCTTCGATTATCTCCTGCCTGTGTGGTTGGGCAGAGACAAGACCTCTGTACTTGGTGATCTCTGGCCAGTCCATTGATGCCACCACCTACATCAATCCAATATAAGAAACGGTTAAGCCTATTTGTACTCAACAGGTATGTGCATCAAGATGATAATTCCATTTGAAAGATAAAATCAGAAAGAAACAAATAACGAGTTGACAAACTGTTAGCTACGGGGAAGAACTAACCGCAGCAATTGATGATGCAGAGTCCTCTCCAGGTGGGGGGTGTGTAACATCAGCACCAAAGATGATTGTTGGGACTTCGGACACAAACGGTATGCCATTTCGCACAAAAGCTCTCTCCAGAACTGTGTTGCGTCCTCCGACCTAGTCAAGACACAGAATTATCACATTCAACAGAAACCGAAGTAGACAATGAATCAACATTCCATGGAAACTGAATGTAAAACATAGACCAGGTGGTTATGTTACCTTCACATTGATTTTGAGTGCAACATTCTCCAAATATTGCTTGTTCGGTCTGGAAGCATGCCTTGGCAGGCAACACTGAGACACGATCCCAAGGTCAGTCTCACAAACCTTCTTGATTTTCCCTGCAAAATTAAATGTGGCACACACATAAATCTACAGAAATCCAAGAGAAGGTGGAAGGGGATTAACCAGAGGAGCCATATGCATACCATAAGAACCACTGACTTCAGGTAGGATTACAATTAACAGTTGTAGCTGTTTTTCGCTTCCCTGTTTTCCAAGCATTTCGGTGGTCCTCCTGTATACATCCCTCAAGGCATTCTCGATGTGGTTGGGGCTAGCTGATCGGTTGTCTACAAGTGGCCTTGGATTGACAGACTACAGGGTTGGAAAACACAAGTCAGTCAGCTATAACATACACACATAAATAATAAATGCCTGAGAAACAGGAAAGAAATGCAAGCCTTTTACCATTCCAGTCATATTGCACATCTGAATCAGATCACAACAGAACCTGTATACCTCCTCAGGACGCATGCGTGAAAAACTCACACAGGCCCAGTTGTCTATGATTCCTCCATTGATCATTTTCTGCAGTAAAAAAACTCAAATGAGACCTATCATTTGTACCATCATCGATATACTACATACAAAATGACGAGCAAAGTCACAGACAAGCTCAACTGTTTCTCAATTTAAGTAACTAGTGTGAAAACTACATGATCAATAAAATGCAATCAAGCAAAATAATTTGAGTTGCTACATACAGTACAAAATAATGACCTGTCCAAGACATTAACAACAAACAAAGAAGAAACACAACAGGTTCTCCATGTATTTAGTTCCAAGAAAAAGTAATGCATAGTAAAATTGGGAGTGAAGACAATGAACAGGGAAATACCTTGTTAATCATGTTCCACTGTCCAACACTTGGCGCACAAGTTTTCTCCTTTCCAGAATCATGATATCTCAACTGAAACACATAGAAAGGATGTGATTACTACAAATCCTTCTAGTGAAGCAGCTCAGAGAAAGGAGGGAAATACAGCATTCTTACCATGGGGGGAGGCAGCACACGGGCTGGAACAGAGACAAGGTCACTGCAGACATTGATCCCGAACTCCTGAGCAAACTTGTCCTCAGCATACTTGTTGTGCAGAACCATCTACAGTGTGAAAAAGAGTGTCATGAGAAAGACTACACATTACAGGCAAACATGACAAATATGCCTTGAAAAGGACATTCCTAACTACATGAGTTCGAACAGATTGGAATGAACTACCACATGCGAGAAGACATGGGCAGGTATTTCCAGAATGCAGTTGACAACAGGTACATACCTCACGAATGCTTTGCTCCCTCTGCTGGGGACGTTGACAGGTAGCTCTAAGTATGTTGGTGACCTGCTTGTCATTCAATTTCTTAGAGTACCTTTGCCCTTCAACAATCTTGCACGCCTACAATCAATTTGTAGAGAACCATGAGCAAACAATGCATAATTCAAATATGACGAAGCAGGCATGGACACAATACCTCCATAGGCAGATACACAGGCCGAGCATCACTTCCAGACTGCAAGCAGGGCCAAGAAGTATACTGCAGATTGTATTTGTATCTTTGCATGAAGTACTGAACAACTGACATTCTTGTTCCTCTCTCATCAACAGGAAATCTAACAACAAACAAAACAACATGAGTAGAGTGCTATTAGAAAGGGAATAACAATCATGGATAGATGCTAAAAAGTTAACTGTGGTCTAGACATTCCTAAGGAAAACTGTGAACAGGAAACAATTTGGCACAAACAGATCTTGCTATGCTGCAGAAATCAAAAGCATATGCCACAGGAAGAATGTTGTAAACAAAATTAATCCCCTAACCAGTTCCTGACACACCAACATCAATGAAGATGCAATAAGCCAAAAATCTATACAACTACACATCTTTTTAATATTCCAGCAACCCTGATTAGTTGGACCAGAACATAGAGAGAAAATACATAATGGAAAATATTATAGCATTTGAGGGAAGTTATTTACATGAGCTGGCTCATGGGAACAGGAGTAATCCCTGTTATCTTGTATCTTCGGATTTGGTCTTCCTGGTGGTTTGTTTCGACACGCACCCCACGGAGTGCTTTCTTTATCTGCATACAGTGCATACAATGAGATTAGTCAACTATTTCAAGACAATAACATGGTGCAATCTACAGAACATGAATTCTAAAACTAGCTTAGCATAGACGAATAGTACCTTAACACGGTCCCTGTCTGTCAGAGGCCGCGAGGCATCACGTAAGTTGAGGAACTCTAGCACAAACTGGACCACTGTCACAGGCTTGAAGAAGGATGTCGCAGATATGTCTGAAAAATGAAGTGCAGATCATCAGATAAACAAGGCTAGGACACACTGCAATCGGAAAACAGTAACAGTAACAGACAGGGGAGGGGAGGGGAGTACCTATATTGAGTGACAGCCCCATCTGGGTTGGACGTAAGCTCTGGTAGTAACCTCTCCAGCACTCTAATCCTTCACCAATGTCTCCTCTGTGACCAAAGGTGGTGGAGAAGAAGGATCTGGACACTGTGACATAGCTGCAATGAAAAAAGTGCAATAGTGTTAGGGCTCTAGAGAACTAGTTAGTATGATCAAGAAAAACTGATGGCAATAAACTGCTGGAAAGTGGATGTCATACTTCCAGGATGGTGACTCCCTGAGGACAACATCAAGAACTTGGATGGTTTCTTGAGGCATATCCCTCTGTCTTCCTTTGAGGAACTGCTGGAGGTGGTACAGGTCTGTCCTCCCAGCAATCCGAATGGTGATCTTGTACTCCCTTTCAGCCCTGCAAATGAAGAGGGAACAAGTCAGTAGCTAAAAAACAAATACAATGGGTAATCAAGTTGGACAAGATTGAAGGTAAAGAATCCAATCATACTTTTCTTTGTCTTTCTTTTCGGGATCAACCAGTGTAACAGAAAACTCCTCAGACTCAAAAGGGAGTGAGCCTGCAGTGTAAAGACTCTTTCTTCCATCGTAGGCAGGCAATTTGCCCCCAAGGGATGTCTTGCCGTGCAACTTGATTAGCTCACTGAGTACCTCCCTGTTCACAGCCCTTGATTTTGACTCCGGGTTAATGGAGACCTACAGCAACACATTTCAACATCAGTATGTATGCACAAACAAGAGAGACTCTGTTCTACATTCAGTACACAGAATAGAGACGATTAGCCCTCTGATTAGTGTCCAATGAATTTAAAAAAAATCAAATGAAATATTTTAATTCTCAGTACTTATGCTATACTTCATTCAATCTGTGAGGGAAAAGAAAAACTAGCGGATCTTAAGAAACCAGTAAACCAAAATTAGGCAATAAACGAAATTAGCTGCTAGTGGCATCGCAGGACTGGAAATGTAGCAGGCAAACGGCAAGACATACCATGTGCCGGCCTCCATTTCGACTTACTGAGACCAGAAAAAAATCCAGTTGAAACGGAAGAAGCCCTGTAGTATAGAGTCAATCAAGTGGGGGAAGAAGTCTGGATCCCAAATCGAACTCCCAATACTCAAGGGGGCACAGCACAGTAGAGTAATTTTCTGGCACGGCCATGCTAGGGTTCCTGACGGGCCGCGGGCGAGCAGGCCGGAGGCGGAGAAGGGGCGGCGGCGCTCCGTCCGGGTGAGGAGGGGTTGAGTGGGAGGCTGCGACGGCATGGTGGGGGTGGGTGCGAGGGCACGAATCTTGGTGCAATCATGCGGTACAGGAATACAATAAGCGGACCTGTGTACCGTGTGTATAGTATAGAAAAAAGGACCTGACCTGCGTACTGCGTCTAGTAAAAAAAAGGACCTGCGTACTGTATATATGTACTTTTTTTTTGCATCGAACTGTATATATGTACTTAAAAAAGGGAAAGGAACTACGGACTGTATACCAGATACTGTAGGGGTACTTGTTACGAGGAGTAGCAAAATAATTCGTCGCCAATTTACCATATATAAATGTACTAGACGAATATAAAGTAGTTTTTTTGCATTTGGAATATAAAATAGTTTGGCAACAAAGGAGGTACGCATATACATGTATGAGCAGAGAATGAGATTTTAAAGCAAAATAGAGCTCACTGTAAAAAGCTGAAAAACAATAATATTAAACCTCACGTCAAAAACAGTACTAATATTTAAATCCCCGTACGTGTCGACCATTCAGCGAAAAAAAAACAGATCCACCACTGTTGTTCCACCCACATACATACACAAAGAGGAAACGTCCAAGGCTGGACCGAGAGGGGGAAAAGAATCTCTCCCAAAAAAGAAAGTTGACGGACTAGATGCAAACACAGAGAGCCACACGGAATTGCGCTCGAGGTGCGCGACACAGGAGATCCGAGCACGGCCTCGGCGTTGCATGCTTTGAACCAAAGACAAAACCAAAAGCTGCCGCGGGACCTCATGCATGCAGGCAGGGCAGAGCCAGAGGAATCACAAACAAAGGTGGCAAGGGCAACAACACCAACAGGCCTCCTGCTTTGCCCAAAATGTATGAAAGACACGTACACGGACGGACGGATGCGTCTGCCATGTCCCAACGGACGGATGGTACGTTCGTTGCTTTGCCCTTCTGTCCCCGAACGAGGACAAGGACCAGACGGAAACCACAAGACCAAGACCATCCCCGAAAACACTTTCACAAAAGAAGAACGCCGGGAAAAGACACAGGAGATGAATCAAAGAAAGAAAAAGGTACGTGGCTTTGCATGGGACGGGATCTCACGGCGACCCCCTGCCGTCTATAGCCAAAACGGATCCCAAGAATCTGCAGCCTTGACCGCAAAGTTGCCGAAATAATGTCTACATCTACTGCTGCTAGTTTCCAAGATAACAACGACAGCGACGAAACAAGAAGCGATAGCTACTGTCTGCAGGATGGCTTTTGCATTCCAAGAACTCACTGTTCATGCATGAGAACAGGAGAAAACCATCCATGCATGTAGCGGGAGAAAACGCAAAGATTTTATAACGGCAAAAGAGAGAAGCACCGAGGCGTCACTACGTGTAGCGACAGCGCTCGACCAAGCATCCATGGATGGATGGATGGGGTCGGAGACGCACGTCGCATGGAGAAAAACGAAAGCAGAGCGGGAGAAAACTGCACCATCACAATCGTATACTGGTAGATCTACGAGCAAGCTAGCGCGGACAACGTAAAAACGACGTACGATACGACAACATGCATGGAACGCCAGATCCGAACAAGAACTAGCTAGTACGTGAACGGAGATGGTACGTAAGGGAGCGGGATGGGGTTCAGCTCACATCGTAGTGGAAGAGGTTGTTGTCGGCGACGTTGACGAGGAAGTGGTTGGCGCGGATCATCACCTTCTTGCCCACGGTGCCGGCGCCGGGCCGCGCCGGGTGGGCGAGCCCCTTCTTGGACACCGGCGCGAGGTCCACGTCGGGGGCCTTCTCCTCCTCGGGCTGCGTCGCCGCGATCGCCGCCGCGGCCGCCGCGGCGGGCGGCGCCAGCGCGGTCTCCGTGACGAAGAGCTTCTGCTCGAGCTCCTTGGCGACGGACGCGGGGGTCGGCGGAGCGGGAGCGGGGGCGGAGACGCGGGCCGGCTGGAACGGGGCCGCGGCCGGCGAGGGCGTCGGAGCAGGAGCGCGGATGGTAGCCGGCGTGGGCGAGGGCGCGCGGATGGTGACCGGGGGCGAAGGCGCGCGGACGGTGACGTAGGGTGCCGGGGCGGGGTTGCGGACGACGACGCCGTGCTGGTAGGCGCCCTGGTGCGGCCCCGTGGCGTTGGGGTTGTGGTAGATAGCGACGGCCGGCGCGTACTGCGCCGGCGCGGCGGGACGCGGCGCCGACGGAGCGCCCGGAGGCGGCCATACGAAGCCCGTGGGGCCGCGGCCGCCCCCGCGCCCTCCTCCAGCCGGCGCACCGCCCCGGCCTCCGCCGTACTGCTGGTCGCCGCGGCCTCCCCGGCCTCCGCCTCCGCGGTAGGCCATGGCGGGAGAGAGGGAGAGCGGTGGTGGTGGTGGGAGGGCTAGGCTAGGGTGGCGGCGGCGGTGGATTGGAGAGGAAGAAAGGAGCGAGTGGATGAGGACGGCGGTGAGTTGGTGGGAGGATCGGCGCGGACGAGGCGGCTTTTATAGGCGGAGCGGGGTGGTGAGCGAGTGGGCGAAACCCTAGCCCAGCGGGGTGGTGAGCGCATGGCGTGGTCCGTACGTGGGAGAGGGAGGGGGATGTGGCCCGAATTACGCGATTCCGTCAGGACCGGCGTGTAAAATGCCGTCGTACAGAGGAGAAATATCTGGGTTCGCTTCGGGTGCGCGGATCAGAACGCGCGCGCGGGGGGGCGTCCTCGGGAATGCGCTGCGGCGCGAGGGGCTTTTCTGCAAACTGTGCGGCTGTCCGCACCTGGTTTGCTTTGGTAAAGTAACCATGGTAGAGCGGTTTGGGTCAGGTGGGATGGTAACCACGGTTGGGTTTGGGTTTGGGTCAGCTGCAAACGGTGCTGTACACGGGGGGTTCTTTTTTTTCTTTTTTTTTTGAACAAGAAAAGGCGCTCGAAGCGCCAAATTCATTTCAGCTCAGAAACAGTGTACAGCGTGAATTACAAACTCCTGTACCTGAAAATTTGAGAGAAGAGACACCACAGGACAGGAACTATGTCTATGAGCTGAAGCGAAGCAACAAACTTGAGGTTCAACCTTAGAATGAAGAACCTGATGAGCTACATTGTGTGCTATGCCATTAATTTCCCTAGAAATGTGAAACACTCGAGGTTGCAAGCTATTAGCATGCTTGAAGAAATCAGCCAAAGGCTTCCTGATGCTCCAAGGGGTGGTAGATTCCACAATCTTGCCGATAGCAGCCACCGAAGATAAAGAGAGGCAATCCATGAGAAAGGTTGGCTGAAGAATATTGAGCTTATTAGCCACTTGAGCTGCAAAAGAAAGAGCCAGAGCTTCTGCATGTAGAGGAGAAGTAGTGGGAGGAGCTGATGCTTGAATTTGCACATTGATTTCAAAACGATCTTGAGGCAAAACAAGATAGACCCCTATTTCAGTAGCAACTGCTCCCTGTAATAGACCAGGAACTTTTGAACTTCTGAAAGTAGCGTCAGAAAATATTTTGGTCCCCGTAATGAGCAAATCCGATTTAAGAGTTCGACCCTGCGTAGGAAGATGATCAGGAGGACAAAGAACTTTTGGCATCACCTGCATCTTAGAGAAATGAGGCAAGTCCTTATAAGAATCAGAGGACAAGGCCATAGTAGCAATGTGCACATGATGAGGTAGAGCGTTTTTCCTGTCAAAAAGAAAATCATTTCTAGCCTTCCAAAGACACCATAAGAAATTAAGAATGTTAGAGATAGAACCATTAGGATGTCCCATTTGAAGCAAGGCAATAAGGATAGAATGCATGGAAGTATGACCTTGGATTAAAACATCAGACCTAATAAACCAAGGATAGTCAAACCAAGCAGCACGAGCAAAGGGACAAAGAAAAAATAAATGGGATTCATCCTCCTGATGGCCACACCTACAACAGTTTTTAGATATATGAACAGAGAATCGACTAGCTCGCAAACCTGTAGGCAATGCCCTTCTAAGAACCCTCCACGCAAAAGTTTGTACCCTAGGCAAAACCTATTTTTGTTTCCAAACCATTTTGAGAAGATTCTTCAATTCCAAAGAAAGAACAGAAGGAGCATTTCTGGTTACTGCATGAATGTCCTGCAAACAAAGCTTATAAGCAGATTTGGAAGAACAAATGCCATTCGGAGTGAGATCCCAACAAAGCAAGTCTGGACCATCATCATTGATAATATCAGTTTGGAGAATAATTGAGGCCATAGGTTGCTGGAAAAGTAAATGAACAAGCTCATTATTCCAAATTTTTTGTCCAGGGAGCCAAAGATCCTTAACTAAAGAAGGATATCTAAATCCCGGTTCTTGAATAATGAGATGTTCATGAATGGAAGTCCAAAGGGAGCACCAAGGTGTGCTCCAAATAGAGATATTACCTTGAGTTAATTGGTAAAAAGAATGAGCTTTCAATTTAGGAATCATTTTTAAAACCGAAGCCCAAAAAGCAGATTTAGGAGCAGAAGAATGAGCAACCCAAATGGAGGAGTCATGAAAATATTTAGCCTTAAGAACTAAATATAGCTGAGAAAAAGGGGATTTAGCAATTCTCCAAGCAGCTGCAAGAACAAGACTCTCATTGATTGCCTTCAAATTTCTTATGCCCACTCCACCTTCTTTTTTAGAATTGCATATGTCTTTCCATGCACGAATACAAAGACTCCTTGAAGAATCATTCTCCCTAACACCTGTCCACCAGAAATTTCTAATGACAGCAGTGAGCTTTGCAATAAACTTCTTTGTGAACAGGATGTTAGACATATAATAAACAGGAATAGCAGAGAAAATAGAGCGAATTAATTCAAGCCTCGCAGCATGAGAAAGCATATTGGCTTTGTAAGCAGGCAATTTATTCATAAATTTATCAAGAACAAAGTTATAGGCGGCAGTTCTATTTTTAGCAGGAAGAATAAGCGGATGACCAAGATGAGTGAAATTGGTATCCATGGAGGAAACAGGAAAAACTTGCTTAATCTCCTGTCTAGTAGGTTGACTAACTCGAGAACTAAAGAGAATGGCAGATTTAGCCCAGTTTGGAGTTTGACCTGAAATAGAACAAAAGTGGTGAATGAGCTGAGCCATAGTAGTGGCTTCCTGAATAGTGGCTTGCCCACAAACCAACAAATCATCTGCAAACAACAGAGAATGAATAGAAGGGCAATTTGGTCCAAGCGAAATTCCTTGAAGATTTTGAGCAGCAAGAGCTTCATTGAGAGCAATAGACAATTCATTGATAGCAATAACAAACAAATAAGGCGACATGGGACAGCCTTGACGAATGCCTCTGAAACTTCTAAATTTATGTGAAGGCTGCCCATTAACAAGCACAGAGAAAGTAGGAGAAGAAATGCACGAATACACCAAATTAATGAAATGACGATGCAACCCTTTACGTGCAAGCGCAGACACAATGAAGTTCCACTCTAAACGATCAAAAGCTTTAGCCAGATCTATTTTTAGCATGAAAGCATGATGATTCCATGAAGCAAGAGAGAAAGAGTGAGTAATCTCTTGAGCAATAATAATGTTGTCACTAATTCTTCTACCCTCAATAAAGGCTTGCTGAGCAGGATCAATATAGTTCGGAAGATGTGGCTTAATTCTATTAGCTAGCGATTTTGCAATGATTTTATAGACAACATTACAAAGGCTAATGGGACGATAATCCATAGGAACCTGAGGAACTAACTTCTTTGGGATTAGAGCAATATTAGTATCATTAATGTGGGGAGGTAAAATACCAGTTTGATAAAAGTTAATCACAAGTTGAGTGACCTCCTCCCCTATCCAATCCCAAGCAGCCAAATAAAATTCCACATTAAAACCATCTGGACCTGGAGAAGCATTCAACTTCATTTCTTTAAGAATCTGCAAAAGTTCATTTTTATCAGGAAGAAAATAAGTAGGATCCAAAGAGTTGACAGGCAAGTGAGTATTGAGAAAAGGTCTTCCAATGTCATTGTTAGGCGAGGAGAAGATGTACCTAAAATAGTTGACAAAAGTATTAGTGATAGCACTAGGCTTAAAATGAATCACATCATTCTCATCCTTAACAGAACAAACAATATTCCTTTTTCTTCTTTTGATCACGGCCTGATGAAAAAATTTAGTATTGCGATCACCAGCCGTGGCCCAACCCTTTGTACTTCTTTGTTTGTAAAACTGATTAAGTTTGGAAAGAGTTTGCTCATACCTAAGAGTGAGAGAACCTTCCAAAGTATGATTTTGCTGCTGTAAAGGAAGCTGCTGTATCTGATTGATACTTGATTCAAGTTCCAAAAGTTCTTGCTGAAGAGGCTTTTTCTTCTTGCACCACTTTTTCAACGAACCTGCCAAAGAAGAAGACTTTGTTGCAAAGGAGTGAGATGTACAATTATTCCAGGCAGATTTAGCAAAGTTGCTAAAATCTTTCTCAAGTAACCACCAGTTTTCAAATTTAAATGTTTGCTTAGGCTTAACAAAATTACCATCAGTGGAGACAAGAATGGGAGCATGATCACTGAGAATAATAGGAAGATTAAGCACTTTAGTATTAGGATAATGCATACACCACTCAGAGTTAACCAGGCATCGATCTAGGCGTCTATAAATAGGATTAGCTGTATGTTGTTTGTTACGCCAAGTGTACGCAGGACCACTGAAACCAATATCAAAAAAACCACAATTTTTAACAAGAAAACGAAAAGCAGACAAACGATAATAATTAATACTACCATTACAACCATCCGTTTCATACAAAATGTCATTAAGGTCACCCATACACATCATGGGCTTCCCCAGGTTATCATACACAAAAGCAGCAACTTGACTCCAGATAGTACTAGTCTGCCTATGATAGGGGTCACCATATATACAAATCAAGCAAAAGTGGACACCTGAAGCTAGATGAACTACATTAGCAAGAATATAGTGAAAGGAGGCACTATGAACAGAAACTTTGAGTTCATCATTCCACATAAGCCACAGCCCACCGGAAGCACCTCTAGAAGGAACAACAAAGCTATTAGCAACATCAAACCTATTAACAAGATCAATTGATCGAACCTTAGAAGATTTGATCTCAGAAACAAAGGTTACCTGGGCTCTAGTAGAACGTATCAAATTAGCCAGAAAAAGCATACGATCATTGCTGAGACCCCGACCCATACCCAGACAATTCCAAGCTATCGCTTTCATGGCATCCGAGGCTAAAAAGAATCTGCCATACTCATGTTTGTTTCAGCATCAAATTTCATCTCCTCTCCCAACTGACCCCCCATGAGATCCACTCAAATTGATGATAAGGGTTGATTGATGGAGTAAACTAGAAAAATCAGACAAGCATCAGAGGTTGGGGAGAGCCAGCAGCAAGCCCCGCTAGGATTTAGGTGGAGAGCGAGGCGAGACCACGGGCCTTAACAGAGGCGGCAATACAGGCGGGTCACGGCAGGCGGTGGTTCAGCCCCGCTACTGCTGAGGCAGGCGGAGACAGAGGTGTCGAAGGCGGACGGCAAGGCCGGCTTGCTGCCAGCCAAGAATCTCGTTGAAGAAAGGAAACGAGAAAAGGGGATCTGGGAGAGGCAACAGCTATGGGCAAGAGAGGTGAAGCAGATGGAGTTCAGGGGAAACAAGGGATGGAGAAAGGAGATAGAGGAGGAAGGGGGAGAAAGGAGATAGAGGAGGAAGGGGAACTGCACCGAGGAGGAAGAAGACGGCATCACGCCAGTCGTCGGACATTTGCCGGAAGTCGCCCAGCAGGTTTAAGTTATTCTCTTCCTCCTCTATGAATGGCTGGGAGGTTATTTAGATCCATAGGAACTTGAGCGAGCAAGTTTGGGCGGTGAGAAGAAGGCTGGGATAAGAGGAGTGAGGGATTGAATATTTGGATTGATGGTTAGACAAGAAGGATGGAAGATTAAGAAGAGCGGATGAGATTAGGATCTACGCAAGAACAGAGCACCAGATGAAAAATACGCGAAGGAAGGGAAGAACTGGAGTGGAAAAATTATGGAAACGATTAGATCAGGAGAGGAGGTAGATAGGGAAAGAGAGATCAAGCAAAAAGGAAGCACATCACCACACTAATCTCCGGCATCTCGCCATTCACCGGCATGTCGCCAGCCACTTTCCTAGCTTGCTCTCAAGCCGTCCATGTTGCTGGTAGTGGAATAAGTCTGCAGGAAGCAATCCTCATCTACACGGGGGGTTCTCGAATTTCGATTCAAATTGTGGCCGCTGCTGCGGTTCCGATCGACGGAGAATGATTGAGCTGCCAACGGGTGAGAAATCTTTGATTTTTGGTACGTACATGCACTTTGTCGATCTTCGGTTTTATTTGGTGCATTTAATTTAAGAGTACGTATGCGTGTAAAAACATTTAAATCAATTCTGATGCATTGGTAAAACCAATTAAAGAGTAAGTATGCGTCTCTCCTCGGTCTTTTCGTTATCAAGTGAGATTTCTACACATATGTCTACATGATAAATAGACTTCTCCCACACGAGATTGATTTAGAAATGGCAACATCATCACAAATAGAACTTATTCGAGAAATGTGTCAAGTTACATCTGATCTGGGTAGATTTCTTCAATTAACCTTTATCAGTTCACTAATATCTAACCTATGAATACAACAAATGTTGAGATGGTTTCTTGGATCAAACTATCTCACAACCGGTCTGGATAGCTAGCCAACCCACTCTGCATCAACAAACTACAAACTACCGACTTGCTCTCTCTTTTCCCCCTTTCCTATCTCCACCGAAGTTCGGCCTAGGGCCGTTAAATTCAACCACCACCACCCCCTTTCCTATCTCCACCGAAGTTCGGCCCAGGGCCGTTAAATTCAACCACCACCACCCCCTTTCCTCTCTCCTTCATCGATGTTATCAGCCGAAGTGGGGGAGGAAGGAGGTGTATTCGCTTGTAGTTGTAGGGTGGGTGCCTGCCTTTGGTTGCCACCGTGGTGATGGAATAGTCATTGGCCAAGGCCCTGGTCACACCACCAGGCCGCGTGGGGCCCCTATGGCTCCTCTCGTGCCCCTCCGGTGCTTTTCTGGAACCTCCGTGCCCTGAAAACCCCGTATTAAATTCTTAGAAGTTTTTGACCTCCATAGATATTGATTTTCTCTAGAAAACAACAACTGAGACCAGACACTAAATTAATAGATTAGTCCAGAAAAATAATAAAAATTGGCATAAAAAGTATACGAAAGTAATAATATGGTAGCATGAAACAATAAAAAAATGGACATGCTATGGAGCGGCATGCTATCATGGAGCGGCATCAACATGCTGTGGTACAAATTTTGTCCCATTTGGAGCAGGTTTGGGTATATGCTTCTCACAAACCGGAGCTTCTCACAACAAGCATTATGGTTTTCGGTAGGAAACGTCCCACCTTTGGGTACGAAACGATATCCATTGCCTCTTATTGCTTTCAGTTTTTTTTCTCGTGTCAACATAGAACAACAGGAGTGTTGTGTGATTTTTTGTGATTTTTCAGGGTTCGTTTGGACATTTTTATGCATTAACTGAGTTTTCAATACATTTTATGTGCATAATTCAAATTTGAACTACATGCACATGCTCTAGTGCATATAAATTGGTTGAAAAATCAAATCTGTGTCCTTGGGTGCATGCTTAGGTCCCATGCAAGAAATGGGAATGAATTTCAAACACCGGGGCACCGTTGATTGCCGGCAAAACATTGAGATGCGTAGTTTTTAAATTCTAATAAATTCAAAACTCGTCTGAAATTCATGAAACTTGGCATGCTATCATGAGGCGCCATCAACATGCCGTTCTACAAATTTTGTCCCATTTGGGGCAGGTTTGGGTATATACTTCTCATAAACCGGAGCTTCTCACAACAAGCATGATGGTTTTCGGTAGGGAACATCCCACCTTTATGGACGAAACGATATCCATTGCCTCTTATTGCTTTTAATTTTTTTTCTCGTGTCAACATAGAACAACAGGAGTGTTGCGTGATTTTTTGTGATTTTCAGGGTTCCTTTGGACATTTTTATGCATTAACTGAGTTTTCAATGCATTTTATGTGCATAATTCAAATTTGAACTACATGCACATGCTCCAGTGCATATAAATTGGTTGAAAAATCAAATCTGTGTCCTTGGATGCATCCTTAGGTCCCATGCAATAAATGGGAATGAATTTGAAACACTGGGGCACCGTTGATTGCCAGCAAAACATTGAGATGCATGGTTTTTAAATTCTAGTAATCCAAAACTCGTCTGAAATTCATGAAACTTGGCATGCTATCATGGAGCGGCATCAACATGCCGTGGTACAAATTTTGTCCCATTTGAGGCAGGTTTGGGTATATGCTTCTCACAAACCGGAGCTTCTCACAACAAGCATGATGGTTTTCAGTAGGGAACGCCTCACCTTTGTGGACGAAACGATATCCATTGCCCCTTATTGCTTTCAATTTTTTTTCTCGTGTCAACATAAAACATCAGGAGTGTTGTGTGAATTTTTCTGATTTTTCGGGGTTCGTTTGGACATTTTATGCATTAACTGAGTTTTCAATGCATTTATGTGCATAATTCAAATTTGAACTACATGCACATGCTCCAGTGCATATAAATTGGTTGAAAAATCAAATATGTGTCCTTGGGTGCATGCTTAGGTCCCATGCAAGAAATGTGAATGAATTTCAAACACCGGGGCACCGTTGATTGCCGGCAAAACATTGAGATGCATGGTTTTTAAATTATAGTAAATCCAAAACTCATTTGAAATTCATGAAACTTGGCATGCTATCATGGAGCAGCATCAACATGCCGTGGTACAAATTTTGTCCCATTTGGGGCAGGTTTTGGGTATATGCTTCTGACAAACCGAAGCTTCTCACAACAAGCATGATGGTTTTCGGTAGGGAACATCTCACCTTTATGGACGAAACGATATCCATTGCCTCTTATTGCTTTCAATTTTTTTTCTCGTGTCAACATAGAACAACAGGAGTGTTGTGTGATTTTTTGTGATTTTTCAGGGTTCGTTTGGACATTTTTATGCATTAACTGAGTTTTCAATGCATTTATGTGCATAATTCAAATTTGAACTACATGCACATGCTCCAGTGCATATAAATTGGTTGAAAAATCAAATATGTGTCCTTGGGTGCATGCTTAGGTCCCATGCAAGAAATGTGAATGAATTTCAAACACCGGGGCACCGTTGATTGCCGGCAAAACATTGAGATGCATGGTTTTTAAATTATAGTAAATCCAAAACTCATTTGAAATTCATGAAACTTGGCATGCTATCATGGAGCAGCATCAACATGCCGTGGTACAAATTTTGTCCCATTTGGGGCAGGTTTTGGGTATATGCTTCTGACAAACCGAAGCTTCTCACAACAAGCATGATGGTTTTCGGTAGGGAACATCTCACCTTTATGGACGAAACGATATCCATTGCCTCTTATTGCTTTCAATTTTTTTTCTCGTGTCAACATAGAACAACAGGAGTGTTGTGTGATTTTTTGTGATTTTTCAGGGTTCGTTTGGACATTTTTATGCATTAACTGAGTTTTCAATGCATTTATGTGCATAATTCAAATTTGAACTACATGCACATGCTCCAGTGCATATAAATTGGTTGAAAAATCAAATATGTGTCCTTGGGTGCATGCTTGGCTCTCATGCAAGAAATGAGAATGAATTTCAAACACCGGGGCACCGTTGATTGCCGGCAAAACACTGAGATGCATGGTTTTTAAATTCTAGTAAATCCAAAACTCGTCTGAAATTCATGAAACTTGGCATGCTATCATGGAGCGGCATCAACATGCCGTGGTACAAATTTTGTCTCATTTGGGGCAGGTTTGGGTATATGCTTCTCACAAACCGGAGATTCTCACAACAAGCATGATGGTTTTCGGTAGGGAACGTTCCACCTTTGTGGACGAAAAGATATCCATTGCCTCTTATTGCTTTCAAATTTTTTTCTCGTGTCAACATAGAACAACAGGAGTGTTGTGTGAATTTTTGTGATTTTTCGGGGTTCGTTTGGATATTTATGCATTAACTAAGTTTTCAATGCATTTATGTGCATAATTCAAATTTAAACTACATGCACATGCTCTAGTGCATATGAATTGGTTGAAAAATCAAATATGTGTCCTTGGGTGCATGCTTAGGTCCCATGCAAGAAATGGGAATGAATTTCAAACACCGGGGCACCGTTGATTGCCAGAAAAATATTGAGATGCCTGGTTTTTAAATTCTAGTAAATCCAAAATTATGTTAACCATTCACATGACGCCACGTGTCTTGGTTTTAATGGCTGTAGGAGGTGCTGTGCGGACAGCTGCTTGACCTTGACTGAACGGGAGGCGTGCGAGCGCCATCCGGTGCGCAGGCGTGCAAGCTGTCCTTGAGTGCGCAGGCTCACCGGGAAGAATGCGAGCTATACGTTGTGTTCCTTTTGACCCATAAAAATTCTCCATAAAGTTTCATGGCATTTGGACTCTGTCTGATATTGATTTTCTGCGATGTAAAACATGGAAAAAACAGTAACTCACACTTGGCACTATGTCAATAGGTTAGTACCAAAAAATGATATAAAATGACTATAAAATAATTATAAAATATCCAAGATTGATAATATAACAACATGGAACAATCAAAAATTATAGATATGTTGGAGACGTATCATTCACCACAGACATACGAGTCCATAGCTAGTATCTAGATGGCTTCTTCTCTCTCTTTGATCTTCAATACCATGTTCTCCTCGACCTTCTTAGAGTTCTATCCGATGTAATTCTCTTTTGCAGTGTGTTTGTTGGGATCCAATGAATTGTGGGTTTATGATCTGAATATTTATGAATATTAATGGAGTCTTTTCTAAACTTTATTATGCATGATTGTTATACCTTTGTATTTCTCTCCGATCTATCCATTTAGTTTGGTCAACTAGATTGATTTATCTTGCAATGGGAGAGATGCTTTGTGATGGGTTCAATCTTGCGGTGCTCTATCCCAGTGACAGAAAAAGAACAAACATGTATTTGTATTGTTGCCATTAAGGATAAAATGATGGGCTTTATTCATATTGCTTGGATTTACTTTATCTATATCATGTCATCTTGCTTAAGGCGTTACTCTGTTTTATACTTAATACCCTAGATGCATGCTGTATAGCGGTCAGTCTACTTGTCTCAGATGTGATGCCTATATACATGATCATTGCCATGAATATTGTCATAACTATGCGTTTTTCTATAAATTGCCAACAGTAATTTGTTTACCCACCGTATGCTATGTGTTTGAGAGAGAAGTCTAGTGAAAACTATGGCCCGAGTCTACTTTTATCATATATAAAAATCTAAAAATACATCGTTGCAATTTTATTTCCTTTATTTTGTCTAGTATTTTATTTTATCTATGTACCACTACGAGATTTAATCCTAGCAATAACCGTCAAGGGGATTGAGAACCCTTTTGTTTGCGTTGGGTGCAAGTATTTGCCTTTGTGTGTGTAGGTGCTGCTAACAAGGTTCTGTGTGGTTCGCCTACTGGATTGATAACCTTGATTCTTAACTGAGAGAAATACTTATCTCTACTGTACTGCATCATTCTCTCCTCTTCGAGGAAATCCAATGCTGCTCACAAGTAGCACCTACCTCCCTGGGGGCGTGCGGTGGGCGTTTGGGCTCCTCGTAGCTCCTCCCGCACTCTGCTGAAGCTTCTAGGGTCCCTTGTTGCCCAAAAAACGTATTAAATTAGTACGTGATTTTGACCTCGGTATATATTGATGTCCTACAAAGCCAAAAACAAGCAGAAAACAGGAACTGGCGCTGGACACTGATGTCTACTACACAACCTTCTTCTTGTAGATGTTGTTGGGCCTCCAAGTGCAGAGGTTTGTAGGACAGTAGCAAATTTCCCTCAAGTGGATGACCTAAGATTTATCAATCCGTAGTAGGCGTAGGATGAAGATGGTCTCTCTCAAGCAACCCTGCAACCAAATAACGAAGAGTCTCTTGTGTCCCCAACACACCCAATACAATGGTAAATTGTATAAGTGCACTAGTTCGGCGAAGAGATGGTGATACAAGTGGTATATGGATAGTAGATAAAGGTATTTGTAATCTGAAATTATAAAAACAGCAAGGTAACAAGTGATAAAAGTGAGAGTAAACGGTATTGCAATGTGTGGAAATAAGGCCTAGGGTTCATACTTTCGCTAGTGCAAGTTCCCTCAACAATACTAACATAATTGGATCACATAACTATCCCTCAACATGCAACAAAGAGTCACTCCAAAGTCACTAATAGCAGAGAACGAACGAAGAGATTATGGTAGGGTACGAAACCACCTCAAAGTTATTCTTTCCAATCAATCCGTTGGGCTATTCCTATAAGTGTCACAAACAGCCCTAGAGTTCGTACCAGAATAACACCTTAAGACACAAATCAACCAAAACCCTAATGTCACCTAGATACTCCATTATCACCTCAAGTATCCGTGGGCATGATTATACGATATGCATCACACAATCTCAATTCATCTATTCAACCAACACATAGAACCTCAAAGAGTGCCCCAAAGTTTCTACCGGAGAATCACGACGAAAACGTGTGCCAACCCCTATGCATAGGTTCATGGGCGGAACCCGCAAGTTGGTCACCAAAACATACATCAAGTGGCACATGGTATCCCATGGTAACCACAGATATCCACGGCAAGACATACATCAAGTGTTCTCAAAACTATAAAGACTCAATCCGATAAGATAACTTCAAAGGGGAAACTCAATTCATTACAAGAGAGAAGAGGGGGAGGAGAAACATAATATCCGACTATAATAGCAAAGCTCGCGATACATCAAGATCGTATCATCTCAAGAACACGAGAGAGAGAGAGAGAGAGAGATCAAACACATAGCTACTGGTACATACCCTCAGCCCCGAGGGAGAACTACTCCCTCCTCGTCATGGAGAGCACCGGGATGATGAAGATGGCCACCAGAGAGGGATTGCCCCCTCCGGCAGGGTGCCGGAATGGGTCTAGATTGGTTTTCGGTGGCTACGGAGGCTTCTGGCGGCGGAACTCCCGATCTAATCTCTATTCCGGAAGTTTTAGGGTATATGGAGTTATATAGGCAGAAGAAGCACATCAGGGGAGCCACGAGGGCCCCACGAGGCAGGGGGCGTGCCCCAGGGGGGTGGGCGCGCCCCTACCCTCGTGAGCTTCTCCTTCCTTCCTTGACGTGGGGTCCAAGTGTTGGGGAACGTAGTAATTTCAAAAAAATTCCTACGCACACGCAAGATCATGGTGATGCAAAGCAACGAGAGGGGAGAGTGTTGTCTACGTACCAATGTAGACCGACTGCGGAAGCGATCACACAACGTAGAGGAAGTAGTTGTACGTTTTCCCGATCCGACCGATCCAAGCACCGTTACTCCGGCACCTCCGAGTTCTTAGCACACGTACAGCTCGATGACGATCCCCGGGCTCCGATCCAGCAAAGCGTCGGGGAAGAGTTCCGTCAGCACGACGGCGTGGTGACGATCTTGATGTTCTACCGTCGCAGGGCTTCGCCTAAGCACTGCTACAATATGATCGAGGTGGAATATGGTGGCAGGGGGCACCGCACACGGCTATGGAACGATCACGGGGATCAATTGTGTGTCTAGAGGTGCCCCCTGCCCCTGTATATAAAGGAGCAAGGGGGGAGAGGTGCGGCATGCCTTGGGGCGCGCCAGGAGGAGTCCTACTCCCTCTGGGAGTAGGATTCCCCCCCAATCCTAGTTGGAATAGGAATCCTCAAGGGGGGGAAAGAGAGAGAGGGGGGCCGGCCACCTCTCCTAGTCCTAATAGGACTAGGGGAGGGGGGAGGCGCACGGCCACCTTGGGCTGCCCCTTTATCCTTTCCACTAAAGCCCACTAAGGCCCATTTAGCTCCCGGGGGGTTCCGGTAACCTCCCGGTACTCCGGTAAAATCCCGTTTTCACCCGGAACACTTCCGATATCCAAACATAGGCTTCCAATATATCAATCTTTATGTCTCAACCCTTTCGAGACTCCTCGTCATGTCCGTGATCACATCCGGGACTCCGAACAACCTTCGGTACATCAAAATGCATAAACTCATAATAACTGTCATCGTAACGTTAAGCGTGCGGACCCTACAGTTCGAGAACAATGTAGACATGACTGAGACACTTCTCCGGTCAATAACCAATAGCGGGACCTGGATGCCCATATTGGCTCCTACATATTCTACGAAGATCTTTATCGGTCAGACCGCATAACAACATACGTTGTTCCCTTTGTCATCGGTATGCTACTTGCCCGAGATTCGATCGTCGGTATCCAATACCTAGTTCATTCTCGTTACTGGCAAGTCTCTTTACTCGTTCTGTAATACATCATCTCACAACTAACTTATTAGTTGCAATGCTTGCAAGGCTTATGTGATGTGCATTACCGAGAGGGCCCAGAGATACCTCTCCGACAATCGGAGTGACAAATCCTAAT
>NC_053026.1:581232807-581316650 GCF_003073215.2 Triticum urartu
GAAGATTCAAATATTATTCATAGATAAGTTGGATCATAAACCCACAATTCATCGGTCTCAACAAACACACCGCAAAAAGAAGATTACATCGAATAGATCTACATGAGAGAGGGGGAGAACATTGTATTGAGATCCAAAAAGAGAGAAGAAGCCATCTAGCTACTAGCTATGGACCCGAAGGTCTGAAGTAAACTACTCACACTTCATCGGAAGGGCTATGGTGTTGATGTAGAAGCCCTCCATGATGGATGCCCTCTCCGGCGGAGCTCCGGAATAGGCCCCAAGATGGGATCTCGTGGATACAGGAAGTTGCGGCGGTGGAATTCGGTTTTTGGCTCCCTGCTTGGTCTAATGGGGGTACGTAGGTATATATAGGTGGAAGGAGCACGTCGGTGGAGCTCCGAGGAGCCCACGAGGCAGGGGGGCGCGCCCAGGGGGGCGCCCTCCACCCTCGTGACCTCCCCGGAAACTTCTTGGAGTAGGGTCCAAGTCTCCTAGATCACGTTCGGTGAGAAGATCACGTTCCCGAAGGTTTCATTCCGTTTGGACTCCGTTTGATATTCTGTTTCCTTGAAATACTGAAATAGGCAAAAAAACAACAATTCTGGGCTGGGCCTCCGGTTAATAGGTTAGTCCCAAAAATAATATAAAAGTGGAAAATAAAGCCCAATATAGTCCAAAACAGTAGATAAAGTAGCATGGAGCAATAAAAAATTATAGATACGTTGGAGACGTATCAGGCATCCCCAAGCTTAATTCCTACTCGTCCTCGAGTAGGTAAATGATAAAAAGAGAATTTTTGATGCGGAGTGATACTTTGGCATAATTTCAATGTAAATCTTCTTAATCATGGTATGAATATTCAGATCCGAAAGGTTCAAGACAAAAGTTCATATTGACATAAAAATGATAATACTTCAAGCATACTAATTAAACAATTATGTCATCTCAAAATAACATGGCCAAAGGAAGTTCATCCCTACAAAATCATATAGTTAGGCTATGCTTCATTTTCGTCACACAAAGATGTTCCCAACTTCTATACCCCCGATGACAAGCCAAGCAATTGTTTCATACTCAAATAATCTCAAACTTTTTCAACCTTCACGCAATACATGAGCGCGAGCCATGGACATAGCACTATGGGTGGTATAGAATATGATGATGGGGATTGTGTGGAGAAGACAAAAAAGGAGAAAGTCTCACATCAACGAGGCTAATCAATGAGCTATGGAGATGCCCATCAATTGATATTAATGCAAGGAGTAGGGATTGCCATGCAATGGATGCACTAGAGCTAAGAATGCTCAACAAAAGAAAACTAGTGGGTGTGCATCCAACTTGCTTGCTCATGAAGACCTAGGGCATTTTGAGGAAGCCCATCGTTGGAATATACAAGCCAAGTTCTATAATGAAACATTCCCACTAGTATGAACAAGACAACTTATGAGACTCACTATATGAAAATCATGGTGCTACGTTGAAGCACAATATATGAGACTCACTACATGAAGAACAAGGTGCTACTTTGAAGCACAAGTGTGGAAAAAGAGATAGTAGCATTGCCCTTTTTATTTTCTCTTTTTTTGGGCCTTTATTTTTTTTCTTTTTGGCCTTTCTCTCTTTTTTTGATTGGGCAATGCTCTAATAATGATGATCATCACACTTCTATTGATTACAACATAATGATTACAACTCGATACTAGAACAAGATATGACTCTATATGAATGCCTCCGGCGGTGTACCGGGATGGTGCAATGAATCAAGAGTGACATGTATGAAAAATAATGCATGGTGGCTTTGCCACAAATACGATGTCAACTACAAGATCATGCAATGGCAATATGACAAAAGTAAAGCATGTCATGATGATGATGATGATGATGATGGAAGTTGCATGGCAATATATCTCGGAATGGCTATGGAAATGCCATGATAGGTAGGTATGGTGGCTGTTTTGAGGAAGATATAGGGAGGTTTATGTGTGAAAGAGCGTATCATATCATGGGGTTTGGATGCACCGGCGAAGTTTGCACCAACTCTCAATGTGAGAAAGGGCAATGCACAGTACCGAAGAGGCTAGCAAATGGCGGAAAGGTAAAAGTGTGTATAATCCATGGACTCAACATTAGTCAAAAGAACTCATATACTTATTGCAAAAATTTAGAAGTCATCAAAAATCAAGTACTACGCGCATGCTCCTAGGGGGATAGATTGGTAGGAAAAGACCATCGCTCATCCCCAACCGCCACTCATAAGGATGCACAAGCTAGGTACACTTCATGTTTCAAATTTGTTACACAACTTTAACCATACGTGCATGCTACGGGACTTGCTAACTTCAACACAAGTATTTCTCAAATTCACAACTACTCAACTAGCACGACTATGATATTATCACCTCCATATCTCAAAACAATTATCAAGCATCAAACTTATCTTAGTATTCAACCCACTAAAAAGAAAGTTTCACATATCTTGAATACCAAGTATATTAACATTAAGCAAATTACCATGCTATTAACGACTCTCAAAATAATCTAAGTGAAGCATGAGAGATCAAGTTTCTTTAAAACAAACCATCACCGTGCTCTAAAAGATCTAAGTGAAGCACTAGAGAAAAAATTATCACGCTCAAATAGATATAAGTGAAGCACATAGAGTAAACTATCAAGCTCAAAAGATATAAGTGAAGCACATAGAGTATTCTAACAAATTTCAATTCATACATGGCTCTCTCAAAAGGTGTGTACAGCAAGGATGATTGTGGTAGACTAACAAGCAAAGACACAAATAATACAAGACGCTCCAAGAAAAACACATATCATGTGGTGAATAAAAATATAGCTCCAAGTAAATTACCGATGGAAGTGGACGAAAGAGGGGATGCCTTCCAGGGCATCCCCAAGCTTTGACTTTTTGGTGTCCTTGGATTATCTTGGGGGTGCCATGGGCATCCCCAAGCTTAGGCTCTTGCCACTCCTTGTTCCATAATCCATCAAAAGAATTCACCCAAAACTTGAAAACTTCACAACACAAAACTCAATAGAAATCTCGTGAGCTCCGTTAGAGAAAGAAAACAAAAGACTACTTTAAGGTACTGTAGTGAACTTGTTCTTTATTTGTATTGGTGTTAAACCTACTGTATTCCAACTTCTCTATGGTGTATAAACTATTTTACTAGCCATAGATTCATCAAAATAAGCAAACAACACATGCAAAACAGAATCTGTCAAAAACAGAACAGTCTGTAGTAATCTGTTACTAATGCAAACTTCTGGAACCCAAAAAATTCTACCAAAATTAGAAGACCTGGGCAATTTGTTTATTGATCAGCAGCAATTGGAATCACTATTTTATCACGTCCTGGTGATTTTTGACAATTCGGGCACTGAGCGCAAAGATTCTGGAAATTACAGCAAGATCAAATAACTATCTTCCAAGAAGATCTAATAGGTTTAACTTGGCACAAACACTAATTAAAAGATAAAAACACATCTAAAAAGAATCTAGATGGATTATTTATTCCTAAACAGAACAAAAAACAAAAAACACAAAATAAAATTGGGTTGCCTCCCAACAAGCGCTATCGTTTAACGCCCCTAGCTAGGCATAAAAGCAAGGATAGATCTAGGTATTGCCATCTTTAGTAGGCAATCCATAAGTGGCTCTCATGATAGATTCATATGGTAATTTTATTTTATTTCTAGGAAAGTTTTCCATGCCCTACTTTAAGGGAAATTGGATTTTAATATTCCCTTCCTTCATATCAATAATTGCACCAATTGTTCTAAGGAAAGGTCTACCAAGAATAATAGGACATGAAGGATTGCAATCTATATCAAGAACGATAAAATCTACGGGCACATAATTCCTATTTGCAACAATAAGAACATCATTAATTCTTCCCATAGGCTTTTTAATAGTGGAATCCGCAAGATGCAAGTTTAGAGAGCAATCATCAAAGTCACGGAAATCTAGCAAATCACACAAAGCTTTGGGGATAGTAGAGACACTAGCACCCAAATCACACAAAGCATAAAACTCGTAATTTTTAATTTTAATCTTAATTGTAGGTTACCACTCATCATGGAGTTTTCTAGGGATAGAAACTTTCAACTCAAGCTTTTCTTCATAAGATTGCATTAAGGCGTCAACAATGTGTTCGGTAAAGGCCTTATTTCGACTATAAGCATGAGGAGAATTTAACACGGATTGCAACAAGGAAATACAATCAATTAAAGAGCAATTTTCATAGTTAAATTCCTTGATATCCAAAATAGTGGGTTTAGCAATATCTAGATTTTTATTTCTTTCAATCCCTTTTTTATCAATTTCATCATCAGGATCTAAAAACTCAGAATTCTTAGAACGCCTTCTAGGTAAGGGAAGATCATAATCAGATTCATCAAGATTCATATTGCAAAACAAAGATTTAATAGGGGACACATCAATAACTTTTAGATCTTCATCTTGATTTTCATAGTTATTCGGTTTAGCAGCCATCTTATTGACTAAGGTGGCTTGCATATCCGAAATTTCAGCGGTCATTTTTTCAAGATGAGCAATTTGGGCTCTTACACCATCAAATTCTTTGGACATATCATCGAGCTCTTTATTCATATAACTCATAAAACTCTTTTGTTCCTTAAGCTCGTTTCTAAAGAAATTATTATGCTCAAATTGCAAGACCATAAACTTCCTGACATTGTTTTCGATATCTTCTAGCCTTTTAAGGTGAAGATCACCAAAATTAGGTAAGGCCATCGTGACGAACAAGAAAGAAAACTAACACACGAGCAAACAAAAGGCAAAGGGAAAGAGAGGGAGAATAAAACGGCAAGGGTGAAGTGGGAGAGAGGAAAACGAGAGGCAAATGGCAAATAATGTAATGCGAGAGATAGAGATTGTGATGGGTACTTGGTATGTTAACTTTTGCGTAGGCTTCCCCGGCAACGTCGCCAGAAATGGCTCATTGACGGGAGAGTAAATCTTGACTTGACTTGGCGTAGGCCTCCCCGGCAATGGCGCCAGAAATGGCTCATTGACGGGAGAGTAAATCTTGACTTGACTTGGCGTAGGCCTCCCCGGCAATGGCGCCAGAAATGGCTCGTTGACGGGAGAGTAAATCTTGACTTGACTTGGCGTAGGCCTCCCCGGCAACGGCGCCAGAAATCCTTCTTGCTACGTCTCGAGCTAGCATTGGTTTTCCCCGAAGAGGAGGGGGTGATGCAGCACAGTAGCGTAAGTATTTCCCTCAGTTTTTGAGAACCAAGGTATCAATCTAGTAGGAGGTCACGCGCAAGTCCCTCGTACCTGCACAAAACAGTAGCAACTCACAACCAACGCTTAGGGGTTGTCAATCCCTTCACGGTCACTTACGAGAGTGAGATCTGATAGAGATAATATTTTTGGTATTTTTGGTATAAAGATGCAAAGTAAAAAGTAAAAGCAAAACAAGTAAAATAAAGTAATGGAGATTGATATGATGAGAATAGACCCGGGGGCCATAGGTTTCACTAGTGGCTTCTCTCAAGAGCATAGATATTCTATGGTGGGTGAATAAATTACTGTTGAGCAATTGATAGAATTGAGCATAGTTATGAGGTTATCTAGGTATGATCATGTATATAGGCATCACGTCCGTGACAAGTAGACCAACTCCTGCCTGCATCTACTACTATTACTCCACTCATCGACCGCTATCCAGCATGCATCTAGAGTATTAAGTTAAAAACAGAGTAACGCCTTAAGCAAGATGACATGATGTAGAGGAATAAATTCATGCAATATGATAAATACCCCATCTTGTTATCCTCGATGGCAACAATACAATACGTGCCTTGCAACTCTTTCTGTCACTGAGTAAGGACACCGCAAGATTGAACCCAAAGCTAAGCACTTCTCCCATTGCAAGAACTACCAATCTAGTTGGCCAAACCAAACGGATAATTCGAAGAGACTTGCAAAGATAACTCAATCATACATAAAATAATTCAGAGAAGATTCAAATATTATTCATAGATAAGTTGGATCATAAACCCACAATTCATCGGTCTCAACAAACACACCGCAAAAAGAAGATTACATCGAATAGATCTACACGAGAGAGGGGGAGAACATTGTATTGAGATCCAAAAAGAGAGAAGAAGCCATCTAGCTACTAGCTATGTACCCGAAGGTCTGAAGTAAACTACTCACACTTCATCGGAAGGGCTATGGTGTTGATGTAGAAGCCCTCCGTGATGGATGCCCTCTCCGGCGGAGCTCCGGAACAGGCCCCAAGATGGGATCTCGTGGATACAGGAAGTTGCAGCAGTGGAATTAGGTTTTTGGCTCCCTCCTTGGTCTAATGGGGGTACGTAGGTATATATAGAAGGAAGGAGCACGTTGGTGGAGCTCCGAGGAGCCCACGAGGCAGGGGGCGCGCCCAGGGGGGGCGTCCTCCACCCTCGTGACCTCCCCGGAAACTTCTTGGAGTAGGGTCCAAGTCTCCTAGATCACGTTTGGTGAGAAGATCACGTTCCCGAAGGTTTCATTCCATTTGGACTCCTTTTGATATTCTATTTCCTCGAAATACTGAAATAGGCAAAAAAATAGCAATTCTGGGTTGGGCCTCCGGTTAATAGGTTAGTCCCAAAAATAATATAAAAGTGGAAAATAAAGCCCAATATAGTCCAAAACAGTAGATAAAGTAGCATGGAGCAATCAAAAATTATAGATACGTTGGAGACGTATCACTCACCTAAGTTTGAAAAATCCTACCGAGTGGAGAGCGACCCTCCCACTCGAGGGCTTAGCTGCAGTCCAGTACTCGCCTAAGTTTGAAAAATCCTACCGAGTGGAGAGCGACCCTCCCACTTGGAGGCTTAGCTGCAGTCCAGTACTCGCCTAAGTACGAAAGACATCCCAATCCGCAAGGACGACGAGGTGCAGGTCGACTGCCACCTTCTCCTTCGGAGCTTCGCCACAAATGCAACGTGCGCTCCATCCCGACCCACAAGGACGATGAGGTGCAGGTCGACTGCTACCTTCTCCTTCGGAGCTACACCACAAATACAAAAGTTGTCTCGAGTGAAGAACGAGTTCCACTCGACGGAGAATTCATGAAGATATTCAATGATAAACCAAGTTCAGATAAATACTAAAAGGTTCGAAGCAGCGAATCAAAGGTACTCGGGCACCATGCTCGAAGGAGTTTAACGGTTAAAGAAACCACTTGGCATTTCGAGGCAAATTTAAAGCGTATCCAAAGTTTCATAGGATTGTTCACTCGGTCGGAGGAGGGCTGGCAGGCTCCACGAACGAGTCCAGATCGATCCCATCAGCGATCCGAGTAGTGGCAGCAATGAAAGTCTCCATGAAGGACTGGAAGTCATGCTTTTTGGTGTTAGCAACTTTGATCGCAGCCAGCTTGTCTTCACGAGCCTCCTTGCAATGGACTCGCACCAGGGACAGCGCCACATCAGCACCACACCGGGCGGACGATTTCTTCCATTCTTGCACTCGGTCAGGGATCTCGTTCAGTCAAGTCATCAAAGATTCTAGATCATTCTGATGCGTCGCCCCCGGCCAAAGCGTCGAGTCGATTCGAGAGACAACCTCCTTCAGGCATGCGAGGTATCTTGTGGCGCTGGCGATACGGGACTCCAGTCGGAGCACGTTCATCGTAGTTTCGTCGCAGACCGGGGAAGCGATAGGGTCCAGACCCGTCTCGACCCTTCCAATTTCTTCATCAAAGTCTTGACAAAGTTCTACAGCCAAAAGTCAGTTCAATCAACCGAGCAAAATCCGATGGCAAGCATCAACACAGTCAGATTAAAAGAAATACCTCCCAGCATGAGATAAAGCTTCTTGGCAAGGGTCCTCAGATAAGCTTCTGTGTCGTTCCTCTTGCGGATCGCAGACTCCAACTTTTCGTTCAAGGCGACCTTATCCTTCTTCAGGCTGGTCACTTCGCGGTTAGCTTCATTAAGACAAGATGTCAGTCTAGTCACCTCTTCTTCAAGCGTTCCGACTAAAGCAAGCTTCTCGTCTACAAGAACGGTTTTGTCTTGGGCTGCTTCTTGCGCGGCGGCGAGGTCCGTGTCCTTCTTGTCCAGATCCAACTTCATTTTCTCTGCAAAAGAAATAATCGAATCAAAAAAGAGACCAAAGAGATATATTGAAGTTCAGTCGGCAATCAGTTACCTTCCATACCAGCGGCCTCGTCTTGAGCTTTTTTCAGATTTTGCTGAGCCAATTCCAAGTCTAAGTTGAGTTGCCTCTGCTTCTCTTCGAGTTCGGCAAACATGGAGATAAGAGTACAAGACTTCTGCAGGAGGAAAGAGACAGATCAATCGATAGGTTCGAAGGCAGTTCATTTTCGAGTGAATAAAACCTAAAGAAGTGGACAACAAGCTGTTCAGACCCCAGTCGACTGCCAGCAGTCGACCGCGGTCTCGGGGACTACACCCAGTGGGTGCACTTGGCGTGCCCCCACCGGTTCTGATCCCACTCGACCGGCCCACCGGAGTCGAGTGCAGGGAGTAAAAAAAAGAGAGAGAAAGAACAATTGTGCCGTCAAGAAAGAAGTGGACAACAAGCTGTTCAGACCCCAGTCGACTGCCAGCAGTCGACTGCGGTCTCGGCGACTACACCCAGTGCGTGCACTTGGCGTGCCCCCACCGGTTCTGATCCCACTCGCCCAGACCGAGTGGAAGAGCGAAACTACCAAAAACGACAACAACACCCAGTGAGTGCTCTAATTCAACGCGAACAACGGGAGATTGTGCAGAAGAAGATTTTTCGAGAAAAAAAACAGTCAGAAAGTCTACTCACCTGGACGTTGGCCCGAAGGGCGGCACTAGCGTCGTAGGCAGCCTAACTGCTCTCATGCACTATCTTCACCCGCTCCATCATCATATCAGCCTGTCGGATGGCTTTCGCAGCCGCTTCCGGCTGGTTGTCTGGGACGGGGTAGCTGGTGAAAAAATGTGCAGACGACCCAGGTGCGGCTGCTTGAGGCTCCGTGGTGTGGAATGGTATAGTTGGAGGAACCACAGGCGCGGGTGGGATGCCCACTCGGCAAGGGTGCAGCGAACGTCACAGTGGCCCTGCCCGCATCTTCAGCTTGACAGATGGGAGGCGTTGCAGTTGGTTCTTCCCGAGCCACCCTGCCAGCTGTAACCTTCTTGCTCTTCCTAGGCCTAGGAGCCACATCTTCGTCGTCGTCTGGAAGGTCAATGATGTTGGGTGGAGCTGCAAGACAAAACATTCAACCCCAAGAAACTCACTCGACAAAAAACTAAGAATGGATCAAGGCGACTGAAAAGGAAGTTGCTGTCATCACTCAAGTTCATTGATCCGAAACAAGATATGCTCATGGCATGAAAAATGAGTCGGAGAAGTTCTCAACTCCTTCCCCACTCAAACCTCGATCCATTCGGGGGATAATGATGAAGCTATGTACCTAGGGTAGGGTCATGGACCTGTCCTAACTGCCCTGCCCAAGGACATCTCTAGAAGAAATCACCTTTCAATCGACTTGGAGGTGTTCCACTCGACAGACTCGAAGACACTCGACCAAGAAGCAATCACTCAACCAAGAAGCAACCACTTGACGGCCAGGAGACCTAAAGTCACTCCGCACGCTAACGGTCGGTCATTAAGTAGCTTTTATGGTCATCATAGCACTTTATTAGGGGCGTTACCAGTAACGCCCGACCTTAATGTACTTAAAACCCTGCATAACTGAGGGTCGGAGGGGTCTGGCGAACTCTATATAAGCCACCCCCCTCCTCAGTGTAAAGGGTTCGCACCCCTGTGATTCATACACACATAATCCAGTCGACCGCCTCCGGGCTCCGAGACATAAGGCTATTACTTCCTCCGAGAAGGGCCTGAACTCGTAAACCTCGTGTGCTTACAACTACTCCATAGCTAAGATCTTGCCTCTCCATACCTACCCCCCTACATTACTGTCAGACTTAGAACCACGACACCCACGATGCGGCTATATCTCCCACGTGTCGGAGCACGACTTAGAGGCATAACCGCATTGTAGGCAATGTCGCAAGAGGGGTAATCTTTACGCATCCCATGTACTGAATAAGAAAGAGGTACAGAGTTGGCTTACAATCGCCACTTCACATATACATAAATAGCATTAGAACAACCAGAATACAACCAAGGTCCGACTATGGAACCAAAAGGAAAGACAACCCCTAATGTAACAGATCCCCGATCGCCCCGACTGGGCTCCACTACTGATCAACTGGAAACAAAACAACACAAATAACGAGATCTTCATCGAGCTCCTCCTTGAGCTCGGTTGCGCCATCTGCACGATATCATCGGCACCTACAAACTGGTTTTTGAAGTAATCTGTGAGTCACAGGGACTCAGCAATCTCACACCCGCGAGATCAAGACTATTTAAGCTTATGGGAACGGAAAAGTGTTGGGGAACATAGCAGAATTTTAAAATTTTCTACGCATCACCAAGATCAATCTATGGAGTCATCTAGCAACAAGGGATAGGGGAGTGCATCTACACACCCTTGCAGATTGCGAGCGGAAGCATTCAAGAGAACGGGGTTGATGGAGTCGTACTCGTCGTGATCCAAATCACCGATGACCGAGCGCCGAACGGACGGCACCTCCGCGTTCAACACACGTACAGTTGGGAGAGACGTCTCCTCCTTCTTGATCCAGCAAGGGGAGAGGAGAGGTTGATGGAGATATAGCAGCACGATGGCGTGGTGGTGGAAGCAGCGGGATCTCGGCAGGGCCTCGCCAAGCACCAACGAGAGGGAGAGGTGTCACGGGGGGAGAGGGAGGCGAGAGGGACTTGGGGTGCAGCTGCCCTCCCTCCCCTCCACTATATATGGGGGCAAGGGGGGCGTTGGCCCCTCTAGATCCCATCTAGAGGGGGGGGCGGCGACCAAGGGGGGGGGACTTGCCCCCCAAGTTTGGTGGGGCGCCCCCCACCCCCAGGGTTTCCAACCCTAGGCGCAGGAGGAGGCCCATGGGGGGGCGCACCAGCCCACCAGGGGCTGGTTCCCTTCCCACTTCAGCCCATGGGGCCCTCCGGGATAGGTGGCCCCACCCGGTGGACCCCCCGGGACCTTTCCGGTGGTCCCGGTACAATACCGATGACCCCGAACCTTTCCCGGTGGCCGAAACTGGACTTCCTATATACAAATCTTTACCTCCGGACCATACCGGAACTCCTTGTGACGTCCAGGATCTCATCTGGGACTCCGAACAACTTTCAGGTTACCGCATCCTAATATCTCTACAACCCTAGCGTCACCGAACCTTAAGTGTGTAGACCCTATGGGTTTGGGAACCATGCAGACATGACCGAGACAACTCTCCGGCCAATATCCAACAGCGGGATATGGATACCCATGTTGGCTCCCACATATTCCAAGATGATCTCATCGGATGAACCACGATGTTGAGGATTTAATCAATCCGTATTCAATTCCCTTTGTCAATCGGTACGTTACTTGCCCGAGATTCGATCGTCAGTATTCCAATACCTCGTTCAATCTCGTTATCGGCAAGTCACTTTACTCGTTATGTAACACATCATCCCGTGACCAACCCTTAGTCACATTGAGCTCATTACGATGATGTTTTACCGAGTGGGCCCAGAGATACCTCTCCGTCATGCGGAGTGACAAATCCCAGTCTCGATTCGTGCCAACTCAACAGACACTTTCGGAGATACCCGTAGTGCACCTTTATAGTCACCCAGTTACGTTGTGACGTTTGGCACACCCAAAATATTCCTACACTATCCAGGAGTTGCACAATCTCATGGTCTAAGGAAAAGATACTTGACATTAGAAAAGCTCTAGCAGACGAACTACACGATCTTGTGCTATGCTTAAGATTGGGTCTTGTCCATCACATCATTCTTCTAATGATGTGATCCCGTTATCAATGACATCTAATGTCCATAGTCAGGAAACCATGACTATCTGTTGATCAACGAGCTAGTCAACTAGAGGCTTACTAGGGACATGTTGTGGTCTATATATTCACACATGTATTACGATTTCCGGATAACACAATTATAGCATGAACAATAGACAATTATCATGAACAAGGAAATATAATAATAACCAATTTATTATTGCCTCTAGGGCATATTTCCAACAGTCTCCCACTTGCACTAGAGTCAATAATCTAGTTACATTGTGATGAATCGAACACCCATAGAGTTCTGGTGTTGATCATGTTTTGCTCGAGGAAGAGGTTTAGTCAACGGATATGCGACATTCAGGTCCGTATGCACTTTGCAAATATCTATGTCTCCATTTTGAACATTTTCACGAATGGAGTTGAAGCGACGCTTGATATGCCTGGTCTTCCTGTGAAACCTGGGCTCCTTGGAAAGGGCAATAGCTCCAGTTGTTGTCACAGAAGAGAGTCATCGGGCCCGACGCATTGGGAATAACTCCTAGGTCGGTAATGAACTCCTTCACCCAGATTGCTTCTTGTGCTGCCTCCGAGGCTGCCATGTACTCTGCTTCACGTGTAGATCCCGCCATGACGCTTTGCTTGCAACGGCACCAGCTGAATGCCCCACCATTCAAAATATACATGTATCCGGTTTGTGACTTAGAGTCATCCAGATCTGTGTCAAAGCTAGCATCGACGTAACCCTTTACGACGAGCTCTTCGTCACCTCCATAGACGAGAAACATATCCTTAGTCCTTTTCAGGTACTTCAGGATATTCTTGACCGCTGTCCAGTGTTCCATGCCAGGATTACTTTGGTACCTTCCTACCAAACTTATGGCATGGTTTACATCAGGCCTGGTACACAGCATGGCATACATGAGAGACCCTATGGCCGAGGCATAGGGGACGACACTCATCTTTTCTCTATCTTCTGCCGTGGTCGGGCATTGAGCCATGCTCAATCTCATACCTTGCAATACAGGCAAGAACCCCTTCTTGGACTGATCCATATTGAACTTCTTCAATATCTTGTCAAGGTACGTACTTTGTGAAAGACCAATGAGGCGTCTCGATCTATCTCTATAGATCTTGATGCCTAATATATAAGTAGCTTCTCCAAGGTCCTTCATTGAAAAACACTTGTTCAAGTAGGCCTTTATGCTTTCCCAGAATTCTATATCATTTCCCATCAATAGTATGTCATCCACATACAATATGAGAAATGCTACAGAGCTCCCACTCACTTTCTTGTAAACGCAGGCTTCTCCATAAGTCCGCGTAAACCCAAACGCTTTGATCATCTCATCAAAACGAATGTTCCAACTCCGAGATGCTTGCACCAGCCCATAGATTGAGCGTTGGAGCTTGCACACCTTGTCAGCATTCTTAGGATCGACAAAACCTTCCGGCTGCATCATATACAATTCTTCCTTAAGGAAACCATTAAGGAATGCCGTTTTGACGTCCATTTGCCATATCTCATAATCATAGAATGCGGCAATTGCTAACATGGTTCGGACGGACTTCATCTTCGCTACGGGTGAGAAAGTCTCATCATAGTCAACCCCTTGAACTTGTCGATAACCCTTAGCGACAAGCCGAGCCTTATAGATGGTCACATTACCATCTGTGTCTGTCTTCTTCTTAAAGATCCATTTATTTTCTATGGCTCGCCGATCATCGGGCAAGTCAGTAAAAGTCCATACTTCGTTTTCATACATGGATCCTATCTCGGATTTCATGGCTTCCAGCCATTTGTCGGAATCTGGGCCCGCCATCGCTTCTTCATAGTTCGAAGGTTCACCATTGTCTGACAACATGATTTCCAGGACAGGGTTGCCGTACCACTCTGGTGCGAATGCGTCCTTGTGGACCTTCGAAGTTCAGTAGCAACTTGATCTGAAGTTTCATGATCATCATCATTAACTTCCTCCCTAGTCGGTGCAGACACCTCAGGAACAATTTCTTGAGCTACGCCACTCTCCGGTTCAAGAGGCAATACTTCATCAAGTTCTACTTTCCTCCCACTTACTTCTTTCGAGAGAAACTCTTTCTCTAGAAAGGATCCATTCTTGGCAACAAAGGTCTTGCCTTCGGATCTAAGATAGAAGGAATACCCAATAGTTTCTTTAGGGTATCCTATGAAGACGCATTTTTCTGATTTGGGTTCGAGCTTTTCAGGTTGAAGTTTCTTGACATAAGCATCACATCCCCAAACTTTCAAAAACGACAGCTTAGGTTTCTTGCCAAACCACAATTCATATGGTGTCGTCTCAACGGATTTCGACGGAGCCCTATTTAAAGTGAATGCAGCAGTCTCTATAGCATAACCCCAAAATGATAGTGGTAGATCGGTAAGAGACATCATAGATCGTACCATATCCAATAGGGTGCGATTAAAACGTTCGGACACACCATTACGCTGTGGTGTTCCAGGCGGCGTGAGTTGTGAAACTATTCCACATTTCCTTAAGTGCGTGCCAAATTCGTGACTCAAATATTCTCCCCCACGATCTGATCGTAAGAACTTGATTTTCCTGTCACGTTGATTCTCAACCTCACTCTAAAATTCCTTGAATTTTTCAAAGGTCTCAGACTTGTGTTTCATTAAGTAGACATACCCATATCTACTTAAGTCATCAGTGAGGGTGAGGACATAACGATAGCCACCGCAAGCCTCAACACTCATTGGACCGCACACATCAGTATGTATGATTTCCAATAAGTTGGTTGCTCGCTCCATTGTTCCGGAGAACGGAGTCTTGGTCATTTTACCCATGAGGCATGGTTCGCACGTGTCAAATGATTCATAATCAAGAGACTCCAAAAGTCCATCTGCATGGAGTTTCTTCATGCGTTTGACACCAATGTGACCAAGGCGGCAGTGCCACAAGTATGTGGGACTATCATTATCAACCTTACATCTTTTGGCATTCATACTATGAATGTGTGTAACATCACGTTCGAGATTAAATAAGAATAAACCATTGACCAGCGGGGCATGACCATAAAACATGTCTCTCATATAAATAGAACAACCATTATTCTCAGATTTAAATGAGTAGCCATCTCGCATTAAACGAGATCCAGATACAATGTTCATGCTCAAAGCTGGTACTAAATAACAATTATTGAGGTTTAAAACTAATCCCGTAGGTAAATGCAGAGGTAGCATGCCGGCGGTGATCACATCGACCTTGGAACCATTCCCGACACGCATCATCACCTCGTCCTTCGCCAGTCTCCGTTTATTCCGCAGTTCCTGTTTTGAGTTACAAATATGAGCAACTGCACCGGTATCAAATACCCAGGAGCTACTACGAGCGCTGGTAAGGTACACATCAATAACATGTATATCACATATACCTTTGGTATTGCCGGCCTTCTTTTCCGCTAAGTACTTGGGGCAATTCCGCTTCCAGTGACCATTTCCCTTGCAATAAAAGCACTCAGTCTCAGGCTTGGGTCCATTCTTTGACTTCTTCCCGGCAGCTTGCTTACTGGGTGCGGCAACTCCCTTGCCATCCTTCTTGAAATCTTTTTACCCTTCCCTTTCTTGAACTTAGTGGTTTTATTCACCATCAACACTTGATGTTCCTTTTTGATTTCCACCTCCGCTGATTTCAGCATTGAATATACCTCGGGAATGGACTTTCCCATCCCTTGCATATTGAAGTTCATCACAAAGCTCTTGTAGCTAGGTGGGAGTGACTGAAGGATTCTTTCAACGACCGCATCATCCGGGAGATTAACTCCTAGCTGAGACAAGCGGTTATGCAGCCTAGACATTTTGAGTATGTGCTCGCTGATAGAACTATTCTCCTCCATCTTACAACTGTAGAACTTGTCGGAGACTTCATATCTCTTGACCCGGGCATGAGCTTGGAAAACCATTTTCAGCTCTTGGAACATCTCATATGCTCCGTGTTGCTCAAAACGCTTTTGGAGCCCCGGTTCTAAGCTGTAAAGCATGCCGCATTGAACCATGGAGTAATCATCACTACGTGTCCGCCAAGCGTTCATAACGTCTTGTTCTGCAAGGAAAACAGGTGCTTCACCTAGCGGTGCATCAAGGACATATGCTTTCCTGGCAGCTATGAGGATAATCCTCAGGTTACAGACCCAGTCAGTGTAGTTGTTGCCATCGTCTTTCAGCCTGGTTTTCTCTAGGAACGCGTTGAAGTTGAGGGCAACATTAGCATGAGCCATTTGATCTACAAGACATATTGCAAAGATTTTACACTATGTTCATGATAATTAAGTTCATCTAATCAAATTATTAATGAACTCCCACTTAGATAGACATCCCTCTAGTCATCTAAGTGATACAGGATCCGAGTCAACTAGGTCGTGTCCGATCATCACGTGAGACGGACTAGTCATCATCGGTGAACATTTTCATGTTGATCGTATCTTCTATACGACTCATGTTCGACCTTTCGGTCTTCCGTGTTCCGAGGCCATGTCTGTACATGCTAGGCTCGTCAAGTCAACCTAAGTGTATTGCGTGTGTAAATCTGGCTTACACCCGTTGTATGCGAACGTTAGAACCTATCACACACGATCATCACGTGGTGCTTCGGAACAACGAACCTTAGCAACGGTGATCAGTTAGGGGGAACACTTTCTTGAAATTATTGCGAGGGATCATCTTATTTATGCTACCGTCATTCTAAGCAAATAAGATGTAAAACATGATAAACATCACATGCAATCAAATAGTGACATAATATGGCCAATATTATTTTGCTCCTTTTGATCTCCATCTTCAGGGCGCCATGATCATCGTCGTCATCGGCATGACACCATGATTTCCATCATCATGATCTCCATCATCGTGTCTTCATGAAGTTGTCTCGTCAACTATTACTTCTACTACTATGGCTAAGGGTTAGCGATAAAGTAACGTAATTACATGACGTTTATGTTGACACGCAGGTCATAAATAAATTAAGACAACTCCTATGGCTCCTACCAGTTGTCATACTCATCGACATGCAAGTCGTGATTCCTATTACAAGAACATGATCAATATCATACATCACATATATCATTCATCACATCCTTTTGGCCATATCACATCAAATGGCACATGCTGCAAAAACAAGTTAGACGTCCTCTAATTGTTGTTGCAAGTTTTTACGTGGCTGCTATAGGTTTCTAGCAAGAACGTTTCTTACCTATGCCAAACCACAACGTGATATGCCAATTTCTATTTACCCTTCATAAGGACCCTTTTCATCGAATCCGATCCGACTAAAGTGGGAGAGACAGACACCCGCTAGCCACCTTATGCAACTAGTGCATGTCAGTCGGTGGAACCAGTCTCACGTAAGCGTACGTGTAAGGTCGGTCCGGGCCGCTTCATCCCACGATGCCATCGAATCAAGATAAGACTAGTAACGGCTAGTAAATTGACAAAATCAATGCCCACAACAACTTGTGTTCTACTCGTGAATAGAAACTACGCATAGACCTAGTTCATGATGCCACTGTTGGGGAACGTAGCAGAATTTTAAAATTTTCTACGCATGACCAAGATCAATCTATGGAGTCATCTAGCAACGAGGGAGAGGGGAGTGCATCTACATACCCTTATAGATCGCGAGCGGAAGCGTTCAAGAGAACGGGGTTGATGGAGTCGTACTCGTCGTGATCCAAATCACCGATGACCGAGCGCCGAACGGACGACACCTCCGCGTTCAACACACGTACGGTTGGGAGAGACGTCTCCTCCTTGTTGATCTAGCAAGGGGAGAAGAGAGGTTGATGGAGATTCAGCAGCACGACGGCGTGGTGGTGGAAGCAGCAGGATCTCGGCAGGGCTTCGCCAAGCACCAACGAGAGGGAGAGGTGTCACGGGGGGAGAGGGAGGCGCCAGGGGCTTGGGGTGCGGCTGCCCTCCCTCCCCTCCACTATATATAGGGGCCAGGGGGGCGCCGGCCCCTCTAGATCCCATCTAGATGGGGGGGGCGGTGGCCAAGGGGGGGGGGACTTGCCCCCCAAGTTTGGTGGGGCGCCCCCCAACCCTAGGCGCAGGAGGAGGCCCATGGGGGGGCGCACCAGCCCACCAAGGGCTGGTTCCCTTCCCACTTCAGCCCATGGGGCCCTCCGGGATAGGTGGCCCCACCCGGTGGACCCCCCGGGACCCTTTCGGTGGTCCCAGTACAATACCGATGACCCCGAAACTTTCCCGGTGGCCGAAACTGGACTTCCTATATACAAATCTTTACCTCCGGACCATTCCGGAACTCCTTGTGACGTCCAGGATCTCATCCGGGACCCCAAACAACTTTCGGGTTAACGCATACTAATATCTCTACAACCCTAGCATCACCCAACCTTAAGTGTGTAGACCCTACGGGTTCGGGAACCATGCAGACATGACCGAGACAACTCTCCGGCCAATAGCCAACAGCGGGATCTGGATACCATGTTGGCTCCCACATATTCCATGATGATCTCATCGGATGAACCACGATGTCGAGGATTCAATAAATCCCGTATTCAATTCCCTTTGTCAATCGATACGTTACTTGCCTGAGATTCGATCGTCGGTATTCCAATACCTCGTCAATCTCGTTACCGGCAAGTCACTTTACTCGTTCCGTAACACATCATCCCGTGTCGAACCCTTAGTCACATTGAACTCATTACGATGATGTTTTACCGAGTGGGCCCAGAGATACCTCTCCGTCATGCGGAGTGACAAATCCCAGTCTCGATTCAGGCCAACCCAACAGACACTTTCGGAGATACCCGTAGTGCACCTTTATAGTCACCCAGTTACATTGTGACGTTTGGCACACCCAAAGTATTCCTACAGTATCCGGGAGTTGCACAATCTCATGGTCTAAGGAAAAGATACTTGGCATTAGAAAAGCTCTAGCAGACGAACTACACGATCTTGTGCTATGCTTAAGATTGGGTCTTGTCCATCACATCATTCTTCTAATGATGTGATCCCGTTATCAATGACATCTAATGTCCATAGTCAGGAAACCATGACTATCTGTTGATCAACGAGCTAGTCAACTAGAGGCTTACTAGGGACATGTTGTGGTCTACATATTCACACATGTATTACGATTTCCGGATAACACAATTATAGCATGAACAATAGACAATTATCATGAACAAGGAAATATAATAATAACCATTTTATTATTGCCTCTAGGGCATATTTCCAACAAAAAGGTAGTGAGGTGGAGCTGCAACAAGCACTAGCATATATGGTGGCTAACATACGCAAAAGAGAGCGAGAAGAGAAGCAAAGCACGGTCGCGAACTAGAAGTGATCAAGAAGTGATCTTGACACTACTTACGTTCAAGCATAAGTCCAACACCGCGTTCACTTGCCAGACTCCGCCGAGAAAAGACCATCATGGCTACACATGCGGTTGATGCATTTTAATTAAGTTAAGTGTCAAGTTCTCTACAACCGGACATTAACAAATTCCCATCTGCCCATAACCGCGGGCACGGCTTTCGAAAGTTCAAATCCCTGCAAGGGTGTCCCAACTTAGCCCATCACAAGCTCTCATGGTCAACGAAGGATATTCCTTCTCCCAGGAAGACCCGACCAGGCTCGGAATCCCGGTTACAAGACATTTCGACAATGGTAAAACAAGACCAGCAAAGCCGCCCCGATGTGCTGACAAATCCCGATAGGAGCTGCACATATCTCATTCTCAGGGCACACTGGATGAGCGCTCCGTACAGCTAAAACCAAATCTCGAGTTTCCCCGAGGGGGCGCTGTTGGGGAACATAGTAATTTCAAAAAATTTCCTACGCACACGCAAGATCATGGTGATGCATAGCAACAAGAGGGGAGAGTGTGATCTACGTACCCTTGTAGACCGACATCGGAAGCGTTAGCACAACGCGGTTGATGTAGTCGTACGTCTTCACGGCCCGACCGATCAAGCACCGAAACTACGGCACCTCCGAGTTTTAGCACACGTTCAGCTCAATGACGATCCCCGGACTCCGATCCAGCAAAGTGTCGGGGAAGAGTTTCGTCAGCACAACGGCGTGGTGACGATCTTGATGTTCTACCGTCGCAGGGCTTCGCCTAAGCACCGCTACAATATTATCGAGGATTATGGTGGAAGGGGGCACCGCACACGGCTAAGAAAACGATCACGTGGATCAACTTGTGTCTGTGGGGTGCCCCCTGCCCCTGTATATAAAGGAGTGGAGGAGGGGAGGGCCGGCCCTCTCTATGGAGCGCCCTAGGGGAGTCCTACTCCCACCGGGAGTAGGATTCCCCCTTTCCTAGTCCAACTAGGAGTCCTTCCATGTAGTAGGAGTAGGAGACAAGGAAGGGGAAGAGGGAAGAGAAGGAAGGAGGGGGCGCAGCCCCTGCCCCTAGTCCAATTCAGACTAGGCCTTGGGGGGGGGGGCGCGGCCTGCCTCTCCCTCTCCCCTAAAGCCCAATAAGGCCCATATACTTCTTCTCCCGTATTCCCGTAACTCCCCGGTACTCCGAAAAATACCCGAACCACTCGGAACCTTTCTGATGTCCGAATATAGTCATCCAATATATCGATCTTTACGTCTCGACCATTTCGAGACTCCTCGTCATGTCCCCGATCTCATCCGGGACTCCGAACTCCTTCGGTACATCAAAACTCATAAACTCATAATATAACTATCATCGAAACCTTAAGCGTGCGGACCCTACGGGTTCGAGAACAATGTAGACATGACCGAGACACGTCTACGGTCAATAACCAATAGCGGAACCTGGATGCTCATATTGGCTCCCACATATTCTACGAAGATCTTTATCGGTCAGACCGCATAACAACATACGTTGTTCCCTTTGTCATCGGTATGTTACTTGCCCGAGATTCGATCGTCGGTATCTCAATACCTAGTTCAATCTCGTTACCGGCAAGTCTCTTTACTCGTTTCGTAATACATCATCTCACAACTAACTCATTAGTTGCAATGCTTGCAAGGCTTATGTGATGTGCATTACCGAGAGGGCCCAGAGATACCTCTCCGACAATCGGAGTGACAAATCCTAATCTCGAAATATGCCAACCCAACATGTACCTTTGGAGAAACCTGTAGAGCTCCTTTATAATCACCCAGTTACGTTGTGACGTTTGGTAGCACACAAAGTGTTCCTCTGATAAACGGGAGTTGCATAATCTCATAGTCAAAGGAACATGTATAAGTCATGAAGAAAGCAATAGCAACATACTAAACGATCGAGTGCTAAGCTAACAGAATGGGTCAAGTCAATCACATCATTCTCCTAATGATGTGATCCCGTTAATCAAATAACAACTCTTTGTCTATGGTTAGGAAACATAACCATCTTTGATTAACGAGCTAGTCAAGTAGAGGCATACTAGTGACACTTTGTTTGTCTATGTATTCACACATGTATTATGTTTCCGGTTAATACAATTCTAGCATGAATAATAAACATTTATCATGAAATAAGGAAATAAATAATAACTTTATTATTGCCTCTAGGGCATATTTCCTTCAGGCGCTGCAAAGGACTCTAGTTTGGACCAACACTCAGAGGAGCACTGGCCTGGGGGGGGGGGTTAAAATAAAGATGACCATCGGGCTCCGGAAACCCAAGGGAAAAAGGCTAGGTTGTTAGTGCAAATGTAAAACCAAGGTTGGGCCTTGCTAGAGGAGTTTTATTCAAGGCGAACTATCAAGGGGTTCCCATTATAACCCAACCGCGTAAGGAACGCAAAATCAAGGAACATAACACCGGTATGACGGAAACTAGGGCGGAAAGAGTGGAACAAAACACCAGGCATAAGGCCGATCCTTCCACCCTTTACCAAGTATATAGATGCATTAATTAAATAAGATATATTGTGATATCCCAACAATAACCATGTTCTCACATGGAACAAACTCCATCTTCACCTGCAACTAACCACAATATAAGAGGGGCTGAGCAAAGCAGTAACATAGCCAAACAATAGTTTGCTAGGACAAGGTGGGTTAGAGGTTTGACATGGCAATATGGGAGGCATGATAAAGCATGTGGTAGGTATCGCAGCATAGGCATAGCAAAAGAGCGAGCAACTAGCAAGCAAAGATAGAAGTGATTTCGAGGGTATGGTCATCTTGCCTGAAATCCCGCAAGGAAGAAGAACGAGTCCATGAAGAAGACAAACGGACGAAGTTGAACGGATCCTCACAAACGCGACGTTATCGGAACTAACCCAAAGAGGCAACACCGGAAAGAAGCAAACAACATAGTAAACAACCACCACATAAACATGGCATGATGCACATCCAAGTATGATGCATGTCCGGTTTAATGAAGCATGGCATGGCAAAGTGCACAGACAATCCTACAAATTAAGTGGAGCTCAATATGCAACTCCGTTGCATAGTGACGAAACACCATGTGACTTATTTAGTTCTCTCTCGTTTATGTACTCAACAATATTAAATGTTGGTTAGCATGGCAAGAGGTGAAGCAAAATAAAACTACCTATCTAGGCAAGTTTAAATGAGGCCGGAACAACAAGCAACAAGTCCGGAAAATCCTCATAAGCATAATTATGGATTTGGTACTGTTCTGCCCTAAACCATATTTTAGAGTTACTAAACATGCAAAGTAAAGCCACCATGTTAAACTAGGCATTTTTCTACCCCATTTACATATAAAGTTTATTAAATTCCGAGTTACAGTTATTTAGTTATGAAATAAAGCATTTTAGCATGGCAAGGGCAAAATTTAAACAAACAACATTTTAAGCATTTTAAACATAGAAAAGTGGCATATTATTAATCTACACATATTTCTAAGCATTTTTCATATATAACTTGTTTTAATATGATGCACCGTTTGAGAGATAAAATATGCATGAACAACAGGGGGGTTTCTATAAAACATTCGTCTCTCGAATAAAGGCTAAAATCGCAGGTAGGAAAAAAATGATCTGGGCCAAAACTGGCTGGCCGATTAGTGCAAGGCGGGGCCCTGGATCTGGCTTACCATGGGCTTGGCCCGTTCAAAAAAAATATAGAGGAGGCCTGGCGCTGGGCCTTGGGGAGGCGCTAGCGGGCTGGCGGCTAGCAACCGGGAAGTCAACGCGGGCGCTGGTCGCTGGTCGTCCTCGTCCACGCGGGCTCGCACCTAGAAGCAGGAGAAGCAGCGACCGATGCAGAGGAGGCAGCAGGGCACAGAGAGGTCAACCGGATCCGAACAAGGGGCAGGCCGGCGACAAGGCAAATGGCGGCGGCTTGCATCCTCGAGCACCAGTGAACCTCCACGGCGGCGGCGGCTCCCTGATGGGTTTGCTGGCGATCGGCGACACGGCCGCGGTCAGGACGAAAGGGGCTGCGGGAGGTCGCACTTGTCCAGGCGGCAGGGGAGGCAGAGGCCCGGTGGCGCTGGTAGCTGCTGCTGCTCGATGCAGCCGACGTCGAGGAGATGGAAGCAGGGCGATGCGCGGGGCTCCGGCAGAGGGACTTGGCGAGCAGGGGCGTCGCGGGGACGGACTGCTCCGGGCGGAGGCAAGCCGATGGCCATGGCTGGGATCTGCGAAGTAGCCACGGCAGCGGGGTGAGGGAGAAACAAGGCAAGGAAGGGAAGGAGAGGGGCGACATGGTCGGCCTGCAGGTGGCCGGGCTGGCCACCGACGAGCGAGGTCGGGGACTCGGGTGCGGGAGCAGAGCAGGTGGCGCTCGGGCAGTGGGTGGCCTGCGGTGATGGAGAGCGAGGGACAGGAGAGGCGCGCTGACTGGTGGATCGGTGGGACAAAGGGATTGGGGGATGGATCCCGAGATATTTTGAGTGGGTGGCGGCGGCGGAATGAGGAGGGATTTGGTGGATGGGACAATGTCCCTAGATTTTAGGGTTTGCCCTGTATATATAGCAAGCCGATTAGGTTTAGGGGTAAAAGGCCCCTCCGATCTTAATCGGACGGTCTCGGATAAATAGGCTAGGGAGATCAAAAAAATAAAACGGAGATGTTTTGTAGACATTTGGGGATGATCCGGGAGCCGCCGCGCTAGAGGCCAGGCGGGCCAGAGGCAGCCGCGCCGCCGCCCCGAGCTCCCCGCAAGTATGCTTCCTTTTCTTTCTTTTTGTTTTATTTTTTTCCTTTTTGATTCATTGTTGGCACTCACAATTTATTGTTTGTTGTATTATGTAGATGGAGGTGAACAACAACGACATCGAATCGTTGTCCGATTCGTCGGGTTGGTCGTCATCCGACGATTCGGACATCGACGAGTTGTTGCAAGACGACGACGTCGAGATGATGAGCCTCCTCATCGACGTGCAATCCTTTGAAAACCGCGTGAAGCTGATGGATCAGAGGAGAGGATCGAAGATGGGGCGAGTCACCATCTACCGGAACCGCGCTCTCAGACATTAGCATTTGATGGAAGACTACTTCGCGGAGGTACCTACATACCCTCCTCATCTCTTCCGCAGAAGGTACCGAATGCGGCGTAGTTTGTTTGTGAAGATTGTCACCGATTGTGAGGCCGCCTCCTATTACTTTAAACGTTGTAGATCCGCCACCGGTATCATGGGGTTTAGTGCATATCAAAAGATATCGGCGGCAATGCGGGTACTCGCTTATGGCATACCCGCGGATTATACCGACGAGTATCTTCGCATTGGGCAAGATACAACCACGGAGTCAGTCCGTAGGTTTGCCAAGTTGGTCATTCGGTTGTACGGTGAGCAGTATCTTCGGGCACCAAACGATGAAGATACAAAGAGATTAATGGAAATGAATGAAAAAAGGGGATGGCCGGTGATGCTAGGTAGTCTTGACTGCATGCATTGGAGGTGGAAAAATTTCCCAAAGGCATGGCACGGAATGTATTGCGGTAAAAGCCGTGATGCTACCATTGTGCTTGAGGCCGTAGCATCTCAGGACACATGGATTTGGCATGCATTCTTTGGGTTGCCGGGAACACTCAATGATATCAATATCCTCAATAGATCTCCTTTGTTCAAAAGATTAATTTCTGGGGATGCTCCAGCTTGCAACTACAAAATCATGGACAATGAGTACTCAATGGGATACTATCTCACCGATGGCATCTATCCCGAATGGGCAACTCTTGTGAAGTCCATCAAGGAGAAAAATGGGGTGCCCTTAACAAGAAAAGAGGCTCATTTCACCAAGGCACAAGAGGCAGCCCGCAAGGATATTGAGAGAGCTTTCGGTGTTTTGCAAGCAAGGTTTGCCATAGTTCGTGGTCCAGCTCGCTTTTGGGACAAAAAAACCTTGATGAACATCATGAAATGTTGTGTGATTCTACACAACATGATCCTAGAGGATGAAAGAGGGTTAAACCTCCCTTGTTTCTATGACAATGTTGGTACCCGTGTGCAACCGGAAAGAAACCCTTCTCGCATACACGCTTTTCTTCAAGAACATCGTGAGATTGAGGATGCCACCACTCATGGTCGGCTCCGGGATGATCTAATAGAGCACCACTGGCAGTTGGATGGGCGGCGCATTGGCCCATGATGTATCTTTGTTTTACTTTTCTATGTCCTATTTGATTCGAACAATTAGTGTAATTTGCTCAAACATTGTTGTAATAATTTGAATGATTATTGTTTTATTCGGTGTTGTAATAATAACTAGAATGATTATTGTTTTATGTCAAATGTGATGGAATTTGTGATGTCATATGATGAAATATGTGATATGTGAAATGATAGATTTAAAGGTTGGGGTTGAGGCAAAGACTAGAACCCTCAAATCCAACCCTTAAAGTAGTTTAAAGGTTGGGTTTGAGGGTTCTAGTCTTTGCCCCTTGTCAGTGTCAAAACCGGCGGATCTCGGGTAGGGGGTCCCAAACTGTGCGTCTAGGCTGGATGGTAACAGGAGACAAGGGACACAATGTTGTACCTAGGTTCGGGCCCTCTTGATGGAGGTAAAACGCTACTTCCTGCTTGATTAATATTGATGATATGGGTAGTACAAGAGTAGATCTACCACGAGTTCAAGGAGGCTAAACCCTAAAAGCTAGCCTATAGTATGATTGTTGTATGATGAAGTTTTTCTACGGACTAAAAACCCTCTGGTTTATATAGACACCGGAGAGGATTAGGGTTACACAAAGTCGGTTACAATGGTAGGAGATCTTGAATATCCACATCGCCAAGCTTGCCTTCCACGCCAAGGAAAGTCCCATCCGGACACGGGACGAAGTCTTCAATCTTGTATCTTCATAGTCCTGGAGTCCGGCTGAAGGTATAGTCCGGCTACCCGAACACCCCCTAATCCAGGACTCCCTCAGTAGCCCCTGAACCAGGCTTCAATGACGACGAGTCCGGCGCGCAAATTGTCTTCGGCATTGCAAGGCGGGTTCCTCCTCCAAATTCTCCATAAAAGTTTGTAAACACCAAGAGTAGTGTCCGGCTCTGCAAAATAAGTTTCCACGTATTGCCACAGAGAGAATAATATTAGCACAAATCTAATCTGCTGACGTATTCCGCAGCGTGACATCACACTATGGCCAAGCCTTTGTTCGAATCGTTTTTTCTTTTCCACCTCAGCGTGTTTTGCGAGGCGGTTTCCTTGGCACGTCTTGTCAAAGCAGAGATCGTGTCCCCTTTATTTACGGGATTCTCATCAATACGGACGTGGGTAACCCAATCGTGCCTGTTAGCATGTTTTCTCGATTAAAGGCGAGTCCCAAATGGTTACGGGGAGGGCTCCTGGTATTAAACCTCTTATAAAGAGACCAAGGCCTTACTCCTTTTCTCCAATCTCAAAACAAGTTCGCCTATCGCCTCGAGTTCCAACACCCTAGGCTCCAGATTCCAGGCGCTTCGGACCTTCGACAATGTCCGGTTCTGACCTTCAAGGCCGATGGATGCCCTCCTCCGTCACGGAGGAGGACGTGCTAAGGTTGAGAGAGGCTATGTTTTTAACCGCCGAAATTTCACATAGGTTGCCTGCTCAAAGGCAGGCTATTCCCAGTCCCCAGCCTGGTGAGAGCATAGTGTTCATGTCTCACTTCCTTCGGGGTTTAGGCTTCCCGATGGATCCCTTCGTGAGGGGGCTGATGTTCTATTATGGGCTGGAATTTCATGACCTAGCTCCGGAGTCCATCCTCCACATTTCCTCATTCATCGTTGTGTGCGAAGCGTTCCTCTGTGTTACCCCTCACTTCGGATTATGGCTCAAGACTTTTGGAGTGGAGCCGAAGATGATCGAGGGACGGCACACAGAGTGTGGAGGTGCTGTCATAAGTAAGAATGCCGATGCTCCATGGCCCGAGGGCTCCTTTCAAGAGGAGCTCGGCTTGTGGCAACGAGAGTGGTTCTATATCACCGCTCCCAGGAGCGCCAAGTGGGTGGCGCCTCCTGCCTTTCGCTCGGGTCCCCCACCACGGCTAGCATCATGGGTCAACAAAGGATTAGATTGGGGGTTATCCAAAGACGTGCCCCTGTTGCAGGGCCGCATTAGGGATCTCTTAGAAAGAGACCTCAACCTGGTCAAGGTGACGCAGGTCATGCTGATTCGCCGAACATTGCCCTGCAAACGTCGCTCCCTTCGTCTGTGGGAGTTTAATCCGGAGGGACCACGAGCTCTCCAGCATTTTATGGGCGCAACGCCCGTGGAGATGTATAAAATGTTCTTCGGATCACAAGCAATGTGTCCGGATTTGACCAAGGACGCAGGTTTAAGCTACAATCCCCCGGATACTCAAGTAAGTAACCTTGTGCCCGGACTCGCTATCCGTAAAATTGTCATAAACTTGCCCCTAAAAGAGCTGTCCTTTTAAACAGGAGTGGGTAGCGAAGGCGAAGCTGATCAGGTGTCCGGCTCCCCTTCTTGAGACCAGGACGGATTCCGTGCTAGTTAGGATGTTGAAGATCGTGCCTTTGGAGGGAAGTGAGGGGGAGGACAAGGAAACTATGGCCTCCTCGAAGGAGGCTGCTCCGAAGGGAGGAACCGACAATTCCTCTCCTAGGGGGAAGAAGAGGGCCGCCTCTGACGACCCGGAGACCATGGCCTCAAACCAGGGGAAGAAGTCCTCGTCAGAGGGTCCGGCGCCGGGGAGATCCTCGGCCGAACTACGCCCCCAAAGGGATCAGCCCTCCAGCGAGCCGTAAGTAGAGAAAGATTTTCCTTTAGAGGGATGAGAGAAATCCTTACTTTTTATCTGAGAAGATTAACCGAAATTCTACCTTGTAGCTCGGACCTCAGCCCTTCTCAGTAGAGCTCGTCTCTGGGGGATCTTCTTCCGGAGATGATGGAGAGTGGAACGCCTCCCCCTGCCGTACCGCCTAGCGAGGCGGGCGACCCTGAGGTGTCGTCGCGGACGGTTTCTCCGAATCCGGCAGGGGTGGAAGGTAGCCATATGCCCCCCCAAGGTTCTCCGCGTCATGCCTTCGATGGAAGTCATAGGACGAGTCCGGCACCGTCTGGTGCGCGGTCGGAGGAGCTGATGATTCTGCTGGGGTGAGCTTCTATCTCAGAGGAGCACCGTGCATTGATGGGTACGGTGATTGGAAGGATTTCGTCCGCGGAAAGTGGATTGCACGAGGCCGTCAGAAGTTTGCTGACGGGTTTTGAGGTACGTTTGATAATGCACTTCTTTGTCAGTTGCGCATAAACAAGATGCGCCCTGTGTAGATAGTAGCCCCTGAGACTCTGTGCATTGTCAAAATTGACGGCGTGCAGAGGATCATAATCCCAGGTCTAATTTTCGCCTTTGTATATAGGTGGCGAAGTGTCCGAAATCGATCCGAACTGATGATTTTGCCGAACTAAAGCGTCAACTTGACATGGCAGATGCCGACATCGCGCTCGTCAACGAGCGACTTGATGATGCTCAAGGTATGCAATTCCTCGGGCGGCATCTGGTAAGAGGAGCTTTTATGCCAGTATCTTACAATGTGTGTGCTTGACGCAGATGGTGCGGCCGCCGTGGAGAGTCTCCGGGCAGAACTTGCCCGAGCTAAGGAACAAGCCAGGACAAGTGATGCGGCTGCCGAGAAGGCACTTGAAGAGCTGAGAGCCGAACAGGCTGCTCACTGCCGAAGCAAGAAGGAGATGACCGTGAATTTAAAAAGCGCTGCTGACCGTTGCAAGTCTCTTGAGAAAGAAGACCGGGCGAGACAAACGGACTTAGAGAAGGCCGTTGTTGATGCCAAGGACGCTCGCTCTGCGATGAGAGCTGCGAAGGAGGAGCTGCGTCAGGCTAGACAGATTGCAGCTGGAAAGCCCTTTATGCTGCGGAGGAAATTTGGCGATCCGAAGTTTGCTCCGTTGGACCGGATGTGTAGTGCGAAGGACACCTGTCTGGATTTGGCAGCGAGTGCTGCTGATGCGACCGAACACTTTCGAGATCAAGAAGATCGCGAGGTGGAAAGGCTTTTCTGGTCGCAGTTCCACAATCCAGAGTGTCCACTGGCAGTGGACGATCGTCTGGCTCAATGGGCCGAACTGAATAGATTGTCCGGACTCGCCATGAAGTACGTCATGGGACATCTGTGGCCGGGGAGATCGGAGCCGAAGAGTTATTTCGGCTTGGTGCAGCAATTCCTTGGCGTGGTGCCACGTATCGATGCGATGAAGAGGTCAGCATGCATAGAGGGCGCACGGATGGCTCTTGCCCTTGTCAAGACATACTAGGCAGAGATGGAGACCACCGTTGTTGCATCCTGAGATTCGGACCAAAGCCGAGTACCCTCCGAGCACTATTTTCAGGAAGTCCTTGAAGGCGCTCGTGTAATAGAGACGCAGTGCTCGAAGGATGCTATGTTCTGATAGCATATGTAATTATGAAGCAATATTTTGATGAATTGTAGTAGCCTTTTATACTTGTGCCTGCAAGTATGTGGAACACCTCCTGTGTGGCCGTTTTAAGATATACATACAAAATCTGAAAGATGGCAGTCGTTGGCTTCAGCCCCCACGCACATAGTGCGGGGGTGCTCGCAGAAGGCGCATTTTCACACTTAATCCAACGTCTTGGTCCTACAAAGGAGGTGATAGCGCAGCGAGCTAGGCAACCGGACTATAATGCTTTAACACTTTCACTTAGCCATAGGAGCTTGACAATGGGACTATTTAGGTAGCCCCTGGTGGCGACTGCGCTCGCCCGAATTCGGGGTGCGTATGTGCCTGGCCGGGAAACGGCCCTTCGTTAATGCAGGGGAATCCTATAGATTCCGGAGAGTCATCGAGTGGTTGACCAGTCTCACGCCATATCATGACAGTCGGTTTTCAGCTTTCTCTACTGAGGTGCTCGCGTGGCCGAACCAGGGCACAATCGCAGTAGTTCTCCTGGTGCCGCCTTAGCCGATAGAGCGGAACGTAAGGCGGCCGAACACAGGAGCCGGGCAACCCAACATTTGACCAAAATCATGACTCGGAGCTGATGCATATAAGGCCAAACTCGCGATGCCGAACACTCCCTAATGTATTCGGTCTTTATGAGAGCGGGCTACCTAACGCTCTAAGGTATAAGCCCCTAGTGTCCAGGTACGCACAAGAATTCTGACGTGGCCACATGCCAAGACGCTAGCCTCCTCCTTGGTCATAGAACCAGGGGATGTGTATCAACAAGAGACAGTAAAAAAGGTTTACGCAGGGTCTTAATCTGAAAAGAATCCTTGGAACGGGTCCCTACTGCACGTCTGCGCCTGTGTCTCCGTTGTGCCGTATCCTGGACGGGCGCAGCATGACGTTCATCTGTAAAAAAGAGAGCAACTAAGTTGAAAAAGGGGTGTGCCGAACAAAAGTTATAAGAAATAAACAAAGTGTAAAGTAAAATATGGAAGATTGAGCTTTATTGTCTCTTATTTTATACGTGTGAAGCCCCTAGTGCAGGGGTATATGGCCACTAAGCCTTTATCAACGATACTTTTGTGCAGGACTCGTCTATCCGTGTCCGTGGTCTTAATGACCTATTCCGATGTTCTGGCTGGTGAAGCCATTGTATTGTGGGGCTGTTAAAGCGGCCGCACAATCCTCCGCTTGGGGGAGGCACCCTTATTGCTTCCCCGTTAAGGAGATGATGCCGCGTGGACCGGGCATCTTAAGCGTAAGAGATGCATAATGCGGTATTGCGTTAAAGCGGGCGAAAGCTTCGCGTCCCAGCAGTGCTTGATAGCGACTTGAGAATGGGACGATGTGGAAAGTCAGCTTTTCGTGACGGAAGTTATCGGCAGAGCCGAAAATAACCTCGAGCCGGAGAAAACCCATGCAATGGGTGTCCGGACCTGGCGTTACTCCTTGAAAGGAGGTTTTGCTGTGGCGAATTCTTTTTGGGTCGATCCCCATGTGGCGGATTGAGTCCTGATATATCAGGTTGAGTCCGCTGCCACCGTCCATAAGGACATTTGAAAACTGGAGTCCGCCAATTATTGGATCGAGTACCAGGGCAGTCCAGCCTGGGTTCCTGACACTTCTAGAATAATCCAGATGATCGAAGATGATTGGTTTTGACAACCAGTGGCGGGATTCCTTTGGGATAGGCCGTGGGGCGCATACCTTTATGGGTGCCGCACGTTTTGTTATGTGGAGTAAGTTTACTATTTTTACTTCTTGTGGCAAATTCTTTTGTTTCCTGGTACTCTGCTTTTGGGGTTCGTCCTCGTCTTCGCTTGGTGTGTCGAGCCCCTTGTGTTAGGCGTTGAGTCTGCCGGATTGTTTGAAAACCCAACAATCTCTGTGGCTATGGTTAGCAGGCTTTCCGGGAGTGCTGTGTATTTGACATATCCTATCCAAGATTTTGTTTAGGTTGGATAGGTCGTCCCTGTTATCTTGGAGGGGCGGCTTTTTCTGATTCTGTCGTGAGCTTTTGAATCCGGTGTTGACTGCCGTGCTCTTCGAACTTTTTTCCTTAGTCCGGCGACGGTCCTTATTGCATCGCGGTTTTCCGTTTCCATCCCTAGTTTCGGATGTACTTGGGTCACTGGTGCTGCATCTTGCCAACCAGCTGTCCTCTCCTGCGCAAAAGCGGGTCATGAGGCTTGTTAGTGCGGCCATTGTTCTTGGCTTTTCTTGGCCGAGGTGTCTGGCGAGCCATTCGTCTCAGACATTATGCCTGAAAGCTGCTAAGGCTTCAGCGTCCGGACAGTCGACTATCTGATTCTTTTTAGTAAGAAATCTATTCCAGAATTGCCGAGCTGACTCTCCGGGCTGTTGAGTTATGTGACTAAGATCGTCTGCATCCGGAGGGCGGACATAGGTCCCTTGAAAATTTGCTCGGAAAGCGTCCTCGAGCTCTTCCCAACTTCCGATTATGTTTTCAGGAAGGCTTTTAAGCCAATGCCGGGCTGGCCCTTTAAGCTTGAGGGGTAAGTATTTTATGGTGTGGAGGTCATCTCCTCGAGCCATATGTATGTGGAGGATATAATCCTCGATCCAGACTCTAGGGTCTGTTGTTCCATTATATGCCTCTATGTTTACGGGTTTGAATCCCGCTGGAAATTCATAATCCAGGACCTCATCGGTGAAACATAGGGGGTGTGCGGCACCCCTGTATTTGGGTGTGCCGTATTCTGATAATGTCTTTATTGCATTGCTTACGAGAGCTTGCTTTCTTGGCCCGTAAATGGACCTGGCTGGGCCATGATGCGAATCCTTAAGTGGGTCGCATACCGGCTTAAGTGCGGCACTGCTTGCCACTTTAAGCTGGCCCTGGGGTCGTCTATCCGACCGTGTGGCTTTCTTACTTTTTGAATGCGAGGGCTCTAAGGCCTCCTCGTCGAATTCAGGCAGTAGTTTTCTCCTCGGATAGCTCTTAGTGCGGCGACTGCTGCCGTATTTGTCTGCGGTATTGATTACTTTACTCCATCTGATCCTGAGTGCATCTTCCGTAGTCTTTAGCTTCCGCTTCTGCTTTTTTAGGCTGCATGCGGTTGCAACGAGCCGTTTGTGGAGGTTCTTCTGCTTCGTGGGCTTGTCCAGCGTAGGGTCGTCCGGAATGTCATTTTCGCTGGGGGAGGAATGTTCGGTTTCTCTATCCGGGTTGTCTTGTTGGGACGGTTGCTCTAAGGCATGCTCGTCGTCTATCGGCTCATCCTGCTCTATGGCTGGGTCTTTATCGAGGCGGGGCTTAGGTCGGCGTTTACGCCGATGCTTTGATTGTTTTTCGAGAGATCGATCCCCCTCCCCGTTTTCCTCGTTGTTGCTTCCTTTAGGGGTATCCACCATGTACACATTGTGAGATGAGGTGGCTGTCCAATGCCCTATAGGCATTGGTTCTTGGTTGTCTCCTGCATCGTCGTCCATACCGTCGATGTCTTCGGAGTCGAAGTCGAGCATGTCGGTTAAGTCATCAACAGTGGCTACGAAGTGGGTGGTGGGTGGGTTTTGAATTTCTTCATCGTCCGTATCCCAACCTTGCTGACCGTAGTCCGGCCAGGGCTCTCCTGATAAAGAGAGAGACTTTAGAGAATTCAGGATGTCGCCGAAGGGCGAGTGCTGAAAGATGTCCGCGGCGGTGAACTCCATTATCGGCACCCAATCGGATTCGATCGGCGGGGGCGCGGGGGGCACGGAATTTGGAGAGCAATCCGGCTCTTCGGAGTCACGATCCATGCGGAGTGTGGGGCTGGAGTTCGGCTCGATCGCCTCTGAGATCGCAGCCCCTGAGGCAGCGTCTAACCGCTGATCCTCGATCGGCGCAGTAGGCTCCGAATCAATGGTCGGAACTGGTGCGTGTGCGGCCTCCCAAGCGCTGCTCGGTGGCAGAGCTATATCATGCCCATCGAGACAGTGTGGCGCGCTTGGCTGTGGCTCGAATCCGTTGAAGATCAAGTCCCCGCGGATGTCTGCCGTGTAGTTTAGGCTTCTAAACCTGACCTGATGGCCAGGGGCATAGCTTTCGATCTGCTCAAGGTGGCCAAGCGAGTTGGCCCGCAATGCGAAGCCGCCGAAGACGAAGATCTGTCCGGGGAGAAAAGTCTCACCCTGGACTGCATCGTTGTTGATGATCGAAGGAGCCATCGGGCCTAAAAGCGACGACATAGAGGAACTCTCAATGAAAGCACCAATGTCGGTGTCAAAACTGGCGGATCTCGGGTAGGGGGTCCCGAACTGTGCGTCTAGGCCGGATGGTAACAGGAGACAAGGGACACAATGTTTTACCCAGGTTCGGGCCCTCTTGATGGAGGTAAAACCCTACGTCCTGCTTGATTAATATTGATGATATGGGTAGTACAAGAGTAGATCTACCACGAGATCAAGGAGGCTAAACCCTAAAAGCTAGCCTATGGTATGATTGTTGTATGACGGAGTTTTTCTACGGACTAAAAACCCTCCGGTTTATATAGACACTGGAGAGGATGAGGGTTACACAAAATCGGTTACAATGGTAGGAGATCTTGAATATCCACATCGCCAAGCTTGCCTTCCACGCCAAGGAAAGTCCCATCCGGACACGGGACGAAGTCTTCAATCTTGTATCTTCATAGTCCTGGAGTCCGGCTGAAGATATAGTCCGGCTACCCGAACACCCCCTAATCCAGGACTCCCTCACCCCTGTTTTTCAACCCTTAAAAGTGTCAAAAAGTGGCACTTCTCAACCCTTAAAACTGCTATAAGGTTTTGAGGGTTTAAGGGTTCTACTAGTAATGCTCTTACAAGCTTCAGCTGCGTATGACCCTCTCGGTTATTTGGCATCTTGACATGGCCATGAATCACCACCCTCTTTGTGTTGATGGGGTGGATATTCGCTCCAGACTCAATAAGCGAGGCATTAGTCTCGTTGCACTACAAAGGGCAAGAAAAAAAAGCAAAAGGTGAGGATCGATAATCTCTACAAACGTGATGCAAACACGCACCTCTTCCATATCAGTATGAGTGCTAGGAGGAGAAAAAAAAATCCTCATTATCCATTAAGAAGCCGACACATGTATCTAAAAGAAAAAAAATAAGACTATCCATAATTGGAGTAAACATATACATGTTGCTACTCTAAGTTACTCCTTACTATGACTAGTCTAATAAATGAAAGTCCCCGATCTTCCATAGCGATATTAAATGAATGAGATATGCATTCAAACGGAATCGCCTGCCATCGGGAACATATCATTCCCATCGCCTAGCATTAAAATAGTTAGTTTACCATGTCTGTTGTGATATATATTGCGGCTTACCCGACCTCAGTCAGTCACTGGCCCTCATATTCCTGACTCTAATATCCGGTTGTCACACTCAATATGAGGAGGGGGGGCTGCTTGGCGTATGCGATGATCGTCTTGTTCATTGTTGGATGCCTCACAACATCGTCAGTATGCGATGATCGTCTTGTTCGTTGTTGGATGCCTCACAACATCGTCAGAGTGTAAGTGTACCTATATCTCATCTGTGCATGTCATATTCCTCGCATATTCTTGCTCGTGTTATCTGTCATGTCAGGACAAAACTATAGTATATATATATATATATATCAGAATATTTTATGCAACAGGTCATCTTGAAGGTGGAAAGAGGAGTCACGTAAGTGCAAATACTAGTGCTTTTTTTGAACACAATGCAAATGCTAGTGCTAATGTGCTCAATTCCACAACATTGGATGAGAGCAAAGTTAACGTGCAATTTTGTACCACGAATATTTGTCCGGACCCAAGCTTGCAGACGGAAAACTACACCTGCTGTCAGACCCTACCAGGCAGACCATGTTTTCTTACACGGGAAGAATGCAAGGCCAAATGCCCTATCTGTGAGCCAAACTGCCCTTATAGGGAACATAATTAAATAAACGGTAAGAATATTGCCAGGTCTGTTGGCAAATTCTAATAAATAAATGTAGTGAATCAGAAGGAAAAATGTATGCTATTAGAATATACTATACCGCACTACCAGTGATGATGTACCAAACCAAATACGTATGGCCGGGTGTAGGCTGATATTGTGGCTTTGGTGAGAGAGAGAGAGAGAGAGAGCTGTGTGTTCTTATTTGATGGTGTTCTTTATGGGTTCGGTGGTGGTGCCTTTTTTGCGGGGTAAAAGGGAATTTTATCGCATTGTCATAGTGTTACAATCGAGAGGCCAAAGACCCTCAATACAAGGTGGAATCGAGTGAACCCACAAGCCGTGATTCGCTCGGTGCGGCTATAGTTTGCCAATCGATCTACTACACTATTCTGACTATGGTGTAATTTCTGAGGTAAGAATTACCTCTCCTTCATCAACTCTTTTATCTCCAGGATCAGATGCCCATATGCTGATTTGGTGAGGCCGTCAGTAGCCAACACTGAAAGGGCAACCACCGAGTCCGACTGCACAACCACCGGAAGATCTGAGTGTTGGATGGCCAAAACCATACCCTGCATGATAGCATGGATCTCCGCCTCCAGTGCGTCATTACAGTTAAACATGTAGCGATAAGCCGCCAACAATACCGTACCTGACCCATCTCTCAATACTATTCCGGTCGCTGCCGAACCATCTGCTTCCCGGAAGGATCCATCAATGGATAGCGTGACAATCCCCGGCCCAGGAGCCAGCCACGGTAGCGCTGGCTGTTTGTACTGAGTCTCGATCTTCTGTTCCGAGACCGGCATTTTTTCCTTTTAGTATTTCTTCCGTGGTAAAGCGACTAGCGAGCCGGATGGACTTGTAGTAACTGTCAAGATACTCCACTGTTGCCTCCACCGATGGTACATCCTTGCCATGTGAGCTATCGTTCCGCAGCTGCCATATATGGCATAGCAACATGATCACCATATCTCGGACCTGATCTGAACATTGAGTGAGTAGATTCAGTAGCCACTCCTTGCCTGTATTGATTAGTAGCCTATCCGATGGAAGAGGCCATCTACTCAACAACCTAGTGATCTCCTCCCCTCGCCATGTCAGCATCCTACAAATCTATGTTCGACCACTGCTTGGGTCCTTTGTTGTCGCCAACTTGAGGTTGTGTCTGACCTTCATTTACACTCCGCCATGGACATTGACCAGCCTTGGTAGAGATATTTTCTTCCGAGGCACTCTCTGTGAGTTGGCCACTCCTTCGTCAGTAATTCCCACCAACTGACCTGAGTCCCGATGTTGAATTGAAATTCTCTGTCTGCATGCTCGATGAGCTAAAGCCTTCCCCATCATCATTATTACCTCGCCACATTCAAGACCACCCTAACATTCAGTGTTGGATGAGTCGGGCCGGTATAATGGTTATGGAACCATGTGTTATCATGTGCTAGTGGCTTCACGGTTGCTGCTATTGGTTTTCTCATTCCTCGACCTCTGAGTTTGCCTATGTGTTGCCTTATGGCGCATTGTCCTACCTTGTCGTCCTCTCCTTTGCTTGTGGTGCCATGTACTTGCTTATGACATAACCGACGGTACATCCCTCAACCACCTATATGCTTAAGTTGTTCATCCTTGCACTGTGTTGTAACTTTGTACCTGGATTTTCTGTGTTTTCTTTGTTACTGTATGGTTTTCGTCATAGTAGATGAGGTTAAATTTTTTAAGTTTACGACCCGGTTTCCCCTTATAATCTAGATCCTCTCTTGGCATTTGGTCAACTTTGAGTAATATATTTAGGTGGGAGAACTGCACTCCCCCACCCCCTATACCACATAAGAAAAACTTGTATGCCAAAATTTTGTTAATATTAATTTGATGTAATTTATAACTTCGTAACAAATATGTGAAATTTTTAATATTAGATCTTGTCGCACAAATTGAAATATTAACTTTGAGTTTGTATGTACTCCCTCCGGTCCTTTTTACTCTGCACATTGGATTTGCCGAAAGTCAAACTCTGCTAAGTTTGACCAAATTTATATTAGAAATTATTAGCATCTATAATATATAATAAATATAATATGAAAATATATTCCAAGATGAATCTAATGATATTGGTGTTGTTATGTGAATGTCTATAATTTTTTATATAAACTTGGTCAAAGTTGGATGAGATTGACTTCCGACAAACCTAATATGCAGAGTAAAAAGGACCGGAGGGAGTACTAGAAAGTATATGAATTGTATGTGTAACTAGGTCATTTCAGTAACATTAATTTCAATTCAAATTTAGAATTCATAGCTAAAACTAGAAACATCTTGTCATAACTACTATTATGGTTCTATATTTGGGGATTTTTTTATGTTTCTAGTTACAATGTGCGAGATACGTGTCTTTTCCTATTTCAGGATAGACAAACTTATGTGATCGTATTGGGTCTTTAAGATGAGACACAAATGTATATATGGGGGAATGTTGGTCCTATATGGTAAATACGGGGGTGAAAAGAGAATACACTATTTAAATTAAATTGAGCAGCCATTGGCACTTCAATGCAAATGAAGATAAACAAAGAATAAAAGGTTTAATTTAATGACATGAATTTTGTTTTGAGTTGGACATATTTAACTTGTGCAAAACCGCCATGAAATTGCAAGAAAATTTGTTAGCCGGACAGTAGATTTTTTTTTGGAAAATTGATCATAGAAATAATGAATTTACCATATGTAAGAATATTTTCCGATAATGGCCAGTGTAACTTATTGTGTGATAGTTTAGTAGAAGATTTCGTATGATGATTGCTAAACATAGTTGATTAAACGGGTTTTATTTTCCTCTTTTTCCCATGCATTAATCTTTAAAAAATTGGTGTCCTCCATGTATTATTTATCTATTTTCTTCATGTACCCACCTGCCATCCAAAGGAGAAACCTCCACAATAAACTTCGACATTCAGACACCTGACAAGTTTTTAAGCTGACTGGACAAATATAGCTTAACATTAGAGCGCGGGTCAGTACTATTTTCTTCTTTGGAGGAAGTTACTGAGATACGACAAGGAGTAGGTCAGTACTATTTTTTTTCTACTCCATGGAGGAAGTTGCTGGTTTGTCCAATTTTATTAAGTAGATTTTGTAGTTGCACACTGCTAGTAATTGCGTTTGCAACTCAATATCATCACTTTTGTTGATACATTAGGAGCACTGGATATACAATTGTTCAACAACTAAATATTTAACCAGTTGCCAACAAAGGCACAAATAGCAACTTTTTTTACACAGTGCATGAACTAATTCAAGCAGCATAAATTTAGATAAAGAGGAATCATAGATGCTGAATGTGTCCACTTGGTCCCAACATTGCTAAAAAAGACATCATTATTTTCCTTTTTTGTTCCAAAGTTACAAATGAGGAAACAGAATCACAGGAGCCTCTGTGGACACACACCAGCAGTGTGCTCTGTAGATTGGCACTGGCTGCATTTGTTTTTCTTCTTTGGGTGTAGCTCCAGCGCCGATTTGTACCGTCGACTCTTTGCCCTACCCTTTGTAGTAGACCTTGGAGGATCCCTGGGCACAAAATCATCAGAAGCTTGTGCAAGGGATGCAGCCTCCAACGGGGCAGTAGGACCGTCACGATCACCTGTGTAATAATCATATAAAAAGTTTAGTATTTTTGTTATTGTGCAACCAGCACTGATGTTCTGTGCAACCACACAGTACATTTTGTGCAACTAACTGGTTGTTGTGTGCAAGTTAAGTTGAAAAAGACACCTGCAGTAGCACGGCCTGTCATGGTACTTGGATTGTAGTCGCCTATGGGCAGAACATGAAAAACAAGTTAGATTTTTAGCTTGATCCTCAAACTAACACAGCGCACGCAACTAGGCAGCATGTTTCTGTTCAACTGGGCACTATGATATGTGCAACTAAAGTCACTCACCCTAGTTTTTGTTTTGGAGTCGGTGAAGGTACTAACCTGGGTTATGAGCCCCTTGAGTCCTGCCTGTAGGTCCATTGGGAGTAGCACAAAGGGCACTGCTAGTTGGGCCTGGCGGGGGAGGAGGTCTTTGAGGGTTGGCATCACCTATAGGCAGAACAGGACAAACAAGTCAGTGGTGTTTATCTTTTTGATGCTCGAACTAACACAGCATGCGCAACTAGGTAGCCTGTTCGGTGCAACTGAGCACCATGATGTGTGCAATTGGAGTTACAGACCTAGTTTGATGGGGAGTTGGGGGAAGGTAATTACCTAGACGACGAAGCCCCCTGAGTGCTGCCTGTAGGGCCATTGGGAGGAGCATGCGGGGGAGGAGGTGGCGGAGGATGCCGTGTACAGCCAGGAGGGGGAGGAGGTCCAGGGTTGACATCACCTATATCCAGAACTGGAAAAATAAGTTAGCTGTGTTATCTTGATGCTTGAACTAACACAGCGTGCGCAACTAGGCAGTATGTTCTGTCCAAGTGGCTACCATGGTGTGTGCAACTGGGCACAATGATGTGTGCAACTGAAGTTACACACCTAGTTAGATCAGGAGTTGGGGCAGGTAATTACCTGGATGATGAGCCCCCTGATTGCTGCCTGGAGGTGGAGGAGGTCCTCGAGGGTTGCCATCATCTGATGGCCCGTTGCAGCAGTCGGTTTTTTCTTTTTCTTGGACTTGTTCAGGTGGCCGATCTCGTACGTGCTGCACGCATATGCTTGTATACAATAGCTTGTGCTGGATCAGAACCACTCGCAAACTTTGCTAGTTTCCGAAAATCGTATATCATGTTCCTCTCCCTTATCTGCTTCTTTGATTGAGGAGGCATTTCATCTGGTTGCTCATAACCAGTACCCTGCGCACTAGGTACAGCAGTAGGTGTCCACCGTCTTAGCGGTACCTTTCCGGTATGACATCAACGCCAACATGGGTGAACACCTTGAGGATGTGGCAACAGAGGATGCCGTCCTTGTTTTACACACTCACACAAATAGGAACCCTCCTCCACCCTTGCCTGCACCAAGTAGTTTCGAGAACCATATTTCGCAACAAAATTCCTGGTTCGGTCTGAGCTCAAACGCATCAGCACCAACTTGGAATGCATTATAACGTCCAATCAGCTCAAACTCTTCTCTAAACTTGCGGTAAAGGTCTCTAGTATAGGTTTTGTAAGCTTGCTTCTCTATTGGGAAGTTGGACCACAACTCAATCTCAAGGTGTTGCGTCCTGTAATCATTGCAGCCTTCCTTGGCAAGGATGTGGTTCTGTATTTTTTCATATTTCTTGACGAAGTTCAGCATTGAGTTGTGTGGGTTCACATATCTTTTGAGGACGGCGTTGAACCCCTCACTACGCTGTGTAGACTGGAGGAAGGGAAAGAACATGTGTTTGAAGTAGCACGGCACCCAAGTTGACCTGTATTCGTACAACTTCTCAAAGTGCGTGTGTGCCATAGCCTCATACTTCATCATTAACCCAGCCCAATTCTGTTCAAACTCGTCTATAGTGAAGCTGAAGTCAACACACTTGTTGAAATCATCAGAGAGTCCTGGATTCCGGCACAGCAACCAACCAACCTTTTCCTGAGCCTTTTTCATGATGTGCCATCGACAACAACGGTGCACGGTGGTTGGAAAGATGCTCTGTATTGACTGCCTCATCGCACCATCCTGATCGGTGATGAAGTTGTCAGGAGGTTTGCCATCCATAGCCTCTAGGAATGCTCCAAAGACTCAATCAAAGCTCGATGCCAACTCCTGCCTCACAAATGCGCAACCCAGCATGAAAGATTGGCCATGTCGGTTTATTCCTATGAAGGGCGCGAATGGCATATTGTACAAGTTGGTCATGTAGGTGGTGTGAAACGATATGCAATCGTGGTACACCTCCGCATAAGCTTTTCGAGCTAAGCCGTCCACCCAAAATATGTTGACAACTCTGTCCTCTTCATCATATTTCACCTTATAGAAGAAGTCTGGATCGGTTTTTTGTATATCCTTGAAGTGCGCAATTGTCTCAATCAGATCACCCTCTTTTGTGTCATCTCTACGGAAACTTGTACAAAGATTTGTTATTGCCTTTGGTCCGAACGGCACCATCATCTCAGATCCATAGAACTCTGCCATTACATGCATCATTCGTCCTGCATAATACAAAAACAAACAGTATATCCTTTTTTTAGTTGCACAAATGCGCACATCCAGCTGCAAAGTAATAGGACACGTGTTGGCACAGAAGATAATCACAGGAAATGGACACCTAGCTGCACCTTTTTAAAAACACTTTGCAGTTTTTGCATACAGGACATTGTGTATTTGCACAGTAAAGACAATCTAGTTGCACAAGAAGCACCAAAAGTGAAATATAAAAAGCATGGGAAATTGGACAGCAGTTGCATAGTTAAGCCATTTCAGTTGCACAGTAGTACCATAACAGTTGCACACTGGACTGCCTAGAGGGAAACTTAATTCTTCAAGGGATATAGAAAAACACCACACCTGTAGTCAAGTTGCAGTTATACAAGATGCGCAGAAACTCCTTTTCATCAGGTGAGATGCCTTGGTGGGATCTCAAGTATTTGGACAATGAAGGTTTGTTCACGAGCGGATGATTGTGGTCACGAACAAAGTGCGTCACCTCCCATCGCCCATCTATCAGCTTCACCAACATTTTCGCCTTGCATTCAGTCTGCTTTATTGTCTCGCGTTTGCGCTTCTTCTTCTTCTTACTAGTACCAGCCTCCTCTTCAGCAAATATTGGAGGTTCTTCTTCCATCTCCTCATCACTGTTAACAGATGTTGGATCTGGAATAGGGTCCAGGTAAGGAGGAGTCTCAGCTCCTCCATCATCAGCTTTGGGCTTCTTGAACTTGTTGCAGCAAAACTGTTGTTTTATCAATTCATTGGTGCGGTGTGTCCGTCTAGAGGTGTTCGTCTTGATAGAGAAACCCATCCGTAGTGCGTAACTGTTGTAGTGATCCTTAGCAATTTGAAGGCTGTCAAACCTCATGCCAACATAGGGTTCCATAGGTTGAGAACCAGCCTCATCCTCTCCTTCTTCTACTTGCACAGCTCCGTCAACAGCCCGAGCTCCTAGCTCAGTCCTGGTTGGACCAGGAACATTTGCCTCGGTTCCTGTGTCATCAAGCGTATGGCTCTCTAACTGCAAAGACACCACTACAGGGGCACCACGGGCTGATGACTGGCCTGCCACATTGTCATGGCCCGTAGGGTTACCATCACGACTTGCCTGCGTGTAGTAAACAGATCGACCATTTTCTGTACAGTTTCCTTGTTGTATGCTGGGTTGCTGCTGATCCATATCATGAGGAAGCTCATTGAGATCTGGAGGCAACTCATTGAGATCAAGCATTTTTTCCCTTTGTTTTTGGATGCTGCCACACACTCCCTGCACATATAAAAAAAAGAAGAAATTGATGTCATCAGTTGGTAACCATAGAAAAACTGTGTTTCAAACAACCTAAAAGCAACATGACCATATCATAATCTTTTATTATAACAGTTATGAATTTTTTTGTTTGCACAGACTTGTTATGTTAGTTGCACAGTTTGCAGTAAATAACTGGCAAGAGCATGACTTCTTTTTGCTACAGAGTTTTTCTTACCTTCTCCCTTTTTGTTTTGTTGCAATGATCTGTAGGTTTCCGTTTCGCAAGGAGCTCTTTTCAGATTTTTCTGCACATAATTGGATGCTACATTTGAGAAGGGAAATCCAGGTGAAAGAAGAAAGAAGAATTGGAGGACAGATTATAGTTAATATGGTTCTAGATCTGGTATATTTGAACATATTAATATGGTTTGCAATAGGTGTGGGACCAGAATATATGCGTGGGACAAGATTACGTGTGTGAATATGTTAATATGGTTTGTGGCTTCATTAGCCATGGACAAAAGTTCCTATGTTTTTCCTGTTGCACTATAGATTTCTGGTTTTCGCTAGAATAGATGTCTCAATTTCCAGGATTTCCACTTGGCCAGCATACATATTCAGTTGGACATTCAATGCTTTTAGTTGGCTAGAATAGATGTCTCAGCTGGCCAGGTTGCATTTTTTCAGTTTGTGGCCAACATGCATGTTCAGTTGGACAGTTAATGCATTCAGTTGGCTAGAATAGATGTCTTAGTTGCCTAGAATATATGTCTTAGTTGGTCATCAGTTTTTGGCCAACATGCATGTTTAGTTGGCCAGAAAACATGTTTTTTATTTCCACATATACTACATTTTTTCCAAAGTGTTCACTCAGAAACATGTATTGCCAAATATATGTTTAGTTGGCAGAATACATGTTTAGTTGGCCAGGATACATGTTCAGTTGGCTGGGATGCATGTTCAGTTGCACATTTATGAATTTTTCATTGCACATGTTCAACAAAGCATTGGGCAGTCAATTTTTTGTTCATTTTGCAAACAATAACTAGAAGTTGGCTTTAATCATGTTTTAGTTGGCCAGAGAACTCGTTTTTAGTTGGCTTGTTTTAACACATCCAGGTGGTAGTTTTTGGCATGTTTAACACATCCAGCATGTTTAACATCTCCTGTCCTTAACATTTGGTGTGATGTGCCAGATTCACCTCTTTTTTGAAGCAGATTCTCCATGGATCCATGGAGAAGGGGGAAATGAAGTGGAGAGAGGGCTTACCTGCTCGATCTTACTGCCTGGTATGGCTCTGACCACCCTGCCCTTTAGATCTGGAAGCAGCTCCTTCTACTTTGGGGCTCCCATGGCGGCTGTGTAGGAGGAGGAAGAAGGGCTGGGGGCGATTGCGTTTGGATCTGTTTCTAGCGTGCAGAAGAAGAAGAAGGCAGCGTCGGTGGGGCTGAGGCGTGGGGGCGAGCGATGGCGTGGATTCTGCAACCTGGGCAGATCCTCCTTCTTTCGTGAGGAAGAAGAAGATAGCCAGGGCGCAGTTTGGTGAGGAGGGTGCACGTGATCCCGCGGGGCATGGTTTGGCGAGGAGGGTGCACGTGATCCCGCGGCCAGCTGGCGGGCGGGGCAGTTGCCTTTTTTGCTTCGACGGGCGGGGACCAGGTGGACCACGTGGGCGAGCGGGGGACTGTTTCCTCTTTCGCTCGAGGGGGGACCAGGTGGTTTCCTTTTTCGGGTGGCCGCTGGCTAGCGATCCCAGGGTGGGCGGCCGCCCACTAGACGCGTCCGTGATATATACGTAGTACGTATAGTGTTTGCAAGAGCTCGATCGTTTGGCCGGCGCGGTGATGGCGATGCTGGAGGCCAAGTCACGTACCCGTCTCACATGCCCGGGAGCCTGGCGGTCACCACCGAGGCGGTGGCAAGGATGATGCGGCAGTGGAACTACCGGGAGGGCTCCGGCCTGGGCGGGCAGCGGCAAGTAGGGATGCAAGAAAAGCTCGAGGCTCATGAGCCGCTCGAGATTGACTCGTTTTTTGACTCGACTGGAGATCGACTTGAAAATAAACAAGCTGAGTTTGAACATTTTATGTAGCTCGATAGAAAAACGAGCTGATTTTGAGCCAATGTTGGCTCGCTCGATTTCAGCTCGATAGCTCGACAGAATATCATTATATTAAATGATCATGCCATATATTAAATGGAATTAAGATAATTTATTAATATATGTTGTCCATAATTTTTCTTCATTTTATTTACCAACAAACATGGAAACTTATTAACTGTAGAGAAGATTGAAGACTAATTATGACAGACTATGTGTTAAATATCCTATATTTTTGGCAAAGGTTCCCAGCATATTCACCTTATTTTTTTATTTTTCATTCATAGATTTATAATTTTTACCATCTCATTTAGCTCGAAATTAGCTCGAGATCGTTACAAGCTAAGCACGAGTCATGTTCTACAGCTCGATCACGAGCTTCACTTAATATGAGCTCGCTTGAATTTTCATATGAGTTGAGCTGAGCCAACTCCAACTCGATCGAGCTCGACTCGTTTGCAGCCCTAGCGGCAAGGGATCATCGCCCACTTAGAGCCCGTGGCACTGCCGCGCCGGAACGTCGGGATCGGCCATGACGACACACCGCACGACAACGGGCTGCAGAACACGCCGCCGGTGGTCGAAGACGAGTGGTCCCGCCGGTGGCGGAACCTTTCACGAGTGCTGTCCCTTGAACGTGAGTGCTTCGACAAGACCCTCGCCCTGCTGCATTCGCTCGAACTCCAAGGGGATGGTAGCGCGGAAACGGCGGGCGCGCTGGCGGCGGTCGTCGAGTCGGCGAAGGTGTTCGAAGGGGAGCGCACGCCGGGGACGTGGAAAGCGTCGCTGCCTCCTGCCACCATACGCTACATCGTCGAGGAGGTGATCAGGCCGAGGATGGCCGCTGACGCGCGGGAGTGGGAGCCGCTGTGGAACCCGAACTGCCAGCACTGCTACGCCCGTGGATCCCCCTCGTCGGGCACTTGCCGGACAGCCTCTACGACACGGTGGAGAGCAAGATCATCAACCACGCCGATCACCACCACATCGTCTCGTCTTTGAAAAAGTACCTTCACCCGATGCAATGGGACGCCTTTGCCCGGCGTCACATCCTGCCGAGGCTCGCACGGCAGCTGCGGGAGCTGAGGATCACGCCGCCGAAGCAGATGGACTGCTCGTTCAGCACGGTGATGGGGTGGGAGCCATGGTGACCATCCTTGAAGCTGAGTTCTTCCACCGATGGGAAGAGGCGCTGCTCCACTGGCTGCGGTCCGCCAGGCCGTCGCGTGGTGCGCCGGCTGGAGGAATGAATTCACGCCGGAGCTGCTCGCGGACGAGCGCGTGCGCGCGCGCCTCGAAGCCGGCGCTGCCATGGTCGATCGTGAAACGCAGGGACTCAACAGAATTGTAGGCTATAGGGTGTAGATCTGCATGCATGCAATGCATGGGCTGCGATTTGTCCGGTAAATTTGGAAGTGTTGTATGCTACAGTTGTTGACGCTTGATCGAAAGCTGATCACTCTGTTTTCCTTTTTCTTTCCGAAAGAATCTATTCGCTCTGTTGAATTGAACATATGTAATCTTTCAAAATTGCTCGTGCAGAGTTGTCTTGTATGCTTTTGCCCTTCGATTTCGCTTATGAGAAACAAAATTCAGAAAAAGGCAACTGGAACTCACATGCTCAATACTTTCGTTCCAAGGAGTATAATTTCAGCTCTTTTCTCCATGTCCAACTTCCATTCCAAGGAGAAGCCTCCGCGAAAGTTAAGTTTCTGAGCAGATTGGACAGACAGACAGACAGACCATTACAGGAGAGCACGGGACTCACTTAAATAAAGCCAAAATAACAACTACCAGAACTAAACAACAGCAAGCCGACCGCATTATCACTTCCTGAAAAATTCGCTGGTGATGGTACATTCTTTGACAAGATTGTAATCAGCAACGGTTGACATGTCTTTAAGATATCTGCTACCGTAGACCAATTCATGACGATACCCTGCAGGAATGGACGCCTTCTCCTTGATCTTGCTCTTGACGGTGGCAATGGTGTCGGATCTCGTGACCTCCACGGTTATGGTCTTGCCCAAGGGGATCTTGGCAAATATCCTTGATCTTCTGTAGAAGGGACTCTTTCTCCAGCTTGTCAATGAACACTTCGGTCAGTGCATTCTTCGAAGTAAGCGCGGCTCGCAGCAGCGCAACAGCCTGCAAGAACAGCGAAAATCATTGGCAAAAAAACCCCAACAAAAGGGAATTTAATCAATTCACAAGCTAGATTACCTCCTGCTTGCCGACAGTAATGTCCATCTCCATTACCATGTCCTTGTACCTCCCAGACCAGTACTTCATCATGGACATGGCAGTGGCCTGATAAATAAGTAGATCATCCCCTATGACATACCTCCGATCCTTGACAATCTCAGGGTGGAAGCAGTAGCGTGCTAGCTCTGGCATCGTGTCCTTCCGACACCGGCAGTCAAGCGGTCAGCACCGACCAGACATGATGTTGCTCAAAATGTTAAACGGCATAATGCTTGGATCCAGTAACATCACACTGGGGAGACCACCTTTGAAGCACCCAGCATTGGCGAGATCTGCAACGCCACTATAGAGATTTTGGAAGCACCTGCCAAGATGGTAAGGCCCGGCTCCTGTGTGCTTGATCACACAGCTGATAGGGTAGGTTAAGAAACCCAGGAGCAGGTCCACGAACTCGCTGTTACATTCAGCATACACGACCTCCTTTTCACAGGTGTCGTAGAAAACCTTGATCTTGGTTTCTGGTGAAGAACCTGCAGAATCTTGATCGGCAGTAGAACTTTCTGACTGATGCTCTGCTCCTTCATAGTACTGCCATGAGCAGCCTTGGTATCAGATTCATTTGATAGAAATGCGTCAGTGAGTATGGTATCTGAAGAAAGGAAGGCCTTCAACATGAATAAAACCTAAATCGTAACCAAGTCCAGATGTTAGACAAAAAAAGGGATCTACTCAGTCCGATGGCAATAGTTTGGTATAGAGTAGCTAGTAACTAAATTTATCATCTTACGGTAGACCAGCTGACGGTCACTTTGAGCTCCTCAAAGCCATGGGCGATTCCATTAGAACCGAACGCCTGAGGCAGCCACTGTATGACTCTGGTAGATGCTGGCTTGATTGTCATGTCATCACTGATCGCAAACCGTCCGGTGCCACGTACAAACGCCTCTTTTCTGAACTCTTCGTAGACATGCAAGGCTCTAGCCATAACTAAGCAACACTTCGAAAGGGGGGGGGGGGGGGGGGGGGGGGGGGGGGGGGGGGGGGGGGGTTGCAGGCCGGAGTAGGATCTCTGTTGCAGTACTTGCTAGCTGACTTACAGTCCCTGGCAAATGAGATCGATTTAGTCAAGTAAATCAAGAAGAATAACTGAAATCACAGTTGGATAATTCTTTTTGAGGAAAAATCAGACTTATAGATCATATATATACGTACTCGAACTCGTCGGTGTGGGCAGGCGTGAGAAGCTTGCCATGGCAGGCCTCGACCTCGAGCAGACCGCTGTTCCTGAGGAGGTCGACGCTGTTGCAGAGGTTGGAGAGGCACCCCGGAGATGGTGCGCAGGACTGGAGGGCGGAGAGCGGCAGCGTGAGGAAGGAGAGGAGGACGTCGACGAAGTCGGAGCCGGCTTTGGCGAACAGCACGCGGTTCCTCGACCTGTCCACGGCGAGCTTGATCTCGATGTCGTAGTACATAGTTGAGGTGGAGGGAGTCCAAGGGGCCAGGCTACGTACTACGGGGTGCTGGCGACCGCTTGCGGATTGGTATTTAAGCACGTACGCACGCATGGGGAACTGCGCAAGTGATTAAAGTGTGACGCCTTGGGAGCTTTGGCGAGCAGCCATAGTAATGGAGAGTTGTCGTGGAATCCGATGAGGCCAAGCTCAAACTGAAATTGACCCTTATACTATTCGGTCTAGCGTGCTAACCTTCTCTCTCGGCGCGGTCGCGGCGTTTGGACGTTGTCTCATCTCCGAAATTTTCTTACTACATTTTTCTTGACCGACTCGGAACAAGTCGCCTAGAAAAATATAGACTTGCATCAATTTTATTAAGTCACTTTTTTTTTCTTACAATCAAAATCAACTTGCACTAATTTGGGTAAGTCGGTCTTTTTTAGAGGAGCACTCGACACTTTGCAACTGCAAAACAATAGCCCATCAGATGCTTGAGCTTGGTCTGAGGCATCCTTTCTTTTGTTTTTGTCTATCGGTAATTTTACTTGAGGTTATATTTTTATTCATCACATGATATGTGTTTTGCTTGGAGCGTCTTGTATGATTTAAGTCTTTGTTTTTTAAATTGTCACAATCATCTTTGCTGCACACACCTTTTGAGAGGGACACACATAAATCGTGATTTATTAGAATGCTTTATGTGCTTCACTTATATCTTTTGAGCTAGGCATTTTTGCTCTAGTGCTTCAATTATATCTTTTTAGAGCACGACGGTGGTTTTATTATATAGAAATTGATGAACTCTTATGCTTCACTTATATTATTTTGAGAGTCTTTAAACAACATGGTAATTTACCTTGGTTATAAATTTAGTCCTAATATATAATGAAAACTTTCATATAAAGTGCATTGAATACTATGAGAAGTTTGATTCCTTATGATTGTTTTGAGATCTTCATAGCCCGTTGATACGCCTAGTTGATGTGAGACTATCTCTTTCTTTTTGTCTTATCCACAACCACCTTCTATTTCACCTATAGTGTTATGTCCATGGCTCACGCTCATGTATTGCGTGAAAATTAAAAAAGTTTGAGAACATCAAAAGTATGAAACAATTGCTTGGCTTGTCATCGGGGGTGTGCATGATTTGAATATTTTGTGTGATGAAGATGGAGCATAGCCAGACTATAAGATTTTGTAGGGATAAACTTTCTTTGGCCATGTTATTTTGAGAAGACATAATTGCTTGTTAGTATGCTTGAAGTATTATTGTTTTTATGTCAATATTAAACTTTTGTTTTGAATCTTACGGATCTGAACATTCATGCCACAATAAAAAAAATTACATGGATAAATATGTTAGGTAGCATTCCACTTCAAAAATTCTGTTTTTATTATTTACCTACTCGAGGACGAGTAGAAATTAAGCTTGGGGATGCTTGATACGTCTCCAACGTATCTATAATTTTTGATTGTTTTATGCTATTATATTATTTGTTTTGGATGCTTTATATGTATTTATATGCTATTTTATATTATTTTGGGGACTAACCTATTAACTCAGAGCCCAGTGTCAGTTCCTGTTTTTTCCCTTGTTTTTGACTTTCGCAGAAAAGGAATACCAAATGGAGTTCAAATTGAATAAAACCTCCGCGATGACTTTTCTTGGACCAGAAAACAACCAGGAGATTTGGAGATGAAGTCGGAGGAGCCACGAGGCGGCCACAAGGACGGAGGGCGCTCCCCCACTCTTGTGGGCCCCTCATGCACCTCCTGACCCAATTCTTTCGCCTATATATCCCCAAACCACCAGAGGCATTCACGAAAACACTTTTCCATCGCCACAACCTTCTGTACCCGTGAGATCCCATCTAAAGACCTTTTCTGGCAACCTATCGGAGGGGGATTCTATCACAGAGGGCTTCTACATAAAAAACTTGTATGCCAAATTTTTATTAATACTAATTTGATGTAAATTAGAACTTTGTAACAAATATGTGAAATTTGTAATATTAGATCTTGTCACATAAATTGAAATATTAACTTTGAGTTTGTATGTACTAGAAAGTATATGAATTGTATGTGTAATTATGCCATTTTCGTAACATTCATTTTAATTTTAATTTATAATTCATAGCTAAAACTAAAAACATCTTGTCATAACTACTATTATGGTTCTGTATTTGGGGATTTATTTAAAAGTTTCTAGTTACAATGTGTGAGATATGTATCTTTTCCTATTTTAGGATAGACAAACTTATGTGATCGTATTGGGTCTTTAAGATGAGGCACAAATGTATAGATGGGGGAATGTTGGTCCTATATGGTAAATACGGGGGTGAAACGAGAATACATTGTTTAAATTAAATTGAGCAGCCATTGGCACTTCAATGCAAATGAAGATAAACAAGAATAAAAGGTTTAATTTACTGAAAGGAATTTTATTTTGAGCTGGACATATTTAACTTGTGCAAAATCACCGTGAAAATTGCAAGAAAATTTGTTAGCCGGATAGTAGATTTTTTTTTGAAAATTGATCATAGAAATAATGAATTTATCATATGTAAGAATACTTTCCGATAATGGCCAGTGTAACTTATCGTGTGATTGTTTAGTAGAAGATTTCGTATGATGGTTGCTAAATATAGTTAATTAAACCAGTTTTATATTCCTCTTTTTCCCATGCATTAATCTTTAAAAAATTGGTGTCCTCCATGTATTATTTATCTATTTTCTTCATGTACCCACCTGCCATCCAAAGGAGAAACCTCCACAATAAACTTCGACATTCAGACACCTGACAAGTTTTTAAGCTCACTGGACAAATATACCTTAACATTAGAGGGTGATGCCTCTATTAGGTCAAATTAAACAATATATGTGTTGTCACAGATCAAATCATGAGGACATATCCCACAGGAATGGACACCTTAATTATCCAAAATTTCTAATTATCCTTGATCTTGCTCTTGATAGTGGAAATGGTGTCGGGATCTCACAGCATATTATGGTCTTACCCGACCTAATAAATACTTAGTAGATGAAGGAAATATGCCCTAGAGGCAATAATAAAGTTATTATTTATTTCCTTATTTCATGATAAATGTTTATTATTCATGCTAGAATTGTATTAACCGGAAACATAATACATGTGTGAATACATAGACAAACAGAGTGTCACTAGTATGCCTCTACTTGACTAGCTCGTTAATCAAAGATGGTTATGTTTCCTAACCATAGACAAAGAGTTGTTATTTGATTAACAGGATCACATCATTAGGAGAATGATGTGATTGACTTGACCCATTCCGTTAGCTTAGCACTCGATCGTTTAGTATGTTGCTATTGCTTTCTTCATGATTTATACATGTTCCTATGACTATGAGATTATGCAACTCCCGTTTACCGGAGGAACACTTTGTATGCTACCAAACGTCACAACGTAACTGGGTGATTATAAAGGAGCTCTACAGGTGTCTCCAAAGGTACATGTTGGGTTGGCGTATTTCGAGATTAGGATTTGTCACTCCGATTGTCGGAGAGGTATCTCTGGGCCCTCTCGGTAATGCACATCACATAAGCCTTGCAAGCATTGCAACTAATGAGTTAGTTGCGAGATGATGTATTACGGAACGAGTAAAGAGACTTGCCGGTAACAAGATTGAACTAGGTATAGAGATACCGACGATCCAATCTCGGGCAAGTAACATACCGATGACAAAGGGAACAACGTATGTTGTTATGCGGTCTGACCGATAAAGATCTTCGTAGAATATGTGGGAGCCAATATGAGCATCCAAGTTCCGCTATTGGTTATTGACCGGAGACGTGTCTCGGTCATGTCTACATTGTTCTCGAACCCGTAGGGTCCGCACGCTTAAGGTTTCGATGACAGTTATATTATGAGTTTATGAGTTTTGATGTACCGAAGGAGTTCGGAGTCCCGGATGAGATCAGGGACATGACGAGGAGTCTCAAAATGGTCGAGACGTAAAGATCGATATATTGGACGACTATATTCGGACATCGGAAAGGTTCCGAGTGGTTCGGGTATTTTCGGAGGTACCGGGGAGTTACGGGAATACGAGGAAGAAGCAATGGGCCTTAATGGGCCTTAGTGGGAAGGACCAGGAGGTGGCGCGCGCCCCTCCCAAGCCCAGTCCGAATTGGACAAGGGGTTTGGGGCGCGGCCCCTCTCTCCCTTCCTTCCCCTCTTCCTCCCTTTCCCCCCTTGTCCTAGTTGGACTAGGAAAGGAGGAAACCTACTCCAACTAGGAGTAGGAATCCTACTCCCTGGCGCGCCCCTCCTAGGGACGGCCTCCTCCCCCTTGATCCTTTATATACGGGGGCAGGGGGACACCCCATAGACACACAAGTTGATCCTCGTGATCGTTTTCTTAGCCGTGTGCGGTGCCCCCTTCCACCATACTCCTCGATAATATTGTAGCGGTGCTTAGGCGAAGCCCTGCGACGGTAGAACATCAAGATCGTCACCACGCCATCGTGCTGACGGAACTCTTCCCCGACACTTTGCTGGATCGGAGTCTGGGGATCGTCATCGAGCTGAACGTGTGCTAGAACTCGGAGGTGCCGTAGTTTCGGTGCTTGATCGGTCGAGCCGTGAAGACGTATGACTACATCAACCACGTTGTTATAACGCTCCCGCTTCCGGTCTACGAGGGTACGTAGACAACACTCTCCCCTCTCGTTGCTATGCATCACCATGATCTTGCATGTGCGTAGGAAAATTTTGAAATTACTACGTTCTCCAACAGTGGCATCCGAGCCTAGGTTTTATGTGTTGATGTTGTGCACGAGTAGAACACAAGTGAGTTGTGGGCGATATAAGTCATACTGCTTACCAGCATGTCATACTTTGGTTCGGCGGTATTGTTGGATGAAGTGGCCCGGACCGACATTACGCGTACGCTTACGCGAGACTAGTTCTACCGACGTGCTTTGCACACAGGTGGCTGGCGGGTGTCAGTTTCTCCAACTTTAGTTGAACCGAGTGTGGCTACGTGAAGGAAATATGCCCTAGAGGCAATAATAAAGTTAGTATTTATTTCCTTATATCATGATAAATGTTTATTATTCATGCTAGAATTGTATTAACCGGAAACATAATACATGTGTGAATACATAGACAAATAGAGTGTCACTAGTATGCCTCTACTTGACTAGCTCATTAATCAAAGATGGTTATGTTTCCTAACCATAGACAAAGAGTTGTTATTTGATTAATGGGATCACATCATTAGATGAATGATCTGATTGACTTGACCCATTCCGTTGGCTTAGCACTTGATCGTTTAGTTTTTTGCTATTGCTTTCTTCATGACTTATACATGTTCCTATGACTATGAGATTATGCAACTCCCGTTTACCGGAGGAACACTTTGTGTGCTACCAAACGTCACAACGTAACTGGGTGATTATAAAGGTGCTCTACAGGTGTCTCCGAAGGTACTTGTTGGGTTGGCGTATTTTGAGATTAGGATTTGTCACTCCGATTGTCGGAGAGGTATCTCTGGGCCCTCTCGGTAATGCACATCACATAAGCCTTGCAAGCATTGCAACTAATGAGTTAGTTGTGAGATGATGTATTACGGAACGAGTAAAGAGACTTGCCGGTAACGTGATTGAACTAGGTATTGAGATACGGACGATCGAATCTCGGCCAAGTAACATACCGATGACAAAGGGAACAACGTATGTTGTTATGCGGTCTGACCGATAAAGATCTTCGTAGAATATGTAGGAGCCAATATGAGCATCCAAGTTCCGCTATTGGTTATTGACTGGAGACATGTCTCGGTCATGTCTACATTGTTCTCGAACCGTAGGGTCCGCACGCTTAAGGTTTCGATGACAGTTATATTATGAGTTTATGAGTTTTGATGTACCGAAGGAGTTCGGAGTCCCGGATGAGATCGGGGACATGACGAGGAGTCTCGAAATGGTCGAGACGTAAAGATCAATATATTGGACGACTATATTCGGACATCGGAAAGGTTCCGAGTGATTCGGGTATTTTTCGGAGTACCGGGTAGTTACGGGAGAAGCAATGGGCCTTGATGGGCTTTAGTGGGAAGAGGAGAAAGGGCCAAGGGGCTGCTGCGCCCCCCCTCCCCTCTAGTCCGAATTGGACTAGGGAAAAGGGGGCCGGCCACCTTTCCTTCTCCTCCACTTCCTTCTCCCTTCCTCCCCTCTTGGTGGACTCCCACTAGGACTTGGAGTCCTAGTAGGACTCCACATCCTGGCCGCACCAATTGCCTTGGCCGGCCTCCTCCTCCTCCATCCTTTATATACTGAGGCAAGGGGCACCCCATGAACACAAGTTGATCTTCGTGATCGTTCCTTAGCCGTGTGCGGTGCCCCCCTCCACCATATTCCACCTCGGTCATATTGTAGCGGTGCTTAGGCGAAGCCCTGCGACGGTAGAACATCAAGATCGTCACCACACCGTCGTGCTGACGGAACTCCTCCCCGACGCTTTGCTGGATCGGAGCCCGGGGATCGTCATCGAGCTGAACGTGTGCCAAGAAGTCGGAGGTGCCGGAGTAACGGTGCTTGGATCGGTCGGACCGTGAAGACGTACGACCACATCAACCTAACGCTTCCGTTGTCGATCTACAAGGGTACGTAGATCACACTCTCCCCTCTCGTTGCTACGCATCACCATGATCTTGCGTGAGCGTAGGAATTTTTTTTGAAATTACTACGTTCTCCAACAGTGGCATCCGAGCCTAGGTTTTTATGGTTTGATGTTATATGCACGAGTAGAACACAAGTGAGTTGTGGGCGATATAAGTCATACTGCTTACCAGCATGTCATACTTTGGTTCGGCGGCATTGTTGGATGAAGCGGCCCGGACCGACATTACGCGTACGCTTACGCGAGACCGGTTCTCCCGACGTGCTTTGCACATAGGTGGCTTGCGGGTGACAGTTTCTACAACTTTAGTTGAACCAAGTGTGGCTACGCCCGGTCCTTGCGAAGGTTAAAACAGCACCAATTTGACAAACTATCGTTGTGGTTTTGATGCGTAGGTAAGATTGGTTCTTGCTTAAGCCCATAGCAGCCACGTAAAACTTGCAACAACAAAGTAGAGGACGTCTAACTTGTTTTTGCAAGGCATGTTGTGATGTGATATGGTCAAGACGTGATGAGATATAAGTTGTTGTATGAGATGATCATGTTTTGTTGAAGTTATCAGCAACTGGCAAAATCCTTATGGTTGTCTCTCTATTGCATAAGATGCAAGCGTCCAATAATTGCTTTACTTTATCGCTATGCGATAGCAATAGTTGGCGAGACGACCACGTGACGACACATTGATATAGATCAAGATGATGGAGATCATGGTGTCATGCCGGTGACGATATAGATCATGACAGTACTTTGGAGATGGAGATCAAAGAAGCAAGATGATGATGGCCATATCATGTCACATATTTTGATTGCATATGATGTTTATCTTTTATACATCTTATTTTTGCTTAGTTTGACGGTAGCATTTTAAGATGATCTCTCACTAATTATCAAGAAGTGTTCTCCCTCAGTATGCACCATTGCGAAAGTTCTTCGTGCTGAGACACCACGTGATGATCGGGTGTGATAGGCTCTACGTTCAAATACAACGGGTGCAAAACAGTTGCACACGCGGAATACTCAGGTTATACTTGACGAGCCAAGCATATACAAATATGGCCTCGGAACACGGAGACCGAAAGGTCGAGCGTGAATCATATAGTAGATATGATCGACATAGTGATGTTCACCAATGAAACTGCTCCATCTCACGTGATGATCGGACATGGTTTAGTTGATTTGGATCACGTGATCACTTAGAGGATTAGAGGGATGTCTATCTAAGTGGGAGTTCTTAAGTAATATGATTAATTGAACTTAAATTTATCATGAACTTAGTCCTGGTAGTATTTTGCAAATTATGTTGTAGATCAATAGCTCGCGTTATTGCTTTCATATGTTTAATTTGATATGTTCCTAGAGAAAAATTGTGTTGAAAGATGTTAGCAGCAATGATGCGGATTGGATCCGTGATCTGAGGTTTATCCTCATTGCTGCACAGAGGAATTATGTCCTTGATGCACCGCTAGGTGATAGACCTATTACAGGAGCAGATGCTGACGTTATGAACGTTTGGCTAGCTAAATATGATGACTACTTGATAGTTTAGTGCACCATGCTTAACGGCTTAGAATCGGGACTTCAAAGACGTTTTGAACGTCATGGACCATATGAGATGTTCCAGGAGTTGAAGTTAATATTTCAAGCAAATACCCGAGTTGAGAGATATGAAGTCTCCAACAAGTTCTATAGCTAAAAGATGGAGGAGAATCGCTCAACTAGTGAGCATGTGCTCAGATTGTCTGGGTACTACAATCGCTTGAATCAAGTGGGAGTTAATCTTCCAGATAAGATAGTGATTGACAGAATTCTCTAGTCACCATCACCAAGTTAGTAGAACTTCGTGATGAACTATAGTATGCAAGGGATGACGAAAACGAATCCCGAGCTTTTCATGATGATGAAATAGATGAAGGTAGAAATCAAGAAAGAGCATCAAGTGTTGATGGTTGACAAGATCGCTAGTTTCAAGAAAAGGGCAAAGGGAAGAAGGGGAACTTCAAGAAGAACGGCAAGCAAGTTGCTTCTCAAGTGAAGAAGCCCAAGTCTGGTCCTAAGCCTGAGACTAAGTGCTTCTACTGCAAAGGGACTGGTCACTGGAAGCGGAACTGCCCCAAGTATTTGGCGGATAAGAAGGATGGCAAAGTGAACAAAAGTATATTTGATATACATGTTATTGACGTGTAATTTACTAGTGTTTATAGCAACCCCTTAGTATTTGATACTGGATCAGTTGCTAAGAGTAGTAACTCGAAACAGGAGTTGCAGAATAATCAGAGACTAGTTAAGGGTGAAGTGACGATGTGTGTTGGAAGTAGTTCCAAGATTGATATGATCATCATCGCACACTCCCCTATACTTTCGGGATTAGTGTTGAACCTAAATAAGTGTTATTTGGTTTTTGCGTTGAGCATGAATATGATTTGATCATGTTTATTGCAATACGCTTATTCATTAAAGTCAGAGAATAATTGTTGTTCTGTTTACATGAATAAAACCTTCGATGGTCATACACCCAATGAAACAAGTTCATTGGATCTCGATCGTAGTGATACAAATATTCATAATATTGAAACCAAAAGATGCGAAGTTAATAATGATAGTGCAACTTATTTGTGGCACTGCCGTTTAGGTCATATTGGTGTAAAGCGCATGAAGAAACTCCATGCTGATGGGATTTTGGAATCACTTGATTATGAATCACTTGGTGCTTGCGAACCATGCCTTATGGGCAAGATGACTAAAGACTCCGTTCTCCGGAACAATGGAGCGAGCAACTGACTTATTGGAAATAATACATACTGATGTATGCGATCCGATGAGTGTTGGAGCTCGCGGCGGGTATCGTTATTTTCTGACCTTCACATATGATTTGAGCAGATATGGGTATATCTGCTTGATGAAACATAAGTCTGAAACATTTGAAAAGTTCAAAGAATTTCAGAGTGAAGTGGAAAATCATCGTGACAAGAAAATAAAAGTTTCTACGATATGATCGCAGAGGTAAAATATTTGAGTTACGAGTTTAGTCTTCAATTAAAACAATGTGAAATAATTTCACTACTCATGCCACCTGGAACACCATAGTGTAATGGTGTGTCCGAACGTCATAATCGTACTTTATTAGATATAGTGCGATCTATGATGTCTCTTACCGATCTACCACTATCGTTTTGGGGTTATGCATTAGAGACAGCTGCATTCACGTTAAAGAGGGCACCATCTAAATCCGTTGAGACGACACCGTGTGAACTATGGTTTGGCAAGAAACCTAAGCTGTTGTTTCTTAAAATTTGGAGTTGCGATGCTTATGTGAAAAAGTTTCATCTCGATAAGCTCAAACTCAAATCGGAGAAATATGTCTTCATAGGATACCCAAAGGAGACAGTTGGGTACACCTTCTATCATAGATCCGAAGGCAAGACATTCATTGCTAAGAATGGATCCTTTCTAGAGAAGGAGTTTCTCTCGAAAGAAATGAGTGGGAGGAAAGTAGAACTTGATAAGGTAATTGTACCTTCTCCCTTATTGGAAAGTAGTTCATCACAGAAATCTGTTCCTGTGACTACTACACCAATTAGTGAGGAAGCTAATGATGATGATCATGTAACTTCAGATAAAGTTACTACCGAATCTCGTAGGTAAACCAGAGTGAGATCCACACCAGAGTGGTACGGTAATCTTGTTCTGGAAGTTATGTTACTAGACCATGACGAACCTACGAACTATGAGGAAGCGATGATGAGCCCAGATTCCGCAAAATGGCTTGAGGCCATGAAATCTGAGATGTGATCCATGTATGAGAACAAAGTATGGACTTTGGTTGACTTGCCCGATGATCGGCAAGCCATAGAAAATAAATGGATCTTCAAGAGGAAGACGGACACTGATAGTAGTGTTACTATCTACAAAGCTAGAATTGTCGCAAAAGGTTTTCGACAAGTTCAAGGTGTTGACTACGATGAGAGTTTCTCACTCGTATCTATGCTTAAGTCCGTCCGAATCATGTTAGCAATTGCCGCATTTTATGAAATCTGGCAAATGGATAAACAAAACTGCATTCCTTAATGGATTTATTAAAGAAGAGTTGTATGTGATGCAACAAGAAGGTTTTGTCAATCCTAAAGGTGGTAACAAAATATGCAAGCTCCAGCGATCCATTTATGGACTGGTGCAAGCATCTCGGAGTTGGAATATACGCTTTGATAAGTTGATCAAAGCATATAGTTTTATACAGACTTACGGTGAAGCCTGTATTTACAAGAAAGTGAGTGGGAGCACTACATCATTTCTGATAAGTATATGTGAATGACATATTGTTGATCGGAAATAATGTAGAATTATTCTGCAAAGCATAAAGGAGTGTTTGAAAGGAGTTTTTCAAAGAAAGACCTCGGTGAAGCTGCTTACATATTGAGCATCAAGATCTATAGAGATAGATCAAGATGCTTGATAAGTTTTTTCAATAAGTACAAGCCTTGACAAGATTTTGAAGTAGTTCAAAATGAAGCAGTCAAAGAAAGAGTTCTTGCCTGTGTTACAAGGTGTGAAGTTGAGTAAGACTCAAAGCCCGACCACGGCAGAAGATACAAAGAGAATGAAAGTCATTCCCTATGCCTCAGTCATAGGTTCTATAAAGTATGCCATGCTGTGTACCAGATCTATTGTATACCATACACTGTGTTAAGAGAGGGAGTACAATAGTGATCTAGGAGTAGATCAATGGACAGCGGTCAAAATTATCCTTACTGGAATTAGGATATGTTTCTCGATTACGGAGGTGACACAAGGTTTGTCGTAAAGGGTTATGTCGATGCAAGTTTTGACACTGATCCAGATGACTCTAAGTCTCAATCTGGATACATATTGAAAGTGGGAGCAATTAGCTAGAGTAGCTCCATGCAGAGCATTGTTGACATAGAAATTTGCAAAATACATGCGGATCTAAATGTGGCAGACCCGTTGACTAAACTTCTCTCACAAGCAAAACATGATCACTTTTTGGGTCTTAATCACATAGCGATGTGAACTAGATTATTGAATCTAGTAAACCCTTTGGGTGTTAGTCACATGGAGATGTGAACCAATCACATAAAGATGTGAACTATTGATGTTAAATCACATGGCGTTGTGATCTAGATTATTAACTCTAGTGCAAGTGGGAGACTGAAGGAAATATGCCCTAGAGGCAATAATAAAGTTATTATTTATTTCCTTATATCATGATAAATGTTTATTATTCATGCTAGAATTGTATTAACCGGAAACATAATACATGTGTGAATACATAGACAAACAGAGTGTCACTAGTATGCCTCTACTTGACTAGCTCATTAATCAAAGATGGTTATGTTTCCTAACCATAGACAAAGAGTTGTTATTTGATTAATGGGATCACATCATTAGATGAATGATCTGATTGACTTGACCCATTCCGTTAGCTTAGCACTTGATCGTTTAGTTTGTTGCTATTGCTTTCTTCATGACTTATACATGTTCCTATGACTATGAGATTATGCAACTCCCGTTTGCCGGAGGAACACTTTGTGTGCTACCAAACGTCACAACGTAACTGGGTGATTATAAAGGTGCTCTACAGGTGTCTCCGAAGGTACTTGTTGGGTTGGCGTATTTTGAGATTAGGATTTGTCACTCCGATTGTCGGAGAGGTATCTCTGGGCCCTCTCGGTAATGCACATCACATAAGCCTTGCAAGCATTGCAACTAATGAGTTAGTTGTGAGATGATGTATTACGGAACGAGTAAAGAGACTTGCCGGTAACGAGATTGAACTAGGTATTGAGATACCGACGATCGAATCTCGGGCAAGTAACATACCGATGACAAAGGGAACAACGTATGTTGTTATGCGGTCTGACCGATAAAAGATCTTCGTAGAATATGTAGGAGCCAATATGAGCATCCAGGTTCCGCTATTGGTTATTGACCGGAGACATGTCTCGGTCATTTCTACATTGTTCTCGAACCGTAGGGTCCGCACGCTTAAGGTTTCGATGACAGTTATATTATGAGTTTATGAGTTTTGATGTACCGAAGGAGTTCGGAGTCCCGGATGAGATCGGGGACATGACGAGGAGTCTCGAAATGGTCGAGACGTAAAGATCAATATATTGGACGACTATATTCGGACATCGGAAAGGTTCCGAGTGATTCGGGTATTTTTCGGAGTACCGGGTAGTTACGGGAGAAGCAATGGGCCTTGATGGGCTTTAGTGGGAAGAGGAGAAAGGGCCAAGGGGCTGCTGCGCCCCCGAGTGTCACTAGTATGCCTCTACTTGACTAGCTCATTAATCAAAGATGGTTATGTTTCCTAACCATAGACAAAGAGTTGTTATTTGATTAATGGGATCACATCATTAGATGAATGATCTGATTGACTTGACCCATTCCGTTAGCTTAGCACTTGATCGTTTAGTTTGTTGCTATTGCTTTCTTCATGACTTATACATGTTCCTATGACTATGAGATTATGCAACTCCCGTTTACCGGAGGAACACTTTGTGTGCTACCAAACGTCACAACGTAACTGGGTGATTATAAAGGTGCTCTACAGGTGTCTCCGAAGGTACTTGTTGGGTTGGAGTATTTTGAGATTAGGATTTGTCACTCCGATTGTCGGAGAGGTATCTCTGGGCCCTCTCGGTAATGCACATCACATAAGCCTTGCAAGCATTGCAACTAATGAGTTAGTTGTGAGATGATGTATTACGGAACGAGTAAAGAGACTTGCCGGTAACGTGATTGAACTAGGTATTGAGATACCGACGATCGAATCTCGGGCAAGTAACATACCGATGACAAAGGGAACAACGTATGTTGTTATGCGGTCTGACCGATAAAGATCTTCGTAGAATATGTAGGAGCCAATATGAGCATCCAAGTTCCGCTATTGGTTATTGACTGGAGACATGTCTCGGTCATGTCTACATTGTTCTCGAACCGTTAGGGTCCGCACGCTTAAGGTTTCGATGACAGTTATATTATGAGTTTATGAGTTTTGATGTACCGAAGGAGTTCGGAGTCCCGGATGAGATCGGGGACATGACGAGGAGTCTCGAAATGGTCGAGACGTAAAGATCGATATATTGGATGACTATATTCGGACATCAGAAAGGTTCCGAGTGATTCGGGTATTTTTCGGAGTACCGGGTAGTTACGGGAGAAGCAATGGGCCTTGATGGGCTTTAGTGGGAAGAGGAGAAAGGGCCAAGGGGCTGCTGCGCCCCCCTCCCCTCTAGTCCGAATTAGACTAGGGAAAAGGGGGCCGGCCACCTTTCCTTCTTCTCCACTTCCTTCTCCCTTCCTCCCCTCTTGGTGGACTCCTACTAGGACTTGGAGTCCTAGTAGGACTCCACATCCTGGCTGCACCAATTGCCTTGGCCGGCCTCCTCCTCCTCCATCCTTTATATACTGAGGCAAGGGGCACCCCATGAACACAAGTTGATCTTCGTGATCGTTCCTTAGCCGTGTGTGGTGCCCCCCTCCACCATATTCCACCTCGGTCATATTGTAGCGGTGCTTAGGCGAAGCCCTGCGACGGTAGAACATCAAGATCGTCACCACGCCGTCGTGCTGACGGAACTCCTCCCCGACGCTTTGCTGGATCGGAGCCCGGGGATCTTCATCGAGCTGAACGTGTGCCAAGAACTCGGAGGTGCCGGAGTAACGGTGCTTGGATCGGTCGGACCGTGAAGACGTACGACTACATCAACCTAATGCTTCCGTTGTCGATCTACAAGGGTAAATGATCACACTCTCCCCTCTCGTTGCTATGCATCACCATGATCTTGCGTGAGCGTAGGAATTTTTTTTGAAATTACTACGTTCTCCAACACTACGCCCGGTCCTTGCGAAGGTTAAAATAACACCAACTTGACAAACTATCGTTGTGGTTTTTGATGCGTAGGTAAGATTGGTTCTTGCTTAAGCCCGCAGCAGCCACGTAAAACTTGCAACAACATAGTAGAGGACGTCTAACTTGTTTTTGCAGGGCATGTTGTGATGTGATATGGTCAAGACGTGATGAGATATAAGTTGTTGCATGAGATGATCATGTTTTGTTGAAGTTATCGGCAACTGGCAAAAGCCTTATGGTTATCTCTCTATTGCATAAGATGCAAGCGCCAAATAATTGCTTTACTTTATCTCTATGCGATAGCAATAGTTGCAAGAGCAATTGTTGGTGAGACAACCATGTGATGACACATTGATATAGATCAAGATGATGGAGATCATGGTGTCATGCCGGTGACGATAGCGATCATGACAGTACTTTAGAGATTGAGATCAAAGGCGCAAGATGATGATGGCCATATCATGTCACATATTTTGATTGCATATGATGTTTATCTTTTTATACATCTTATTTTGCTTAGTTTGACGGTAGCATTTTAAGATGATCTCTCACTAATTCTCAAGAAGTGTTCTCCCTCAGTATGCACCGTTGCGAAAGTTCTTCGTGCTGAGACACCACGTGATGATCGGGTGTGATAGGCTCTACGTTCAAATACAACGGGTGCAAAACAGTTGCACACTCGGAATACTCAGGTTATACTTGACGAGCCAAGCATATACAGATATGGCCTCGGAACACGGAGACCGAAAGGTCGAGCATGAATCATATAGTAGATATGATCAACATAGTGATGTTCACCATTGAAACTACTCCATCTCACGTGATGATCGGACATGGTTTAGTTGATTTGGATCACGTGATCACTTAGAAGATTAGAGGGATGTCTTTCTAAGTGGGAGTTCTTAAGTAATATGATTAATTGAACTTTAAATTTATCATGAACTTAGTCCTGGTAGTTTTTTGCAAATTATGTTGTAGATCAATAGCTCACGTTGTTGCTTCCCTGTGTTTATTTTGATATGTTCCTAGAGAAAATTGTGTTGAAAAATGTTAGTAGCAATGATGCGGATTGGATCCGTGATCTGAGGTTTATTTTCATTGTTGCACAGAAGAATTATGTCCTTGATGCACCGCTAGGTGACAGACCTATTGCAGGAGCAGATGCAGACGTTATGAATGTTTGGCTAGCTCAATATGATGACTACTTGATAGTTTAGTGCACCATGCTTAACGACTTAGAATCGGGACTTCAAAGACGTTTTGAACGTCATGGAACATATGAGATGTTCCAGGAGTTGAAGTTAATATTTCAAAGCAAATACCCGAGTTGAGAGATATGAAGTTTCCAACAAGTTCTATAGCTAAAAGATGGAGGAGAATCGCTCAACTAGTGAGCATGTGCTCAGATTGTCTGGGTACTACAATTGCTTGAGTCAAGTGGGAGTTAATCTTCCAGATAAAATAGTGATTAACATAATTCTCTAGTCACCATCACCAAGTTAGTAGAACTTCGTGATGAACTATGATATGCAAGGGATAACGGAAACGATTCCCAAGATCTTCGTAATGCTGAAATTGACGAAGGTAGAAATCGAGAAAAACATCAAGTGTTGATGGTAGACAAGACCACTAGTTTCAAGAAAAGGGCAGAGGGAAGAAGGGGAACTTCAAGAAGAACAGCAAGCAAGTTGCTACTCAAGTGAAGAAGCCCAAGTCTGGTACTAAGCCTGAGACTAAGTGCTTCTACTGCAAAGGGACTGGTCACTGGAAGCGGAACTACCCCAAGTGATTGGCGGCTAAGAAGGATGGCAAAGTGAACATAAGTATATTTGATATACATGTTATTGATGTGTACTTTACTAGTGTTTATAGCAACCCCTCAGTATTTGATACTAGTTCAGTTGCTAAGATTAGTAACTCGAAACAGGAGTTGCAGAATAAACAGAGACTAGTTAAGGGTGAAGTGACGATGTGTGTTGGAAGTGGTTCCAAGATTGATATGATCATCATCGCACACTCCCTATAATTTCGGGATTAGTGTTGAACCTAAATAAGTGTTATTTGGTGTTTGCATTGAGCATGAATATGATTTGATCATGTTTATTGTAATACGATTATTCATTTAAGTAAGAGAATAAATTGTTGTTCTGTTTACATGAATAAAACCTTATATGGTCACACACCCAATGAAAATAGTTCGTTGGATCTCGATCGTAGTGATACACATAATCATAATATTGAAACCAAAAGATGCAAAGTTAATAATGATAGTGCAACTTATTTGTGGCACTGCCGTTTAGGTCATATTGGTGTAAAGCGCATGAAGAAACTCCATGCTGATGGGCTTTTGGAATCACTTGATTATGAATCAGTTGATGCTTGCGAACCATGCCTCATGGGCAAGATGACTAAGACTCTGTTCTTCGGAACAATGGAGTGAGCAACAGATTTGTTGGAAATCATACATACTGATGTATGTGGTCCGATGAATATTGAGGCTCGCGACAGGTATCATTATTTTTTGATCTTCACAGATGATAAGAGCAGATATGAGTATATCTACTTGATGAAACATAAGTCTGAAACATTTGAAAAGTTCAAAGAATTTCAGAGTGAAGAGAAAAATCACCGTAACAAGAAAATAAAGTTTCTCCGATCTGATCGTGGAGAAGAGTATTTGAGTTACGAGTTTGGCCTTCAGTTAAAAACAATGTGAAATAGTTTCACTACTCACGCCACCTGGAACACCACAATGTAATGGTGTGTCCGAACGTCATAACCGTACTTTATTAGATATGGTGCGATCTATGATGTCTCTTACCGATCTACCACTATCGTTTTGGGGTTATGCATTAGAGATAGCTGCATTCACGTTAAATAGGGCACCATCTAAATCCGTTGAAACGACACCGTATGAACTATGGGTTGGCAAGAAACCTAAGCTGTCGTTTCTTAAAGTTTGAGGTTGCAATGCTTATGTGAAAAAGTTTCAACCTGATAAGCTCAAACCCAAATCGGAGAAGTGCGTCTTCATAGGATACCCAAAAGAAAATGGTGGGTACACCTTCTATCACAGATCCAAAGGCAAGATATTCGTTGCGTTGAATGGATCCTTTCTAGAGAAGGAATTTCTCTCGAAAGAAGTGAGTGGGAGGAAAGTAGAACTTGATGAGGTAACTGTACCTGCTCCCTTATTGGAAAGTAGTTCATCACAGAAATCTGTTCCTGTGACTACTAGACCGATTAGTGAGGAAGCCAATGATGATGATCATGTAACTTCAGATCAAGTTACTACCGAACCTCGTAGGTAAAACCAGAGTGAGATCTGCACCAGAGTGGTACGGTAATCCAGTTCTGGAGGTCATGTTACTTGACCATGACGAGCCTACGAACTGGGTGACTATAAAGGTGCACTATGGGTATCTCCGAAAGTGTCTGTTGAGTGGGCACGAATCGAGACTGGGATTTGTCACTCCGCATGACGGAGAGGTATCTCCGGGCCCACTCGGTAAGACATCATCGTAATGAGCTCAATGTGACTAAGGGTTGGTCACGTGATGATGTGTTGCGGAACGAGTAAAGTGACTTGCCGGTAACGAGATTGAACGAGGTATTGGGATACCGACGATCGAATCTCAGGCAAGTAATGTACCGATTGACAAAGGGAATTGAATACGTGATTGATTGAATCCTCGACATCGTGGCTCATCCGATGAGATCATCGTGGAACATGTGGGAGCCAACATGGGTATCCAGATCCCGCTGTTGGTTATTGGCCGGAGAGTTGTCTCGGTCATGTCTGCATGGTTCCCGAACCCGTAGGGTCTACACACTTAAGGTTCGGTGACGCTAGGGTTGTAGAGATATTAGTATGCGGTAACCCGAAAGTTGTTCGGAGTCCCGGATGAGATCCCGGACATCACGAGGAGTTCCGGAATGGTCTGTAGGTAAAGATTTGTATATAGGAAGTCCAGTTTCGGCCACCGGGAAAGTTTCGGCGGTCACCGGTATTGTACCGGGACCACCGGAAGGGTCCCGGGGGTCCACCGGGTGGGGCCACCTATCCCGGAGGGCCCCATGAGCTGAAGTGGGAAGGGAACCAGCCCCTGGTGGGCTGGTGCGCCCCCTTGGGCCTCCCTTGCGCCTAGGGTTGAAAACCCTAAGGGGGTGGGGGCGCCTCGACCTGGCTTGGGGGCCAAGCCACCCCCTAGGCCGCCGCCCCCCATTAGATGGGATCTCTAGGGGTCGGCGCCCCCCAGGCCCCCTATATATAGTGGAGGGGAGGGAGGGCAGCCGCACCCAAGTCCCTGGCACCTCCCTCCCTCCCGTAACACCTCTTCCTCCCCGCTTGCGCTTGGCGAAGCCCTGCCGGGATCCCGCTACTTCCACCATCACGCCGTCATGCTGCTGGATCTCCATCAACCTCTCCTTCCCTTGCTGGATCAAGAAGGAGGAGACGTCTCTCCCAACCGTATGTGTGTTGAACGCGGAGGTGCCGTCCGTTCGGTGCTCGGTCATCGGTGATTTGGATCACGACGAGTATGACTCCATCAACCCTGTTCTCTTGAACGCTTCCGCTTGCGATCTACAAGGGTATGTAGATGCACTCCTCTCCCTCTCGTTGCTAGATGACTCTATAGATTGATCTTGGTGATGCTTACAAGATTTTAAATTTGTGCTACGATCCCCAACAGTGGCATCATGAGCTAGGTCTATGCGTAGTTTCTATGCACGAGTAGAACACAAGTTGTTGTGGGCGTTGATTTTGTCAATTTACTTGCCGTTACTAGTCTTATATTGATTCGGCGGCATCGTGGGATGAAGCGGCCCGGACCGACCTTACACGTACGCTTACGTGAGATTGGTTCCACCGACTGACATGCACTAGTTGCATAAGGTGGCTAGCGGGTGTCTGTCTCTCCCACTTTAGTCGGATCGGATTCGATGAAAAGGGTCCTTATGAAGGGTAAATAGAAATTGGCATATCACGTTGTGGTTTTTGGCGTAGGTAAGAAACGTTCTTGCTAGAAACCTATAACAGCCACGTAAAACTTGCAACAACAATTAGAGGACGTCTAACTTGTTTTTGTGGCATGTGCCGTGTGATGTGATATGGCCAAATGGATGTGATGAATGATATATGTGATGTATGAGATTGATCATGTTCTTGTAATAGGAATCACGACTTCCATGTCGATGAGTATGACAACCGGCAGGAGCCATAGGAGTTGTCTTAATTTATTTATGACATGCGTGTCAACATAAATGTCATGTAGTTACTTTACTTTATTGCTAACCGTTAGCCATAGTAGTAGAAGTAATAGTTGGCGAGACAACTTCATGAAGACACGATGATGGAGATCATGATGATGGAGGTCATGGTGTCATGCCGGTGACTATGATGATCATGGCGCCCTGAAGATGGAGATCAAAAGGAGCAAAATGATATTGGCCATATCATGTCACTATTTGATTGCATGTGATGTTTATCATGTTTTACATCTTATTTGCTTAGAACGACGGTAGCATAAATAAGATGATCCCTCGCAATAATTTCAAGAAAGTGTTCCCCCTAACTATGCACCGTTGCTAAGGTCCGTTGTTCCGAAGCACCACGTGATGATCGGGTGTGATAGGTTCTAACGTTCGCATACAACGGGTGTAAGCTAGATTTACACACGTAGTACACTTAGGTTGACTTGACGAGCCTAGCATGTACAGACATGGCCTCGGAACACGGAAGACCGAAAGGTCGAACATGAGTCGTATAGAAGATACGATCAACATGAAAATGTTCACCGATGATGACTAGTCCGTCTCACGTGATGATCCGACACGGCCTAGTTGACTCGGATCATGTATCACTTAGATGACTAGAGGGATGTCTATCTGAGTGGGAGTTCATTTAATAATTTGATTAGATGAACTTAATTATCATGAACATAGTCTAAAAATCTTTGCAATATGTCTTGTAGATCAAATGGCCCATGCTAATGTTGCCCTCAACTTCAACGCGTTCCTAGAGAAAACCAAGCTGAAAGACGATGGCAGCAACTACACGGACTGGGTCCGTAACCTGAGGATTATCCTCATAGCTGCCAGGAAATCATATGTCCTTGATGCACCGCTAGGTGAAGCACCTGTTTTCCCTGAAGAACAAGACGTTATGAACACTTGGCAGACGCGTAGTGATGATTACTCCCTGGTTCAGTGCGGCATGCTTTACAGCTTAGAATCGGGGCTCCAAAAGCGTTTTGAGCAACACGAAGCATATGAGATGTTCCAAGAGCTGAAAATAGTTTTCCAAGCTCATGCCCAGGTCGAGAGATATGAAGTCTCCGACAAGTTCTACAGTTGTAAGATGGAGGAGAACAATTCTGTCAGCGAGCACATACTCAAAATGTCTGGGTTGCACAAACGCTTGTCTCAGCTGTGAGTTAATCTCCCGGATGATGTGGTCGTTGACAGAATCCTTCAGTCGCTCCCACCTAGCTACAAGAGCTTTGTGATGAACTTCAATATGCAGGGGATGGAAAAGACCATTCCCGAGGTATATTCAATGCTGAAATCAGCGGAGGTGAAAATCAAAAAGGAACATCAAGTGTTGATGGTGAATAAAACCACTAAGTTCAAGAAAGGCAAGGGTAAAAAGAACTTCAAGAAGGACGGCAAGGGAGTTGCCGCGCCCGGTAAGCAAGCTGCCGGGAAGAAGCAAAGAATGGACCCAAGCCTGAGACTGAGTGCTTTTATTGCAAGGGAAACGGTCACTGGAAGCGGAACTGCCCCAAGTACTTAGTGGATAAGAAGGCCGGCAATACCAAAGGTATATGTGATATACATGTTATTGATGTGTACCTAACCAGCGCTCGTAGTAGCTCCTGGGTATTTGATACCGGTACAGTTGCTCATATTTGTAACTCAAAACAGGAACTGCGGAATAAACAGAGACTGGCGAAGGACGAGGTGACGATGCGCGTCAGGAATGGTTCCAAGGTCGATGTGATCGCCGTCGACACGCTACCTCTACATTTACCTATGGGATTAGTTTTAAACCTCAATAATTGTTATTTAGTACCAGCTTTGAGCATGAACATTGTATCTGGATCTCGTTTAATGCGAGATGGCTACTCATTTAAATCTGAGAATGATGGTTGTTCTATTTATATGAGAGACATGTTTTATGGTAATGCCCCGCTGGTCAATGGTTTATTCTTATTTAATCTCGAACGTGATGTTACACATATTCATAGTGTGAATGCCAAAAGATGTAAGGTTGATAATGATAGTCCCACATACTTGTGGCACTGCCGCCTTGGTCACATTGGTGTCAAATGCATGAAGAAACTCCATGCAGATGGACTTTTGGAGTCTCTTGATTATGAATCATTTGACATGTGCGAACCATGCCTCATGGGCAAAATGACCAAGACTCCGTTCTCCGGAACAATGGAGCGAGCAACCAACTTATTGGAAATCATACATACTGACGTGTGCGGTCCAATGAGCGTTGAGGCTCGCGGTGGCTATCGTTATGTCCTCACCCTCACTGATGACTTAAGTAGATATGGGTATGTCTACTTAATGAAACACAAGTCTGAGACCTTTTAAAAGTTCAAGGAATTTCAGAGTGAGGTTGAGAATCAACGTGACAGGAAAATCAAGTTCTTACGAGCAGATCGTGGGGGAGAATATTTGAGTCATGAATTTGGCATGCCCTTAAGGAAATGTGCAATAGTTTCACAAATCACGCCGCCTGGAACACCACAGCGTAATGGTGTGTCCGAACATCGTATCGCACCCTATTGGATATGGTACGATCTATGATGTCTCTTACCGATCTACCGCTGTCATTTTGGGGTTATGCTATAGAGACTGCCGCATTCACTTTAAATAGGGCTCCGTCGAAATCCATTGAGACGACACCGTGTGAATTGTGGTTTGGCGAGAAACATAAGCTGTCGTTTCTGGAAGTTTGGGGATGCGATGCTTATGTCAAGAAACTTCAACCTGAAAAGCTCGAATCCAAATCGGAAAAATGTGTCTTCATAGGATACCCTAAAGAAACTATTGGGTATACCTTCTACCTCAGATCCGAAGGCAAGACCTTTGTTGCCAAGAATGGATCCTTTCTAGAGAAAGAGTTTCTCTCGAAAGAAGTAAGTGGGAGGAAATTAGAACTTGATGAAGTATTGCCTCTTGAACCGGAGAGTGGCGCAGCTCAAGAAAATGTTCCTGAGGTGCCTGCACCGACTAGGGAGGAAGTTAATGATGATGATCATGAAACTTCAGATCAAGTTGCTACCGAACTTCGAAGGTCCACAAGGACACGTTCCGCACCAGAGTGGTACGGCAACCCTGTCCTGGAAATCATGTTGTTAGACAATGGTGAACCTTCGAACTATGAAGAAGCGATGGCGGGCCCAGATTTCGACAAATGGCTGGAAGCCATGAAATCCGAGATAGGATCCATGTATGAAAACGAAGTATGGACTTTGACTGACTTGCCCGATGATCGGCGAGCCATAGAAAATAAATGGATCTTTAAGAAGAAGACAGACGCGGATGGTAATGTGACCATCTATAAGGCTCGGCTTTTTGCTAAGGTTGTCGACAAGTTCAAGGGGTTGACTACGTTGAGATTTTCTCACCCGTAGCAAAGCTGAAGTCCGTCCGAATCATGTAGCAATTGCCGCATTCTATGATTATGAGATATGGAAAATGGACGTCAAAACGACATTATTTAATGGTTTCCTTAAGGAAGAATTGTATATGATGCAGCCGGAAAGTTTTGTCGATCCTAAGAATGTTGACAAGGTGTGCAAGCTCCAACGCTCAATCTATGGACTGGTGCAAGCATCTCGGAGTTGGAACATTCGATTTGATGAGATGATCAAAGCGTTTGGGTTTACTGATACGTCCATTTTGCATCATGCTTTTATATCGATATTTATTGCATTATGGATAGTTATTTCACTTTATGTCACAATACTTATGGCCATTCTCTCTTATTTTACAAGGTTTACATAAGGAGGGAGAATGCCGGTAACTGGAATTCTGGGCTGGAAAAGGAGCAAATATTAGAGACCTATTCTGCGCAACTCCAAAAGTCGTGAAACTCCACGGAACATCTTAAAATAAATAAAGAAAAATCCTCACCAAAGATGAAGGCCAGGGGGCCCACACCCTGCTCACGAGGGTGGGGGGCGCGCCCCCCTACCTCGTGGGCCCCCTGGTGGCTCTCCGACACCCATCTTCTCCTATATGAAGTCTTTCGATGAGAAAAAAATAAGAAGGAACTTTTCGGGACGAGACTCCGCCGCCATGAGGCGGAACCTTGGCGGAACCAATCTAGAGCTCCGGCAGAGCTGTTCTGCCGGGGATACTTCCTTCTGGGAGGGGGAAATCATCACCATCGTCATCACCAATGCTCCTCTCATCAGGAGAGGGCAATCTCCATCAACATCTTCACCAACACCATCTCATCTCCAAACCCTAGTTCATCTCTTGTATCCAATTCTTGTCTCAAAGTCCGGGATTGGTGCTAGTAGGTTGCTAGTAGTGTTGATTACTCCTTGTAGTTGATGCTAGTTGGTTTATTTGGTGGAAGATCATATGTTCAGATCCTATATGCATATTATTACCCCTCTGATTATGAACATGAATATGCTTTGTGAGTAAGTACGTTTGTTCCTGAGGACAAGGGAGAAGTCTTGCTATTAGTAGTCATGTGAATTTGGTATTCGTTTGATATTTTGATAAGATGTATGTTGTCTAGCCTCTAGTGGTGTTATGTGAACGTCGACTACATAACACTTCACCATTATTTGGGCCTAGAGGAAGGCATTGGGAAGTAATAAGTAGATGATGGGTTGCTAGAGTGACAGAAGCTTAAACCCTAGTTTATGCATTACTTCGTAAGGGGCTGATTTGGATCCATATGTTTCATGCTATGGTTAGGTTTACCTTAATACTTTTGTTGTAGTTGCGGATGCTTGCAATAGAGGTTAATCATAAGTGGATGCTTGTTCAAGTAAGAACATCATCCAAGCACCGGTCCACCCACATATCAAATTATCAAAGTACCGAACGCGAATCATAAGAACGTGATGAAAACTAGCTTGGCGATATTCCCATGTGTCCTCAGGAGCGCTTTTCCTATTATAAGAGTTTGTTTCGGCTTGTCCTTTGCTACAAAAGGATTGGGCCATCTTGCTGCACTTTATTTACTTTTGTTACTTGTTGCTCGTTACCATTTATCTTGTCACAAAACTATCTGTTACCACTTATTTCAGTACTTGCAGAGAATACCTTACTGAAAACCGCTTATCATTTCCTTCTGCTCCTCGTTGGGTTCGACACTCTTACTTATCGAAAGGACTACGATAGATCCCCTATACTTGTGGGTCATCAAGACTCTTTTCTGGCGCCGTTGCTGGGGAGTGTAGCGCCTTTGCTAGGTGGAATTTGGTAAGTAAAAATTTATATAGTGTGCTGAAATTTACTGTCACTTGTTACTATGGAAAGTAATTCTATGAGGGGCTTGTTCGGGGTATCTTCACCCCGTCCAGTAGAGCAAAGAGTTGCTCCTCAACCTACTGAACCTATTGAAAATGAAATTCCTTTTGAATTTCCTTCGGCTATGATGGAAAAACTGCTAGCTAACCCTTTTACAGGAGATGGAACAAAGCATCCTGACGAGCACTTAATATATGTGGATGAAGTTTGTGGATTATTTAAGCTTGCAGGTATACCCGGTGATGTTGCTAAGAGGAAGGTCTTCCCTTTATCTTTAAAGGGAGACACATTGATATGGTATAGGCTATGTGATGATATGAGATCATGGGACTATAAAAGATTGAAATTGGAATTTCATCAAAAGTATTACCCTATGCATCTTGTTCACCGTGATCGCAATTATATATATAATTTCTGGCCTCGTGAAGGAGAAAGCATCGCTCAATCTTGGGGGATACTTAAATCAATGTTATATTCATGCCCCAATCATGAGCTCCCGAGAGAAATAATTATGCAAAACTTATATGCTCGGCTTTCTGAAAACAATCGCACCATGCTCGATACTTCTTGTGCTGGCTCTTTTATGATGAAGACTACTGAATTCAGATGGAATTTATTGGATAGAATTAAACGCAACTCTAAAGATTGGGACCTCGACGAAGGTAAAGAGTTGGGTATGACACCTAAGTTTGATTGTGTTAAATCTTTTATGGATACCGATATTTTCCGTAAGTTTAGCACTAAATATGGACTTGACTCTGAGATAGTAGCTTCTTTCTGTGAATCTTTTGCTACTTATGTTGATCTCCCTAAGGAGAAGTGGTTTAAATATCATCCTACCATAGAAGTAAAAGTAGCTGCACCTATTAAAGTTGAATAAAAGACTGTCACTTATAATGATCCTATTGTTCCTACTTCTTATGTTGAGAAACCACCTTTCCCTGTTAGAGTAAAGGATCATGCTAAAGCTTCAACTGTTGTTCGTAAAAGCAATATTAGAACTTATACACCCAATGAGCAAGTTAAAGTAGAACCTAATATTGCTATTGTTAAAGATCTCTTGTCTGATAATATTGATGGGCATGTTATTCAGTTCGAAGGTGAAACTGCTAGAATTGCTAAACCTTATGCTAAAGATAAACATAGATCTGTGGTAGGCGTGCCTGTTATTTTTGTTAAAATAGGAGATCATTGTTATCATGGCTTATGTGATATGGGTGCGAGTGCTAGTGTTATACCACATACTTTATACGAAGAAATTAAGAATGAAATTTCACCTGCTGAGTTAGAAGGTATTGATGTCACAATTAAACTTGCCAATAGAGATACTATTTCACCAATTGGAATTTTTAGAGATGTTGAAGTCTTGTGTGGGAAAACTAAATATCCTGCTGATTTTCTTGTTCTTACTTCTCCACAAGATAGCTTTTGTCCCATTATATTTGGTAGACCCTTTTTGAACACTGTTAATGCTCGGATAGATTGCGAAAAGAATGTTGTTACTATTGTCTTGGATGATATGGTTCATGAGTTTAATTTCTCTAAATTTAGTAAACAACATCGTGAGGAAGAATTACCTAGTAAAGATGAAATTATTGGTCTTGCTTCTATTTTCGTACCTCCTAGTGATCCTTTAGAACACTATTTGCTAGACCATGAAAATGATATGTTCATGAATGAAAGAAAGGAAATAGATGTAGTATTCTTTAAACAGGAACCTATTCTGCAACACAACTTGCCTGTTGAAATTTTAGGGGATCCTCCTCCACCCAAGGGTGATCCCGTGTTTGAGCTTAAACCTTTGCCTGATAATCTTAAATATGCTTATGTTGATGAAAAGAAGATATATCCTGTTATTATTAGTGCTAACCTTTCAGAGCATGAAGAAGAAAGATTATTGAAAACTCTGAAGAAGCATCGTGCTGCTATTGGATATACTCTTGATGATCTTAAGGGCATTAGTCCCACTCTATGTCAATATAAAATAAATTTGGAAGCAGATGCCAAACCAGTTCGTGATCCTCAACGACGTCTGAATCCTAAAATGAAAGAAGTGGTAAGAAAAGAAATACTCAAGCTTCTGGAGGCAGGTATAATTTATCCCGTTGCTCATAGTCAGTGGGTAAGTCCTGTCCATTGTGTCCCTAAGAAGGGAGGTATTATTGTTGTTCCTAATGATAAAGATGAATTGATTCCACGAAGAATTATCACAGGTTATAGGATGGTAATTGATTTCCGCAAATTAAATAAAGCTACTAAGAAAGATCATTACCCCTTACCTTTTATTGATCAAATGCTAGAAAGATTATGCAAAAATACACACTATTGCTTTCTAGATGGTTATTCTGGTTTCTCTCAAATACCTGTGTCGGCTAGAGATCAATCAAAGACTACTTTTACATGCCCTTTTGGTACTTTTGCTTATAGACGTATGCCTTTTGGTTTATGTAATGCAGCTGCTACCTTTCAAAGATGCATGATGGCTATATTCTCTGACTTTTGTGAAAAGATTTGTGAGGTTTTCATGGACGATTTTTCCGTCTATGGTTCCTCTTTTGATGATTGCTTGAGCAATCTTGATCGAATTTTGCAGAGATATGAAGAAACTAATCTTGTCTTGAATTGGGAAAAGTGCCACTTTATGGTTAATGAAGGTATTGCCTTGGGTCATAAAGTTTCTGAAAGAGGTATTGAAGTTGATAAAGCCAAGGTCGATGCTATTGAAAAGATGCCATGTCCCAAGGACATCAAAGGTATAAGAAGTTTCCTTGGTCACGCCGGATTTTACAGGAGGTTCATTAAGGACTTCTCAAAAGCCAAGGTCGATGCTATTGAAAAGATGCCATGTCCCAAGGACATCAAAGGTATAAGAAGTTTCCTTGGTCACGCCAGATTTTACAGGAGGTTCATTAAGGACATCAAAGGTATAAGAAGTTTCCTCCTAGAAGCATTGTTGCGTCGCCACTCTTCGACGAAACCCATGCCTCCCCAATCCGTATGATGGATATCATGCAAGCCAAGCCATGATTTAATCATTCCCCAAACTATGATGGTGTAGCAGGACTAGAAAAGAAGGTGGGCCGCCGACTCCTGAATCTGCTTGCATAGGCGGCAAAGGTTACAGTTTGGCCATCCTCTGCGGTCAAGCTGGCCAGCCGTCCAAATCCTATTGTTGATGACCAGCCAAGCAAAAAAATGCATTTGAAAGGAGCCCAATTCTTCCACACCAACAGCCCAATTCTTCCACACCAACAGGGGCATGTCCGTGTCCACAAGCCCAATAAATCGGGCGCTATAAGCCGGCGCCGCAGAATATTGGCCATCTTTGATGAGCTTCCATAAAATTATATCAGCCACATCAGGGTTGAGGTGGGCGTGCGATAACTTTTCTTAAATGTTGACGAACTCCAATATGTGGTTGACAGCGAGGTTCCCACCAATGTCCACTTCAGAAATCCAGAAATTGTTGTGCAAGGCCTTTTGGACGGTGCGGTTTTTGCTTTTAGAGAGATGAAAAACATTTGGTGCAATTTCTTTGGTTCGCATACCATCCAGCCAAACAGATTCCGAGAACGAGGCCCGAAATCTGTCCCAAACAAAATCTTGATGGCAGCAACAAAAAAATCTGTACCTTATCGTTGCAAGGGTTCCCCATGGCTTGACCGGATCCGTCCAAGCAGCCCATGCGTACGTTCTTGCTGTACAAGGTAAAGTGGATTTATGTCCTCTTCAACAGACAACGTGAGATGTGATCCTACTGTATATGAATGTGACAGGAAATATTGGTTTTGTTTGCCGTGCCTTGAAATGCACGTACACTTGCAACTGGTGGATTAATGTAGTGTCGGCGTTTGGCTTAATGTATTGTGTCTACTTAACAGACAATTGTTCACTCCGTATTCTTGAAACTCGGAAGCATATGGCCGACTCCGGCCGGCAGCCAGTAAGGGTCAGATCTTTTGGCAACTTAAACAATAAGCCGCTTTATTTATTTATTGAGATTTCTAAACTAGTTATAAGATAATTAATTTATAAATCTCAACAAATTTAGAAAACGGCTTATTTTTTAAACAACGCAGAGACAACTTATTTTTTAAGCCGCCTAAAAGAACTGACTCTAAATGCGACATTGTGGCCCGCTTGAGTGCTTCACCTCCAACGTCACCTGTGTGAAGAAATAAACTAGTTAAGCTGATCATAGTGGGGAGTAATTAGACTGGTTTGCATGCTATCTTCACAGTGTATATTATTGTATTCTGGTAATTCAGATGATCTCGTTTATAATATAGTACCCATTATAAGGCCCATTAATGCAGTCAGATCATGACACACGGTGGGAGATTAACGACTGAGAGAAACAAGAAGATCATCTTAAAATAAGGATGCTTAATTTTTTGGTATGCAAATTAAAATTGATTAGACCTTAAGGCCCTTTCGTGTGAAAGGATATCTTTTGATCTTCACCCTTAATACTTTTATAAGGGGTTGTACTTACTAAAGCAGATTTCCACAAAGTTTAAAATTTAGCAAAAGCGACAAAGTTGTCAGCTAGCTAGTTATGGTTCTATATATCGAGTAGTGTTGCTCAGTTTCCAAAGACACAGCAAGCAAATGGCTGCTGTGAGCCCTCCCCGCCTTCCACGGGTATTCATCCGATACTTTTGCCTCTACCAGCTGCTGCTGTCTCTCCACCTGCCTCCTCGCGCTTCCTCGCTTTCGTTCAACTCCAATTTTTCCCTGCCCCGCGGCTACAACGCACAAGATTTCATCCTTCAGGGCGATGCATACTTCGACTCCCAGATGATCGAGCTGACAAAGAACGACCAGAGCCAAAAAATCCATGACAGCGTGGGCCGCGTGGTGTACGCGCAGCCGGTGCCGCTCTGGGATGTCGCCACCGGCAAGCTCGCAACATTCAACACCACCTTCTCCTTCCAAATAAAGCCCGAGGACGGTGCAGTTACCGGCGACGGCATGGCTTTCTTCCTGGGCCACTACCCACCGACAAGCATCCCGAACCCCATTGAGAATGGCAGGAACCTCGGCCTCTTCACCAACAACAGCAACACGAATGCCACCGGCAACGACCGGATCCTGGCGGTTGAGCTGGACACCTTTTTGAACACCGGCATAGACACCAGCAACAGCCACATTGGCATCGACGTCAACTCCATAATCTCGCGGGGGTACACCAATGTGATGGTGCCCGGCAAGAACCTGACGTCTGGTCTCCCTATGACCTGCCAGGTTAGCTATGACAATAACACACAAATCTTAACCGCCACTCTCAAGATCGGTGACGTGGCCTACCACGTCGACACCAGTGCCGACCTGAGGCAGCTCTTGCCTAGTGTCGTGGCCATCGGCTTCTCAGCTGCAACCGGGGCAGCCATCGAGCTACACCGGATAATGTCTTGGTCATTTGACTCCAGCTTAGATGTGTCTCCGCCACCCGAGCCTCAACCACCTGCTGCTACTAAACCTAAACCTAAGAGCCACTCAAAGCTCCCCTGGCCCTCGATAGTAGCTATTATTATTTCTTGTGGCTGTGTAGTACTGTTAGTTTCTGGCTTGGTCGTTGTCTTCTGTTGCTGCCGGCACACACGAAATAACGACCTAGATGAGGCTCCCCCTAGAGCTGCAGGTGTCCGCATGCAGATGCAGATGCAGGACGTGGTACTGCTACTAGTGGACCCGGTAAACCACTTGGCTAGCATCGCCAGAAGTTTCCGGTATGATGAGCTTGTCGAAGCGACAAACAACTTTGCTGAGGATACGATGCTGGGAAGAGGGGGCTCTGCATCGGTGTATCGGGGCAAATTGACCAATCCAGACAAACTAGTGGCGATAAAGAGGTTCAATGGGCAAGCATCAGACACCGAAAAGGGGTTGTTCCAGGCTGAAATCAAGGCCATCAGTGGACTGAGGCATCGAAACCTGGTAGAGTTAGTAGGCTGGTGCAATGATGTCGGCAACAACCATCTCTTGCTAGTTTACGAGCTTGTATCACAGGGTAGCCTCGACGAACACTTGCATGGGGACAAGAGCTGGTTGTCATGGCCCAAGAGGTAACTCAACCTTCCAAACTTGCACCACCCTGAACCTTTTTTTTCCTCTATCTCGACCTTCATTGATAGGAAGGTTTGAAAGTACAGGGTTTAGCTGTTACACAACAAACATCGCAACAATAAAAAGCTGCCTACAAGCACGTAAATAGCTTAATTTAAACTAAAACCATGACAAGAACTATGGAATGGAGGAAGTATATATACGCAAGATTGAAGATGATGCATGACTGGCTCATTTTATTTGTTGATTGTTGTGCAGGTACAGGATCATCCTTGACACAGGGTGTGCCCTAGAATACATCCACAAACAATGCAATGATTGTGTCTTGCACGGTGACATTAAACCTTGTAACATATTGCTCGACGAAAGGTATCAAGCTAAGATTACAGACTTCGGTTTGGCAAGGCTGATTGATCACGAAACACAGCAAAAGACGACACAATATCCAGCCGGGACCCCAGGGTATATAGACCCGGAATTTTTGGAAACGGGCAAGCGGAGTAGGGAGTCAGATGTCTACAGCTTTGGCATCGTTTTGCTGGAGATTGTTTCAGGCCGGCGTCCAGCTGGCAGCCGATTGCTAACAGAGGTAAGGAATCGGCACGGCAGACATGCGATCAATGAAGCAATATACCCACGGCTGCTGGACGAGTCAACCAGCAGGGATCACGACGAACGCAAGATGGAGCGTGTGCTGCTCATCGGGCTCTGGTGCACACACCCCGACCCAACCAAGCGTCCACTCATCGCAGAAGCCATGAAGACACTCGAATCAGATGATGAGAATTTGGAGATCCCTGCACTGCCGCATCATGTGGCCGAGCCATTAGGTCACAGCGCCTCCTCAAGTGAGACTTCTAGCGTGCACGCCTCCACAGCTCATGATCAAGATTTTCTAGCTCGTTAGCACGCACTTAACTAGCTGTATTCTCTATGCAATTGTGAGACCATAAGCTACTCCCTCCGTTCACAAATATAAGAAGTTTTGGAAATTTCAATATGGACTACAATACGGATTGACATGCCTATATATATAAAGAGCTTTTTTACGGTGCATCATACTACTGCCAGAAGTGGGTAGTATTGGATCTAATCCAACCATTAATTTAGGCGGTACTTAAACGTTTCAGGCCGGTTAAGTAGGGGTACTTTTGACCCTAATTTTTCACGGGCAAACGATGGGTAACTGGGTTCATGGCCTGATAAGCGCCCGTACTGGACATCAGCGTCGCTGCATTGGAGCAGTCAGACCAAAGGACGAGTTGAGCAATGCAGGGTGGCCGCAGCCCCTCCTCGCACGCCACCATCTCCGCCTCAAGGTGGGCCGTGCAGTGCTGCATGCCTGCAGCCATCGGGACGCAACGAAGAGGGCCTTTCTTCATGGTGCCGGAGAATCATGTCCGTGCCGGTCGATCCGTCGGCGGAGTGGCTACCAGAGCTCATGGAGGCCACCGAGATACGTATTACAGTGCGGTGTGTCCAACAACTCGGCTTTTCATTCGCATCTACTTCTTGACTCGTTTACCACGAGGCTGTGCCTTGGCCTTGGCACCATGGATTACGAGTTGGGCACAACGGGATGGGCTCCGGCGAGCCGGTGCAGCCGAGGTCTGGAGGTGGACGTCGCCAGCACGGCAGCTCGAACGTGCTGAGAATACTGCCATCGCAGCAGCATGAAGGATAATGTCAACGTCCGAGGCGTTAGTACGTGGTGACGATTGTGTCTAGGAGTGAAGCATCTGCGTCGATGCAGAGACAAGTTGAAGTGGAGCTAGCATCTGTGTTGAATGCACATACACTGGATCTGTTTTTGCCCCTAACTGCCAAATCGGTATGTCACTGTTCTGATTTTGCCCCTCTAACAGAAAATACTACACGGTTTTAGCAGAAAGTACCACGCAGTTTGAGAAGTAGTATGTGTTAATCTGGTCCGTTGGATGAATAAAATGGTTGGCTTATATTAATTTGATGTACTGTAAAAGGTCTATATATATATATATATATATATATATATATATATATATATATATATATATATATATATAGTCGAGGAGTAGTCACTACTGAAATTTCACTGTACGCCGAGAGCCAAAACACGGGCTCTCGGCAAAGACGAGAGCCATACTCGGCAACCAGATTTGTGCCGAGTCGAAGCAGCAAAGTACACGACAAAATGAGCATGCTCAGTAAAAAAAAGACGCCGAGAGCCATACTCAGCAAAAATGAGATGTCGTTGCCGAGTCGAAGCAGCAAAGTACGCAGCGAAAGGAGCACACTCGACAAAAAAAGCATACGCCGAGAGTTGATCATGACAGAGAAATGCCACATGTCATGTCCGTTTGCACTTGACGGCTCCGTGACTTGGGGGTTTTGTTTGCCGAAAGCTTTGCCCGGGTACTCGGCATATATTCAAAAAAATTCTTTGTGTAATTTATAACGACTGCCACACGGACCCCACTTGTTAGTGACAAATCATCCTTGTCTAGTCAGCAAACACGTCATCCCACCATGGCCCACTTGGCATACAACATTTCTACAATTTGCCGCGACTGATGAGTAGGCCCCACCCGTCGGCTGAGGTCCATTATAAAATTTCTCTCTAAAACACTCGCCAGCCCAGCTGGCTCCTCCACTTCGCTCTCACGCTAGAGACCCAAGTTTGAATCCCACCCGAGGCAGAGTGGAGAAAGCCTTTTTTTGCGAAACAGGTGGGTCCCACTTGCCACTGAAATATTTGAAAATTATTTGATAAGTTTTTTCTTTAAATAATTTGAATCCAGAAACATTTTTTCCGAGTGTTTCTGCACTCGGAAAAGAACGGCAGTACTACTGGAATGCTACCTATGCCGTGAGCGGCTCTCAAAACTATCGTTCACATGACCCCTCTTCCGAGCGCCTCCTCTCGGCAAAGCTTGTATTATCGGGTGTTGTTCTCGGAAATAAGTCCTATCGATATATACTGAATGGTGGCTATATTAAGAGAAAGTTTTACCTCAAGCTTTTGCAAGAACGTCTTTATCCCTTTGTTTGTTGCCGCCTGTTCCCTCTCTCTTGCCTCCTGTTTTGCCTGTCGCCGTTCTTCCTCTTCAGCATCCCACTTCTCCAATAAAGCCTATAATATGGCGTTCGTCTCATATAGGTTTCAACGGTTCTATTTCAAGGCATCAACATATATGAATGGTAATGGTGGGAACCTTGAGACGCATGACCTCACACGACGCGGAGGTCGGGCGACTCCGTATGGACATAGTTGAGCTTGTGCTCGGCGAGCGGATCTCAGAGAGCCTGCGATGCGAAGAAGTTGCGATCAGCCGATCACCTCATTGCAAATCAAGTGGCAGCCACCTCTCTTCCCCTCATCGGCAGTGATGGAGGTAGAGGGTGCCCAGGGTGGGCCATGGCCCACCCTGAGATTTGGAAATAGTTTTTATACCATAGGAGAAAGGTTAAAAAAATGTGTATGTACAACGAAGATGTACCATGAGAGAAAATTGACCATCTTATTGCACATACCATATTTTGCTGGAAAGTTGTGAGGTTGCGGCTCCCCTGGACGTGTGCTGGACATGGCATTTTCGCTCGATCATTACTTATATCAATGTGTTGCGAATGCCAACCAATATTAAGATCACATCGAAGGCCTCCAAAAAAATTCAACTTCACACTTCTTTTCAGGGCTAGGGCAATGCACCCTACCAGTGGCGGCGCCAGGATTTTGAGGCTGGGTATTCATTGGCACAAAAAAATTACTCTAAATGTATTATAAAGACACCAGTACAACAATAGTAATTTTTAATGCATCAAACCATACTAATTATACATAAACATAAAGACACCAGTACCTCTTGATTGACAGATTGATGATATCCCATCTTACAATATAACTTTGCGATCGCCTTTTTGGAAGAGATTGATGACATCCTCATCCTTTACTTGATTGAA